>NC_037673.1:107957503-108257503 GCF_003255815.1 Theropithecus gelada | reverse complement strand
GCAACATGGCACACGTATACATATGTAACAAACCTGCACGTTATACACATGTACCCTAGAACTTAAAAGTATAATAAAATATATATATATATATTAAAAAAAAAGCCACTCAAAAGGCATAAAAAATCACACTGATATGATGTTTGCCCAAATTCAAAAGAATACTATATGATGTTTTCTAAATAATATGTGTGCTATATTTTTAACAATGTATTCTCAAATATGGTTGTCTCTTTGTATCTGTGGGTTCCACATCCATGGATTCAACAAACCTTAGTTCAAAAATATTTTTTAAAAACTTGCAGGCTGAGCGTGGTAGCTCACGCCTGTAATCCCAGCATTTTGGGAGGCTGAGACGGGTGGATCACCTGAACTCAGGAGTTCAAAATCAGCCTGGCCAACTTGGTGAAACCCTGTCTCTACAAAAATACAAAAATTAGCTGGCCATGATGGTGGGTGCCTGTAATCCCAGCTACTTGGGAGGCTGAGGTGAGAGAATCCCTTGAACCTGGGAGGTGAAAGTTGCAGTGAGCTGAGATAGTGCCACTGCACTCCAGCCTGGGTGACACAGCGAGACTCCATCTCAAAACAAACAAACAAACAAACAAAACAAAAGAAAAAAGAAAACAACAGCAAAAAATTTGCATCTTCACTGAACATGAAAATCTTTTTTTCTTGTCACTTCACTGAAACGATATAGCATAACAACTATTTACATAACATTTACATTGTATTAGATATTATAGGGAATCTAGAGATAATTTAAAGTGTGTAGGAGGATGTGCGCAGGTTATATGCAGACACTAAGCCATTTTATGTAAGACGACTTGAGCATTGGCAGATTTTGGTATCCATTTGAAATCCCCCGTGAATACCAATGGACAATGGTATACATATCATATATTACATATTACATATGATTATAACGATATATTCTCAATATTTATATGTGTGTTTATATATGTGCATTTCTTTTTCTTCACACAGGAGAAGGAACTGTAGGCAAACACTGGGTGATAAGGGTGGGATAGTCTTGTCTGAAAGCTGTTTCCCACAGCTCTGATATTCAGTAACCCATGTAGAGAACAAAAGGATTTTGCTCCATGAAGTCTAATTGCCTGCTGAATAAATAAATAGATGAAGCACTGCACGCATTAAATGAAAGTAAATATTGACCCTGCCACCATATGTTTGCTGGGGTGCTGGCTGAAGTGTGCTGGCGGGTCCAATCAGTCAGAGTCTGCCAGCCCAGCAAGCAGGACAGACAGGAATATCAAAAAGGCTCTCCTGCTTGTGCCTTAATCTCTGTCCAACCCCCAATTCCTTCACCAAAGGCAGCTCCCAAAATAAAATCCCAAAAAGGAAAAATAAAATGGGTATTGATTTTCTAGGCTCAGATGACCCCATAGGAATCTTTGTTAAGTCAGACAGAATAGGATAAGTATATCTTTTTTAATTTTTACCTTTAAGAAAGGAGAAATTACTCTATTGGGTCAGATCTATGAGTGTGTGGGCAACTCCAGCAGGCCCTAGTGGAGGAACAGACCTCCACCTCCTCATCCCCAACTTATTACTTGCTGGGGAAGTCCTACCACCCCTCTCAGCTTGTTTATTCAGCCTCAGAATGAGTATAATAATACTGGGTCTGCCTTTGTTACCGATTTTAGAAGTTCAGGTGAGGTTAATTATATAACAAGTCCTGGAGTAAAGGGCTGTGGATATTTAAAAAGTTAATTACAATGACTTCTAAGTAACAAGAACTCACTCTCGAGTATCCCCTTGTCCCATCTTTGCTTTCTGTTTCTGCTCTTGTTTCTCAAGCCCAGAGTAGCTAACAGAAGGGCAAGGACAGGAACGTCAGCTGCCATGGTGACATCTGCAAGGGGAAATTCCTTCTCTCCTCTTAGGTCAAGTACCCACTGCAGCATCCAAAACACTTTCTAAATATCTTACCCTGGTTTCCTTTACTTTAAAAAATTTCCATAAAAGATTAGCATAAGAAGGATTGAGGAAGACATGTATAATCATTATAGCACTTTGCAATGCTGGAGTTTTCACTTAGCTATTATTATTATGTTGTTACTATTATTTTTACCTATTATGTGATAGTTGAAGTAGTATCAACTTTTTTCACTAATTGTTCATTTCTGCATTTGTTTTGGATAAACAGTTTTAAAATGTATCTTTAAAAAATAATTTTTAGTTACTAATATCTATGGATGTAAAAGTAATATAGATCCATAAAGACTTACATGGGAAGCAAAGAAAGGCAGACCCAAGATTTCAAAGGGATCACCTATGATACTACCATATGCATTACATTAAAAGATAATTTATTGAGATGAAATTAACATAATATAAAATTAACCATTTTAAAGTCAATAGCAATTCAGTGGTATTTTGTACATTCACAATGTCTTGCAACCACCATCTCTATTTTTTTCTGAAATATTTCCATTACTCTAAGGTATCTGTTCCCATTAAGCATTTTCTCTCCATCTCCTTTCCCCACAACTTCTGGAAATCATCCATATGTATTCAGTCTCTATGGATTTATCCATTCTGGATATTTCATATAATGGAATAATACAATGTTTGATCTTTTGTGTTTGGCTTCTTTCATGTAGCATAATATTTTGGGGGTTCATTCATGCTGTAGCATGTATCAATGCTTCGTTCTTTTTTTTTTTTTTTTTTTTTTGAGATGGAGTCTCACCCTGTTGCTCAGGCTGGAGTACAGTGGCACAATCTTGGTTCACTGCAACCTCTGCCTCCCAGGTTCAAGCAATTCTCTGCCTCAGCCTCCTAAGTAGCTGGGATTAAAGTCACCCGCCACCATGCCTGGCTAATTTTTGTATTTTTAGTAGAGATGGAGTTTCACCATCTTGGCCAGGATGTTCTTGAACTCCTGACCTCATGATCCACCTGCCTCAGCCTCCCAAAGTGCTGGAATTACAGGCATAAGCCACTGCACCTGGCCCAATGCTTCATTCATTTTTATGGCTGAATAATATTACCTTGTATGTACATTTACAAATTAAGGAATATTAAAATAAAGGAATATTATTCGGTCATAAAAAAGAGTTAGTTTTATCCATTAGTTTATCCAATTAACTTATCTATTCATTCATTATTAGGTATTAGGGGTATTTCTATCTTTTGGCTATTGGCTAATTTTGAGTGTTGCTGTAAATATGAGTGTACACATATTTGTTTGAGTGCCTGCTTGCAAGTTTGGGAGGTATATACCGAGGAGTGAAATTTCAGGGTCATATGATAATTTTATGTTTAAATTTTTGAGGAATTATCAACTGTTTTCTACAGCAGCTGAACAATTTTACATTTCCGTGAGCATTGTAGGTGGGTTCCAAGTTAATTGACTCTTTTAATCAATATATGACGTCCTTCTTTGTCTCTTAGGCAGCTTTTGACTTATAGTCCATTTTTCTGATATTAGTACAGTTATCTTTGTTGTCTTTTGGTTACTATTTGGGTGAAAAAATTTTCCCCATCTCTTCACTTCAACTTATTTGTGTTTTTGAATCAGAAGTGAGTCTCTTCTAGGCAGCATATAATTGGATCATGTTTTTGATCTATTCTATCAATCTCTGCCTTTTGAGAGGAGAGTTTAATTCATTTACATTTAATTACTATAGTGAACAACTTAACTTCTGCAGGTTCGCTGTTTGTTTTCTGTATGTCTTATATCAATTTTGTCCCTTACATCCTCCCATTACTGCCTGATTTTGTGTTTAGTGGATTTTCTATACTGTTCTATTTTGATTGTCTTCTCCTTTCTGTTTGTATATATATTTCAGACATTTCTCAGTGATTATCATAGGGATTACATTTAACATTCTAAATGTATAATAATCTAGCTTGAACTCATAAAAACTTAAGAGCATACAGAAACTTTGCTCCTATACAGCTCCTTTCCCTCATTTATGTTGTTGTCACAAATGATATCTTTCAACAATGCATACTCAATAAGAGATTTGTAATTACTTTAAATGAATTTGTCTTTTGAATGAGGTAGGAAATAAAAAACTGGAGTTACAAAGCAAAAATATAATACTGGCTTTTGTATTTAACCATGTAGTTATCTTTACTGGAGATCTTTTGTTCTCTATTCAGCTTCAAGTTACTGTCTAGTGTCCTTTCACTTCAAACATATGCACTCCCTTTAACATTTCTTGTAGGGCAGTCTACTAATAATAAACTTCATCAGCTTTGGTTTATCTGGTAATGTCTTAAATTTTCCTTCAGTTTTGGAAGATAGTTTTGCCAAATACAGAATTCTTGGTTGACAGTTTTTTATTTCAGTACCTTAAATATGTCATTTCCCTGCCTTTTGGCCTCCATGGTTTTTGATGACAAATCAACTGTTAATCTTATTTTCATTTGCATGGTCACTTGCATATGATTAGTCACTTCTTTCTTGATGCTTTCAAGATTCTCCTTTGTCTAAATTTATATTTTTTATTAAATAAGGGAAGTTTTTGGCCATTATTTTTCAAATACCCTTTCTGCTCTGTCTCTTTTTTCTCTTTCTGAAACTTCTATACTGGTCCACTTGATGTGGGCCATCAAGTGTATATTGGTCCACTTCATTGTATCTCATGGGTTCCTTTGCCTCTGTTCACTTTTCTTTATTTCTTTTTCTTTATGCTCCCCAGACTATACTGTTTCAATTATCCTGTCTTCAAGTTTGCTGATTCTTCCTTCTGCCTGCTCAAATATACTATTGAACTCCCATAGTAAATTCATCATTCAGTTATATTTTTCAGCTCTGGAATTTTTATGTGGTTATCTTTTAAAAATTCTATCTCTTTATCAATATCCTTATTTTGTTCATACATCATTTCTCTGGTTTCCTTTAGTTCTTTGTCTATGGTTTCTGTTAGCATTTTGAACATATCTAAGAGACTTGATTTAAAATTTTTGTCTAGTAAGTCCAATGTCTGGGCTTCCTCAGGGACAGTTTCTCTCAATTATTATTTTTTTTCCTTTGAATGGGCTACACTTTCCTGTTTGTACACTTTGTGACTTTTTATTAAAAACTTGACATTTTACTATTATAATGTGGTAACCCTGGATATTGGACTCTCCCTCTTCCCCAGGGCTTGCTGTTCTTTATTATGCAAGGCTGTAATCATCTGTTTAATAACTTTCCCTAACTATTTTTTTTCTGCAAAGACTGTGTTCCTTGTCATGTATAATCACTGAAATATTTGTTCCTTTGCTTGTATTCAGCTGGTGGTTTGACAAAGGTTTCCTTGAATGCCAGGAGCTAAGAACAAAACAAACACAGGCAAAAAATCTTTGGATTGGCTCTATGCACATTTGCTCCTTCAATACTTTGCCAGACTGTTTACAACTCTGCCTTAGCCTTCACTTCCTGCTTACCTTAAGCCTAGAGATTAGCCGAAGTTGAAAGCTTAAGGTCTTCTCAGGTTTTTCTCTAAGCATTTATTCTGTTTTTGCGTGCATGTGGCTTTCTAAATTTCCAGGTACCCATGAGTGCTGTTGAATGCTTGAAATTCCCAAGGAAACTTTCCTCAGCACTTTTTCCCCCAGATTTTAGGCTGTCTATTGTATGTCTCAACTATAACCTTTTGCCTTAGGTGGCTGTAGGTTTTTAATTTGCCTTACAATATTTTCAAGCAATGCCTAATACTTTTCTGCCCTGAGTGTATTCTGAGGTAGGCAAAATAGAGACAAGTGACTCACATCAGTCCTTCAGGTAGCCCAAATAAGTTAGAGCAGACAAAAATAATAATTTGTGAATGAAATCTCCTCTGTTTTCTCTGGATCCAGGATTGCACACTGGGAACATGAGCCACTATCTTTAAGATCACTGCCCAGCTTCCCTCCCTGTTTCCCTTCCTCCCTCTCACCCTTCCTCCATTCCTTCCCTTCCTTTGTCAAATATTTTCTGAGTACCTAGTATGTGTTAGGTCCTGTGCTTAGAAACAGGACACTAAGGATAATTAGTAATGGTCCTAGATTTACTTGCCTACAGAGAATTAGGAAAGATAGATATTAAGGCAAAAGTTTCAGCTGAGTGTATCAAGTGACATGATGGTGATGGCAGCAGGGCACTAGGCCTTTTAAGGATAAGAAATGGGCAACAAATGAATGAGACCATTAGAGTGACAAAACCACAGTTTTCTCTTTTTTTGAGACAAGAGTCTCCCTTTGTTATCCAGGTGACAGCAGTGGCACAATCGAGCTCACTGCAACCTCTGCCCCCTGTGTTCAAGCAGTTCTTGTGCCTCAGCCTCCCAAGTAGCTGGGATTACAGGGGTGAGCCACGGTGCCTGGCCAGAACTAGAGTTTTCTATTGAAGCCAAGTCAAATGGTATTTCTTCAAAACGTTTGAGGTTTTGCTACATTTATTTACCCGTGAAAAACATAGATTTTTATAAATTGACCCTTGAGATTACCCTTTATATGCAGAGCCCTAAGAGCCAGCTGAAATAATGCTCATGGAATACAAATATATTATTGATAATGAAAATCATAATTAAATATATATATGTTTGAGACAGAGTCTCACTCTTTTGCCCAGGCTGGAGTACAGTGGTGCAATCTCGGCTTACTGCAACCTCTGCCTCCCGAGTTCAAGCAATTCTTATGCCTCAGGCACTGGAGTAGCTGGGATTACAGGTATGCACCACCATGCCTAGCTAATTTTTGTATTTTTAGTAGGACAGGGTTTCACCATGTTGGCCAGGCAAGTCTCAAACTCCTGGCTTCAAGTGATCTGCCTGCACTGGACTCCCAAAGTGCTAGGATTATAGACATGAGCCACCGCGCCTGGTCCTTGATTGAATATTAAATAATAAGTATTTAATACAAAAATCAGATAATGCATTTCAAGCTTAAAAACAAATTAATTTTGTAATTTTTTGCTATGTTGAATTAGCCATTAATTGTTACTACATATAATGTAAAATTGACTCCTTTTATAGGCAGTAAAACAAGTATATTGTCACGCTTAAGATGTGTGAAGCAGTGTTCTGATTTAACTTATAATTAAGTTTCTTCCACTGGTCTTTCTTGCATAAAAAAGATGAAAAATGACTCTTTGCTTTCAAAGAATTAAATAAAAATATAGCAACAAATAAAATAGAAGTAAGCCGATAAAAAGAAAAGATTAGTTGACATGTTAAGCTGATTTGGTAGAATCCGAGTCTATTGGCCCATTATGTTTTGATCAAAGTCCATAGATTTTAAAATACTTTAGTTTGAAAATTAATATAATCATTTCATTTCATTTTCATTATATGCAACAGTGTGTGGTTTAAGAGGATAAATTTAAAAAATGATTAGTTACTTGGAATACTGGATCAGAAAAACTCATCTAGAATTTAAATTTCTTATACCCATTGCAAATTATTTCTGTAACTCTCTTTTTCTTCTATAGAAATTTATATTTCAAAACTAAAAGAATAGCAATCTTAATGAACTATAAATATCCTGAGATTATAAATTTGTTTCATAACCATAGAGTTATAACCTATACAACCTAAAGTCCAATCAAGAATTGACTCTAAAATGGGAGGAAAAACATGTAATAAGATAAAGCCATAAAATGTAAATCTAAGATATTTTTAAGATTAAATTTTATTTCAGTGTTTTTCAACATCTTTTAGAATCCGACATATAATCAAATTAAGTGGATATGAGTACATGAAAACATAATTTGTAAAATAAAATATATAACAAGTACAATCAGATAAGGAAATACTCAGTGCTAAAAAGAAATGAACTATCAAGCCATGAAAAAACATAGAGGAAACTTAAACACATGTTATGTACTAAGTGAAAAAAGACAGTCTGAAAAGGCTGTATACTATATGATTCCAAATATATGATATTTAGAAAAGCCAGAACTATGGAGACAGTAAAAACATCATTGGTTACCAGGGGTTAAGGGGAAGAGAGAAATGAATAGATGGATTACAGAGGATTTTTAAGGTGATGAAACTACATTGTATGTTGTTATAATGATGAATTCATGTTCATTATACATTTGTCTAAATCCATGAAATGTACACCCAAGAGTGAACCTTATTGTAAACTATGGACTTTGGTTGATAATGATGTATCCATGTAGGTTTATCAGTTGTAACAAATGTACCACTCTGGTTGGGGACATTGATGGGGAGGCTGTGTGTATGAAGGGTCAGGGGCTGCACAGGAAATCTCTGTACCTTCTATCCAATTTTGCTGTGAACCTAAAACTGCTCTAAAAAGTAAAATCTATTAAAAATAATATATAATAACCATATTAAATGTAATAATGCATTTATAAGTTAAAATAATTTTAAATATGTAAAAATAAATAAATTCTAAGTTGATTAAAATAAGGCCATTAAATTTTCTTAGAATTTGAAAAGCATAAAATTTTAGCATATTATATATAACAGTAAGTATTACTGTTATTTCATTACATGAAATAGGAGACACTGCTTTAACTCAGTGTTTTGTTTCATTTTTTATTTTTCTTGAGACGGAGTCTCGCTCTGTCACTCAGGCTGGAGTGCAGTGGCATGATCTCTGCTCACTGCAAGCTCCGCCTCCCGGGTTCACACCATTCTTCTGCCTCAGCCTCCCAAGTAGCTGGGACTACAGGCACCCGCCACCGCGTGTGCTTCTTTTTTTTTTTTTTTTTTTTTTTTGTATTTTTAGTAGAGACAGGGTTTTACCATGTTAGCCAGGATGGTCTCGATCTCCTGACCTTGTGATCCACCTGCCTCGGCCTCCCAAGGTGCTGGGATTACAGGCATGAGCCACTGCGCCTGGCCTTTTTTTTTTAATGGCACTACAGAAATTTTGGATCTGTTTCCTGCATTGTAGTATGGTAAGCAGCATCCCTTGTCTCTAGTCATTTGATATAAGTAGCAAATTCCTAGTTGTGACAAACCAAAATTTCTCTAGACATTTCCAAATGTACTATGTGGTGGAGGGAGGGACACAGAACTGCTGCTTTAATTAAAGTAGCAGAAATATCAGGAAATATCAAGTGATCACACTGACAAAACTATTTTAACAATTTACTTCATTATCTCTTACCTACCTGAAAGGGCCCATTCAAGATAAAATGTGCCGTGAGTAATTTTCAGTGGTGCCTTAGACTATGTGATGGCTGGAAAAATAGCCCAATCAAAATATAAATACACAGAACTCCAATCTAGTGCAGGTGTGAAGAACAGTGTGTACCCTTCTTCATTGTACCTGCTCTTCTCTCTGCCTTTTGTCAGGGAACAGACTATATTTTTGGATGAACTTAGGTTTCATTCATTCAGTTATTTATTTATTTATTTATTTATTTATTTATTTATTTATTTATCTATCTATCTGTCTATCATTTTTTAGATTGGGGGTCTTGCTATGTTACTCAGGCTTGTCTCGAATTCCTGGGCACACTTAGGTTTCTTAACCCTAATCACTCCACTCCAAGTACTGCATAGCCATGCCAATATTACAGTAATGAAAAAATGCAGTGGAGTGGCTTGAGACTATGAACTGTTTCCATGTTGTTACATGAGAGCAGATTACCCAGGAAGAGTAGATGCTAGGGCCATACCACTTTTTGCTCATAAACCTTATTTGTCCTTGAAGAGAGTCTATCTCTGATTATTTTTTTAGGAGAACACAAAATGTCTTGGAAGAATAGTGTTAGCCTAGAACACTGGTCCCACTAAAATTCATCAAGGCACAAAACCAAAAGGTCTTATGGCACAGAAAACTGAGAAGGCAGCTCTTGTGGAGGCAGCTAGCTTGAGGCTGTTCTGTTCTGTTCAGAATTCTGCCCCAAGATCAAATCCACAAACCCTGGCCTCTCTATTGGAGACAAAAATGCTGGGTGAGATGTGGAATAACTTAAGTGACAGTGAAGACCGGCCTTACATCACTAAGATGGCAAAGCTGAAGGAGAAGTGTGAGAAGGATGTTTCTGACTGTAGGTCTAAAGGAAAGTTTGATGGTACAGAAGGTCCTGCAAAGTTGCCCAGAAAGAGGTGGAAGAGGAATGCAAAGACAATGAGGTGGAAGAAGAGAAGGAAGATGAATCAAAAAACTGTTCCCCTGTCTCCCTGTGAATACCTTAGAGTAGGGGAGAGTCATAATTGACACATCTCTTATTTCAGAAGTGTCTATTGCCCTCATTAACTTTGATTCCAAAATTTGATCACAACCATATTGTAGTCTCTCAAAGTGATCTAGAAATTGTCAGTGGTTTATGTGAAGTGGCCATGGGTGTCTGGAGCAGCCTGAAACTGTGTTAAAGTTGTACGTATTTCCAAACATTTTTAAAATGAAAAGACATTCTGATGTTCTGTGTGCACTTTGCTGTTGGCGTGACAGGGCATTTAAAGATGTTTCTGGCATTTAAAAAAAATTGTAAGGTGGTATTCACTATATGGTGATTGGCTGGAAATCCTGAGTTATCAACTGTATGTGTCTGTAGTTTGTAAAAAGAGGAAAACAACTGAGACAAACTCTTAACGGTCCTTGCTTGGCATTGAGGCTGTAGGAGGAAGATGCCTTTTGGAGGAGTGGTAGCTCAGGGCATGCACTGTGAGGTGCTGGACCTGTTGACTCTGCAGTGGGCATCCGTTTAGCTTCAAGTTGTCTTGTTTCTGTATATAGTGACATGTACAGAATTCTGCTGCCATTCTTAGCTGTGGGCAAAGTCGGGTCAACTGGCATGAGAAGTGTTTTTAATTTGTTTTTTTTTTTAATTTGTTTTTTGTTTGTGTGTTTTTAGTTATGTGCAATAGTTTTTAAACTTTGTTTTAAAACAAACCGTAGAACTCTTCATTGTCAGCAAAGTGAAGAGCCACTGCATCAATGAAGGCTCAAGAACCTTCTGTACTTAAACACGATTTGCAACATTCTATTTGTGTGTGTGTGTGTATGTTTACAATGCTGAAATGTTTTTGAAGTTAAATAAACAGTATTACATTTAACAAAGAAAAAGAAGACTGAGAGCAATGACCAATTTCTTGCCAGAATCTGGAGTGAGTTTCCACTAAGAATCAGGACAGTGGAGGTGGTTTGAGAAGATAATGAGGCTTCTATATGATGCAGTGGAGGCTAAGAGGAAGGTGTGGAAGTTTCCTTCCACAACTGACGTTCTGATTGTGTCTCCTTGTTTGTGTCAAGTTGCTGAATGCCAAATGTAAGTATGCAGTGGTGGAAAAATATATTCCCAAACTTGTAAAACACATTACAAGGGTTGCTTCATATAATGCCAAAAATGCCTCAAAACCAGTGTTCTGCCATCACCTACATGTTTATATCTGAATTATTGAACGTGGCATTTAAATCCCAACACGATTGAGTTTCAATTTAGGCTATACTTAAATGTACTATAGACATTCTGAGGCTTATTGCTTCAGACAGCAGATGTGTGAAGTTTGACTAGTGCAGTATGTTGCTTATGTAGATCTAGCAGTCAAGACGTGAGACAGTGGCTCCAGGGAGATGGGTGTGTGTGTGTGTGTTTCAGGTGGCATTCCTATACAGGAACCAAGAAAATTACATTTTTCATAACAGTAAATCTCCAGAGGGAGAAAATAATGAGATTATGAAAAGCCCTTCTCAACAGTGTCTTTCTAGTGTCTTGCCTCCTCAAATTTTTTCAGAGTCTGCCAAAGAGAGTGTGATTTTGAGATGGGTTTCCCAAGGCTGAAATTGAAAGTGGGTTAAGGATGGGCAGTTTGTGGTGTCTTTGGAAGGATTTATTTAGCAAAACTCTGAGACCTTAATCTTAGTGAATTAATATATTATGTTTGAAGCCCTGGTGTCCAGACAAGGGAGATGAAGTTAAATATTTTTATTCAATGGAGAAAATGTATTTCTAAGGAACAGCATATAATTCCACAGAAACAAGTGGTCCTTTAGAAAAAAAGATATATAGGTTGTCAATTTGGTTCCTTTCTGTTTTACACTATTAATTAGATAATGTGGGTTTCAGTGAGGATTATTTTTAGCATTTTTTAACAGAAACAACAACACAACCCCAAAGCCCAAAAACAAACAACAGAGATTTAAACAAGGTGAAAATTTCTTCTTTCCTCATGAATAAGCCCTGAGATAGGCTGCCCAAGGCTGGTGCAGGGCTTCCATGGTTGGGTGCAGGCTCCTTTCTTGTTCTGCCATGTCTTGAAAAGGCTCTCGGCACTCCAGCCATCACCTTCAAATTGCAGAAAGGACCACAGAGATGCATGTCTCCTTTTCTCTTGTTAAAGATGTTTAGGAAGACTTTTAAAGACTCAGAAAGTGCCGTTTAATACTTCACGTTTACATTTCATTGGCCACACCAGAGTCATATAGCCATTGCTACTTGCAAGGGAATCTGAGAAATATGTACAGATAAAAACTGGGGTTTAGTTTCAAAGGTAGAATATAGGCCAAATTTTACTTTGAAACATAGGTAATGAGGAGGTAAACTTAACCTCAAGTTATCACAAATGGCAAAACCAGGAGAATCTTTTAGATAAGCAATCAGATATTGTCTCTTCCTCCCTCACCTTTACACACTCAAGCTATGAATACTACATAATTTTGGCATTTGGACTAAATTGTTAGTTTAATTAATTAATTAAAACTGTGAATATCTACCAGGCAGTATGTTAGGTGTTACAGACAAATAGCTGAATAGGGGGCTGCCTGTGCCCTCAAGCAGCTCACAGTCCAATAGGGGAGACAGACACACAAAATACATTCAGTAATTACAATACCGTATAGTCACAAAACAATTTACTCAACAAGGAAAAATTTACATATTGATTTTCTAGGGTCCTATTTGCACTTTTATTTTATTTTATTATTTTTTAAAATACTTTAAGTTCTGGGATACATGTGCAAAACATGCAGATTTGTTACATAGATATACATGTGCCATGGTGGTTTGCTGCACTCATCAACCCTTCATCTAGGTTTTAAGCCCCACATGCATTATATATTTCTCCTAATTCTATCCCTCCCTTTGTCCCCCAATCCCCCATAGGCCCCAGTGTGTGACATTCCCCTCCTTGTGTCCATGTCTTCTCATTGTTCAACTCCCACTTATGAGTGAGAACATGTGGTGTTTGGTTTTCTGTTCCTGTGTTAGTTTGCTGAGAATGATGGTTTCCAGCTTCATCCATGTCCCTGAAAAGCACATGAACTCATTATTTTTTATGGCTGCATAATATTCCATGGTGTGTATATGCCACATTTTCTTTAGTCTATCATTTATGTTAATTTGCATTGGTTGCAAGTCTTTGTTATTGTAAATAGTGCCGCAATAAACATACCTGGGCATGTCTCATTATAGCAGAGTGATTTATAATGCGTTGGGTATATACCCAGTAATGGGATTGCTGGGTCAAATGGTATTTCTGGTTCTAGATCCTTGAGGAATCACCACACCGTCTTCCACAATGGTTGAACTAGTTTATACTCCCACCAACAGTGTAACAACTTTCCTATTTCTCCACATCCTCTCCAGCATCTGTTGTTTCCTGACTTCTTAATGATCACCATTCTAACTGGCATGAGATGGTATCTCATTGTGGTTTTGATTTGCATTTCTCTAATGACCAGTGATGATGAGCATTTTTTCCTATGTCTGTTGGCCACATAAATGTCTTCTTTTGAGAAGTGTCTATTCATATCTTTTGCCCACCTTTTGATAGGGTTGTTTTTTTCTCATTACTTTGTTTAAGTTTCCTGTAGATTCTGGATATTAGACCTTTGTCAGATGGATAGATTACCAAAATTTTCTCCCATTCTGTAGGTTACCTGTTCACTCTTATGATAGTTTCTTTTGCTGTGCAGAAGCTCTTTAGTTTAATTAGATCCCATTTGTCAATTTTGGCTTTTGTTGCCATTGCTTTGGTGTTTCAATCATGAAGTCTTTGCCCGTGCCTATGTCCTGAATGGTATTGCCTAGGTTTTCTTCTAAGGCTTTTATGGTTTTAGGTCTAACATTTAAGTCTCTAATCCATTTTGAGTTAATTTTTGTATAAGGTATAAGGAAAGGGTCTAGTTTCAGTTTTCTGCATATGGTTAGCCAGTTTTCCCAACACCACTTTTTAAATAGGGAATCCTTTCCCCATTTCTTGTTTTTGTCAGGTTTGTCAAAGATCAGATGGTTGTAGATGTGAGGTGTTATTTCTGAGGCCTCTGTTCTGTTCCATTGGTCTATATATCTGTTTTGGTACCAGTACCATATTGTTTTGGTTACTGTAGCCTTGTAGCATTGTTTGAAGTCAGGTAACATGATGCCTCCAGCTTCGTTCTTTATGTCTAGAATTTTCTTGGCTATACGGACTCTTTTTTGGTTCCATATGAAATTTAAAGTAGTTTTTTCCAATTCTGTGAAGAAAGTCAATGGTAGCTTGATGGGAATAGCATTGAATTTATAAATTACTTTGGGCAGTATGGCCAGTTTCATGATATTTATTATTCCTATCCATTAGCATGGAATTTTTTTTAAAATTTTTTTGTGTCCTCTCTTATTTTCTTGAGCAATGGTTTGTAGTTCTCCTTGAAGAGGTCCTTCACATCCCTTCTAAGTTGTATTCCTAGGTATTTCATTCTCTTTGTAGCAATTGTGAATGGGAGTTCACTCATGACTTGGCTCTCTGTTTGCCTATTATTGGTGTATAGGAATGCTTGTGATTTTTGCACATTGATTTTGTATCCTGAGACTTTGCTGATGTTGCTTATCAGCTTAAGGAGTTTTTGGGGTGAGACGATGGGGTTTTCTAAATATACAATCATGTCATCTGCAAACAGAGACAATTTGACTTCCTCTCTTCCTATTTGAATATGCTTTATTTCTTTCTATTGCCTGATTGCCCTGGCCAGAACTTCCAATACTATGTTGAATAGGAGTGGAGAGAGAGGGCATCCTTGTCTTGTGCCAGTTTTCAAAGGGAATGCTTCCAGCTTTTGCCCATTCAGTATGATATTGGCTGTGGGTTTGTCATAAATAGCTTTTATTATTTGAGATATGTTCCATGAATACCTAGCTTATTGAATGTTTTTAGCATGAAGGGGTGTTGAATTTTATTGAAGGCCTTTTCTGCATCTATTGGAATAATCATGTGGTTTTTGTCATTGGTTCTGTTTATGTGATAGATTACATTTATTTATTTGTGTATGTTGAACCAGCCTTGCATCCCAGGGATGAAGCCAACTTGATCTTGGTGGATAAGCTTTTTGATGTGTTGCTGGATTTGGTTTGCCAGTATTTTATTGAGGATTTTCGCATTGATGTTCATCGGGGATATTGGCCTGAATTTTTCTTTTTTTGTTATGTCTTTGCCAGGTTTTGGTATCAGGATGATGATGGCTTCATAAAATGAATTAGGGAGGAGTCCCTCATTTTCTATTGTTTGGAATAGTTTCAGAAGGAATGGTACCAGCTCCTATTTGTACCTCTGGCAGAATTCAGCTGTGAATCCATCTTGTCCTGGGATTTTTTGGTTGGTAAGCTATTAAGAGTTGTCTCAATTTCAGAACTTGTTATTGGCTATTCAGGGATTTAACTTCTTCCTGGTTTAGACTTGGGAGGGTGTGCATATCCAGGAATTTATGAATTTCTTCTGGATTTTCTAGTTTATTTGTGTAGAGTTGTTTACAATATTCTCTGATGGTAGTTTGTATTTCTGTTAGATCAGTGGTGATATCCCCTTTGTCATTTTTTATTGTGTCTGTTTGATTCTTCTCTCTTTTCTTCTTTATTAGTCTTGCTAGTGGTCTATCTATTTTGTTAGTCTTTCGAAAAACTAGTTCCTGGATTCATTGATTTTTGTGAAGAGTTTTTTGTGTCTCTGTCTCCTTCAGTTCTGCTCTGATCTTAGTTATTTCTTGTCTTCTGCTAGCTTTTGAATCTGTTTGCTCTTGCTTCTCTAGTTCTTTTAGTTGTAAATTTAGGGTATCAGTTTTAGATCATTCCTGCTTTCTCTTGTGGGCATTTAGTGCTACAAATTTCCCTCTAAACACTGCTTTAGCTGTGTCACGAGATTCTGGTATATTGTGTCTTTGTTCTCATTGGTTTAAATAACTTACTTATTTCTGCCTTAATTTCATTATTTACCCAGTAGTCATTCAGGAGCAGGTTGTTCAGTTTCCATGTAGTTTTGTAGTTTTGAGTGAGTTTCTTAATCCTGAGTTCTAATTTGATTGCACTGTTGACTGAGAGACTGTTTGTTATGATTTCCGTTTCCGTTCTTTTGCATTTGCTGAGGAGTATTTTACTTCCAATTATGTGGTCCATTTTAGAATAAGTGCTATGTGGTGCTGAGAAGAATGTATATTCTGTTGATTGGGGTGTAGAGTTCTGTAGATGTCTATTAGGTCCGCTTGGTCCAGAGCTGAGTTCACATCCTGGACATTCTTGTTAATTTTCTGTCTTGTTGATCTGTCTAATATTGACAGTGGGGTGTTAAAATCTCTCACTATTATTATGTGGGAGTCTAAGTCTCTTTGTAGGTCTCTAAGAACTTGCATTATGAATCTGGGTGCTCCTGTATTGGGTGCATATATATTTAGGATATTTAGCTCTTCCTGTTACATTGATCCTTTTACCATTATGTAATGCCCTTCTTTGTCTTTTTTGATCTTTGTTGGTTTAAAGTCTGTTTTATCGGAGGCTACGATTGCAACCCCCGCTTTTTTTTTCTCTTTCCATTTGCTTTGTAAACATTTCTCCATCCCCTTACTTTGAGCCTATGTGTGTCACTGCATGTGAGATGGGTCTCCTGAATACAGCACAACCATGGGTCTTGATTCTTTATTGAATTTGCCAGTCTGTGTCTTTTAATTGGGACATTTAGCCTATTTACATTTAAGATTAATATTGTTATTTGTGAATTTGATCCTGTCATCATGATGCTAACTGGTTATTTTGCACATTAGTTGATACAGTTTCTTCATGTGTCTTTGATCTTTATATTTTGGTATGTTTTTGTAGTGACTGGTACTGGTTTTTCCTTTCCATATTAAGTGCTCCCTTCAGGAGCTCGTGTAATGCAGGTCTCGTGGTGACAAAATCCATCAGCATTTGCTTACCTATAAAGGATTTTATTTCTCCTTTGCTTATGAAGCTTAGTTTGCCTGTATATGAAATTCTGGGTTGAAAATTATTTTCCTTAACAAAGTTGAATATTGGCCCCCACTCTCTTCTGGCTTGTAGGTTTTCTGCAGAGAGATCTGCTGTTAGTCTGATGGGCTTCCCTGTGTAGGTAACCTGACCTTTCTCTCTGGCTGCCCTTAACATTTTTTCCTTCATTTCAACCTTGGTGCATCTGGCAATTTTGTGTCTTGGGGTTGTTCTTCTTTGGGAGTATCTTAGTGGTGTTCTCTGTATTTCCTGAATTTGAATGTTGGCCTGTCTTGCTAGGTTGGGGAAGTTCTCCTGGATAATATCCTGAAGTGTGTTTTCCAACTTGGTTCCATTCTCCCCATCACTTTCAGGTACACCAATCAATCGTAGGTTTGTTCTTTTCACATAATCCCATATTTCTTGGAGGATTTGTTCATTCATTTTCATTCTTTTTTTCTCTAACATTGTCTTCACACTTTATTCCATTCAGTTGATCTTCAATCTCTGATATCCTTTCTTTTGCTTGCTCAATTTGGCTATCGATACTTTTGTGTGCTTTATGAAGTTCTTGTGCTGTGCTTTTCAACTCTACCATGTCATTTTTGTTCTTCTGTAAACTGGTTATTCTTGTTAGCAGTTCCTGTAACCTTTGATCAAGGCTCTTAGCTTCCTTGCATTGGGTTAGAACATACTCCTTTAGCTCAGAGGAGTTTGTTATTACCCACCTTCTGAAGCCTACTTCTGTCAACTTGTCAAACTCATTCTCTGTCCAGTTTTGTACCCTTGCTCCTCCTTTGGAGGAGAAGAGTCATTCTGGTTATTGGAATTTTCAGCATCTTTGTGCCAGTTTTTCCTAATCTTTGTGGATTTATCTACCTTTGGTCTTTGATGCTGATGACCTTTGGGTGGGGTTTTTGCATGGGCGTCCTTTTTGTTGATGTTAATGTTATTACTTTCTGTTTGTTTGTTTTCCTTCTAACAGGGCCCTCTCCTGCAGGTCTGCTGGAGTTTACTGGAGGTTCACTCCAGACCCTGTTTGCATGGTTATCACCAGCGGAGGCTGCAGAACAGCAAAGATTGCTGCCCATTCCTTCCTTTGGAAGCTTCATCCCTGAGGGGTACCTGCCAGATGCCAGCCGGAGCTTTTCTGTATGTGGTGTCTGTCGACCCCTGCTGGGAAGTGTCTCCCAGTCAGGGGGCACGGGGGTCAGGGGAGGCACTTGAGGAGGCAGTCTGTTCCTTAGTGGAGCTCGGAGCTTGAGCACTGTGCCTGGAGATCCGCTGCTCTCTTCAGAGCCTGCAGGCAGGAACTTTTAAGTCTGCTAAAGCTCTGCCCACAGCCACCTCTTCCCCCAGGTCCTTTGTCTCAGGCAGAAGGGAGTTTTATCTATAAGATAACAACCCTGCATACTTAAACTGTGATTTGTGTAGTGAACCTTTGCTGATTGCCTCTGCCTGCTTTCTATGCCTCTATTGCCAAGTTATTCTCAATGGCTCCTGTCTGGGGACCCATGTGGTTCCTGAGAAGCCAATTTTGTGTGTTACATTAGAGGAGTGTTTTGATTTAGGCTAAGCCACTCAGCACAGTCACCCTCTAGGCATGGTGATTACTTTAGGAATGGGCATCATCACCATCATCACCATCATCATCACATTCATAGCACTTTCTAATTTACTAAGTGCTAGGTGCTATTCTAAGCACTGAGTTAGCCCATTTGGTCGTCACAATAACCCTTCAGGGTAGGTGCTATTATAATCCCCTTTTTGCTGCTCTGAGGCACAGAGCTGATAAATAGTGAGCTGGGAGGGATCCTAACTCAGGCAGTCTGGCTCTGGAATCTGTGCTCCTAATGACTTCACTGAACTGCTCGTGACTGAAGCTGGTCTATCAGCATGAACTCTGGGCTTCAGATTAAGAAAGTTAGGATGGGTGGCTCCCTTAGCTCTGTGTGGTGTGGAGAGCAGATGTGAGCCCTGGAACTGCTCCAGCATCTGATTGCTTCAGGAGAGGCTAGGCTGAGTTCAAGGAGTTCATGAAGGTGACTGAGGTGAAGGGACACAGAAAATTGGAATCAGTACGGGGATGATACTGTGAATTTTGTAGTCAGTGAGGCAATAAACTCTTTTTATTTTAAATGTTGGCTTGAGTTGGGTTTCCAAAAGCATCCTGACATAATTTAATTCCAAAAAACTATAACTTTTTCCTCTATGTATGCACTACATGAAAATATTTGTGCTTAAATCCTTCACTTGCCTTTACCCATGATGAACGTGGTATAAGTATGGAGACATTAGTAATATTAAACAAGTTATTTTAGCAAAAAAATTCATCTTACTTAACACTAAACTTCAGTTCTCAAGATGACTTTTTTTTTTTACATTTTAAAATTTCTAAAATTGGGGCACATCTTATAATTGGTATCCTCATTTAATTGGCAGTGTTTATTTTTCTTAGTGTGGTAAATAAAATAACAGTTACTAATGTAATTGATAGCATCTTAAAGCCAATGAAATATAGTAATTTAGTTATGATTGGATATATTTCCTCTCTTAAGTATTGCTTTATCCTGTCTACAGCCTGGACTAAGCATATTCAAATATACACTTCTATATGTATGCTACATGTACATACAACAAAGCTGCAGTTAACATCATACTTTCCTAGAGTTTTGATGGGGCTTATGTTATGAGTAGTCATGATTTACAAATGAGAAAATTTAATGAAGAAAAACTTAAGGACAGAAGTCCCACGTTGAAACCCAAATCTGCCAAGAACTAGAGGCTTTATTTCTTTGTATCTCAATAATTTCATTTGTAATATAATTAAAGGGTGAGATTAGGTGATCATTAAAGGTAATTCCAGATTTTACATGCTGTGGGTCCTATGGAATTGTATTACCACTGTTTTATAATGTCACCCCCAACAACTGCAATCATGATATCAATAAAGTATGCTCTAAAGTTAGATTTAATGAAGGATTGGAGTTCACTCTTTGTTTTGGGCAACTGAAGCAAGTCTTCTAAAACAGAAGTCCCCAACCCCTATTAGGAACCGGGCCACACAGTAGGAGATGAGCGGCAGTTGAGCAAGCAAAGCTGCATCTGTATTTACAGCCACTCTTCATTGCTCACATTACTGCCTGAGCTCTACCTCCTGTCAGATCAGCAGTGGCATTAGATTCTATTAGGAGTGCGAATTCTTTTGTTAACATGCAAGGGGTTTAGGTTGTGCTCCTTATGAGAAGCTAATGCCTGATGATCTGAAGTAGAGCTGAGGCAGTGATGCTAGCACAGAGGAGCAATTGCAAATACAGATTAATATTAGCAGAGAAATTTCACTATGCAGAGACCATAATAAATCAATTGCTTGTAGACTCATATCAAAACCCTATCAGTGAATGGCAAGTGACAATTAAGCTGCATCTGATGGCAGGCTTTAAATCAGAATCTGACACTTATTTCAGTCCTTATGTGGCACACCCATTATTTTATTTACCGCTTCCACCCACCCCTTTTTCCTGTACTGCACACTTGTCTCCGTCACAGTTTTAGTAAGCCTACAAGCTAACTCTAGCCAAAATGAATGAAAAACAAATGTCACTGGAGAGCTTCTTTGAAAAGGGAGAAGATCCAATGATAAGACAGCAGAAGACTCCAAGACTGCAAACAAAAAGAGAGCTGCATTTAAAAGAAAATACCAAGAGTCCTACTTTTTACAGGTTGATTGCAACAGGTGATTTACATTCTCTAGACCTGCTTTGCATATGTGGTGGAGCCATGAAATTGTATATTCAGTGAGCCATGAAATCTTCAAAACTGCTTCACCATGTGGAGACCAAACACCCTGCACTAAAAGACAAGCCTTTGGAGTTTTTCAAATTAAAAAAAAAAAAAAAAAAAAAAAAACCAGGAAGAACAAAAGCAATTATTGATGGCCACCACTTCATCAAATGTGTCTGCACTGAGAGCGTCATTCTTAGTGGCTAACCACATCACTAACACTAAGAAGCCCTTTACTATTGGTGAAGAGTTGATCCTGCCCACCACTAAGGATGTTAGTCATGAACTTTTAGGAGATGCTGCAGTTCAAAAGGTGGCGTATGTTCCTCTTTTGGCTATTACCACAACTAGACAAATGAATGAAATAGCTGAGGATATTGAGGCACAAATGTTCGAGAGGATTAATGAGTCACTGTTGCACACAATTCAGGTTGACGAGTCTACCAATGTTGACAACAAGGCAACAATGCTTGTTTTTGTGCGATATATTTCTCAGGAGGATGTGCATGAGAATATTATGTGCACTTTTGTTGCCAACCAATGCCACAGCTACAGAACTATTCAAGCCTTTGAATGATTACTGTATTAGTTCGTTTTCATGCCACTGGTAAAGACATACCCAAGACTGCGCAATTTACAAAATAAAAGATTTAATGGGCTTACAGTTCCATATGGCTGGGGAGGCCTCACAATTATGGTGGAACGTGAAAGGCATGTCTCACATGGTGGCAGACAAGATAAGAGCTTGTGCAGAGAAACTCCTGTTTTTAAAACCATCAGATCTCGTGAGACCCACTCACTGTCATGAGAACAGCACGGGAAAGACCTGCCCCCGTGATTCAATCATCTCCCACTGGGTCCCTCCCATAATATGCAGGAATTGTGGGGACTACAAGATGAAATTTAGGTGGGGACACAGAGCCAAACCATATGAATTACATATCAGGAAAAGAGAATTGATCATTTTGCATTGGTATAAGCATGGACAGAGAGGCTGCCATGACTGGATGCCTTTCTGGTTTCACTACTTGGGTCAAAGAGGTTGCTTCTGAATGTGAATCTACACACTGTGTCATCCATAGAGAAGTGCTGGCTAGCCAAAAAAAAAAAAAAAAAAAGTCACCTGAACTTAATGTTTTACAGGATGTGACTGAAATTATCAACGGCATTAAATTACATGCCCTTAACTCATGTCTTTTTGCACAGCTCTGGGAGGAAATGGATACAGAGCACACACATCTTCTCTTATACACAGAAGTGAGATGGCTTTCTCAAGGTAGATCACTGGCCAGAGATTTTTGAGTTATGAGACCCACTCCAAAGATTTCTTTTAGAAAAGCACTTACTACTGGCAGCACATTTCAGTGACACAAAATGGGTCACAAAACTTGCTTACTTGTGTGACATATTCAACCTGCTCAATGAACTCAGTCTGTCACTTCAGGGGAGAACAACAGCTGTGTTTGAGTCAGCAGATAAAGTGGCTGCATTCAAAACCAAACTGGAATGATGGGGGCGATGAATGAATATTGGGATTTCTGACATGCTTCAAACATTAGCAGAGATTGTGAAAGAGACCAAGCCAGGGCCTTCTTTCTCCCAGCTAGTGCATGGTCACCTGTCTCAGCTTTCAACAGAGTTTGTGCACTACTTCCCAACCACAAAAGACCCCCAGACTGGGAAGGAATGGATCCATCACCCATTTGTGAATAAGCCAGGGGAATCAGCTTTGTCCATGCTTGAAGATCAACTGCTGGAGATTGCAAATTCCAGTGGCCTTAAAAGTATGTTTGAGGCAACTTCAAATCTCCATACGTTCTGGATTAAAGTCAAAGTGGAATATCCTGAGATTACCACAGAAGCACTGAAAAGCTTCCTTCCATTTCCAATATTCTATCTTTGTGAAGCAAGGTTTTCTGCAGTGACAGCAACCAAAATGAGATTATGGAGTAGAGTGGACATAAGCAATACACTTCAGGTGTCACTATCTTCCATCACCCCCAATCAGACCATCCAGTTGCAGGAAAACAAGCTCAGGGTTTCCACTGATTCTACACTATGATGAGTTATAACAATGTAATAATAGAAATGAAGTGCACGATAAATGTAATGCACTTCAATCATCCCCAAACCACCTCCCACCCCCAAGTCTGTGGAAAAACTGTCTTCCATGAAGTCCATCCCTGGTGCCAAAAAGGTTGGGGATCACTGTTCTAAAGGAACAGATTAGCACAACTCTTTTTATCAGCATCATCTTGCACATCAGCTCAAGTGCTATCTGTCATCACATTCAGCAATTATTCAATATAATTTGAATGTGAACTCTGTAAGTTTGCAGAAGGAGGGTCTGAAGGACTTACTATTGCCCCAATTGCTCAGCTGAGTTAATTTTTACAGAAAATAAGAGAATATCTCACAAAACTTCTGAGATCCAACAGCCATTCATAGAACCCACTAATACATAGGGCCATGAGAAGCTTCACGGGTAAAGTGCATATTTCAACCAACAACAATGCGTTGTGTCCTTACTGCAACTCTTTATTATCCCATCAACAAAAGTTGTTTTTGATTAAGATGAATAGCTGGCAAAGCAAGGGTTCGATGGAAGGGAATCAAGCTAAAGACCAGTTGAGTGTGCTCAAAAGGAATCTGCATGTAGCATGCCAGAGGTGAAGTTTGTACAGGTAATCTCACTCATTTAACACATACTTATTGAGAATCTACTCTCTGACAAGGACCATGCTAAGGACTTGGGATACAACTGTGAACAAGTCAGATGTGGCCCTGATTTCGAGGACCTACAGTTTAGTAAGGAGGCAGCAATTATGAAGATGATTGTACATGGGACCCAGTCTAGACCTGTGAGGTGGGAGAGCTTCTTGGAAGAGGGAGA
The DNA here is from genome assembly GCF_003255815.1 of Theropithecus gelada. Taxonomy (NCBI): domain Eukaryota; kingdom Metazoa; phylum Chordata; class Mammalia; order Primates; family Cercopithecidae; genus Theropithecus; species Theropithecus gelada. Next base: position 108,233,717 of record NC_037673.1, on the reverse strand, counting down.
GCAAAGTGGATACCTGAGCATCAAGTAGGACCTACCAAGATGAAAATGGGTTGCAGGTGGAAGTTTTCAGAAGAGGAGAGTTTTAGGAAGAGGAGGCTCTTATGCTGGGAAAACAGCTCTCAATGAGAAAGGACATGAGGATTCAGGAGGTAAAAGTCAGTGACTCACAGACCATATATTGAGCACCTGCTCTGTGTCTAGTGACATGGTTGCTAGTAGAGATTTTCCTGGCAACACTTTCCCTTCTAGTTTCGATGTATTAGGCATCATTAGGTTCTTTATTTTACACATTTATTTTACAAGATTAATGCTTAAAATGTAAAAGATTTGTCTGACCACAGGAGGGAATGTTCAGGGAAAAAACGTATAAAAATAAATAAAATCATAGAAAAAAAACCCCAAAATTACCCACAGTTCTGCCATATAGATATAACTACTGTTGGTATTTTAACATATGTAATTCCAGTCCTTAGCTTATGCATGTCTGCTATACTTTGAGTGTTTGATCCCACCAAACCTCATGGTGAAATTTGATCCCCAATATTAGATCTGAGGCCTAATGGGAGGTGTTTGGGTTATGGAGGCAGATCCCTCATGAATAGATTAATGCCCTTGGCTGGAGGCTTGTGAGTGAGTTCTAACTCTATTACTTCCCTGGAGAACTGGCATTAAATAGAGCCTGGCACCTCCCCCTTCTCCATCTTGCTTCCTTTCTCTTCCTGTGATCTCTACACGCTGGCTCCCCTCTGCCTTCCACCATGAGTAGAAGGAGCCTGAGGCCCTCACCAGAAGCTCAGCAGATGCTAGTGCCATGCTTCTTGTACCATCTGCAGAAAATGGGCCAAACAAATCTTTCTTTGTAAATTACCCAGACTCAGATATTCCTTTATAACACAAAGGGACTAAGACAGTGCCCTTAAAATGATGAGATTTTGAACTCTACTTTGTCTTTTCAAAAATGATTTCCAAATATGTATTTACCTAATGACTAGGTAACACATGTACAGAATAATAGGATGCAGAATTCTAAAGAGAAATACAGGGAAATGTTAAGTCTCAATTCTAGCTTGTCCATAAACCACCCATGCCCCTTTCCCAGAGGAAATGACTATTTTAGTTTTTCTTGGCAACTTCTTAATCAGAAGGCTAGACATGAGTTCAGAGATCATCTCCAGATGTTTCTTTGTCAGATGTTGCACTGGGATGCTCCTTCCCTAGGTACCACCTTTAAGGAAGAGAAATGTGTCATTACCAGAAGAAAGAGGTGGAAAATCAGCCTGCTGGGCATGACAATCTAGAGGTGCCACAACATACTCCAGGTTTTTTATTTTATAGAGGAGCATGCTGAGGTACAGAGAGATGATATGACTTCTTTAAGGTCACACAGCTAGTTTGACTCAAAATAAAAATGACTACAAGATAATAAGAGCTAATTTCCCCATTATTTTCCTCAAATTTCTATAGGTAGATTAATACCCCTATTACTAAGCTGGTGTTAACCAAATAAAGTTTCTATAAGTGATCAAACCGGAGCACATGAACCAGGTAAAATAGTCAACACATTGGAACTTAGGTTACAACTTAGGAGTCCAGTTTTAAATGAAGGCCAATTTCATTAACCGGTAATTTGACAGATTCTTTGGTTTAATATAAGAATTTATTTTCATTTTAAATTATTCCATACTCATTGTAAAAAATCATTTTTTTTTGAGACAGGGTCTCATTCTGTTGCACAGGCTGGAATGCAGTGACACGATCTTGGCTTACTGCAACCTCTGCCTCCAAGGCTCAAGCAATCCTCTTGCCTTGGCCTCTCAAAGTGCTGGGATTACAGGCATGAGTCACTCAACTTTGCTCCAAACTTTTTTTAAAAAACAAACAAAAATGGACTTTCCTCTTTGCATTATTATAGAAGCTGTTCTTTTAGGAGACTTTCTCTAGTTTTTAAAATAACAAAATGACTTTTGCCTATTTGATTGAAAGAGATTTCAAAGATTGGCATGAGTAGAGTTAAGTGGGTATTTTGATACATTGCTGGTGGAACTGTACATTGATTCAGGCTTTCTGGATTGTAATCTGTCATAATTACAATAAATAAATTAAATATGCATATACTTTGATTCACAAGTTCAACATCTAGGAATTCATCTTTATCAAATAGTATACACAGATACATGTAAAAATATTTACTACAGCATGTTTATATTTTTATAACAATCTAAGTGCCAAATTTGAGCTGTTAAATTAATTATAGTGTATGCATATAATAGAACACCCAGGAAAGATGAAATGGAGATATATTCACTGACATGGAAAGTTATTAAAGGTAAGCAATGAGGTTGAAAAAACAGCAGCTTATATAATAGTGCAAGAGGAAAGTCTGTTTGTGTTTTTAAAAGAAAGGGGAGCTAGGGTGTTTCAAAGTTCGAAACTACTTTTGCTAAATACAAACCACATTAATGCATTCACTACCAAGGATTAACAACTGTGCAAAATAAGAATTCTCAGTAAACCCCAAAGAACATTTATTTGAAGATCACAAGGATGAAGAACCAGCTTAGATTGCAGGGAATTCTTGGGAGATGGTTTTCCTTGAAACATGGCTAACAGCCTTGAGGTATTCTAATAAATGGGATCTAAGGCCTCAGTACTTAGAAAAGAAGACACCTGGTTAATGACATACCTATATGTGAAGTGAGTCAGGAGGCAGAATGGTCTTAAAAACTGGATGTGCCTGGGCACATGCTATATTAGAAATAAAAATAAGTAAGGTGTCCAAAGAGACTAAGCCGTAGTATGATGAGACCAAATTAGGGATATTTCCCTTAATAACTACTCCTTCTGATGTTATCTACTTGGCAGGATCTTCAATACTTTCTCTTTGACAGGCATTAATTTGATGAATGAGGCAAAATAACAGGGAGGCTACTAGTGAAGAATGACCTTCTTCCCAAATTATTCACAGGTAATTAGGAACAACTATTTTTTTTGAAAGATAATCTCCAGAGCAGTGATTCTCAAAGTCAGCTTGCCAATCTGCAGCATTAGCAGATTCTTCGGTCCCATTCCATAACTACTAAATCAGAAACCCTGGGAGTAGGGCCAGAAATCAGTGTTTTAACAAGCCCTGGTGATTCTGCTGCGTTGCTATTAGGTATGTTCGTAATTAAATTATTTATGTATCTATTGTCAATAAATACAGGCTTTTTTCTTTTACATATTACAGTTAACTTTCTTAAGTTTGGAAAATGTAAGATTATAAAAAGATCACAGAAGATTGTTTAAATACATCTTCCTAAAAAGAATATGGTGCTTTAAAAAGAATTCTGAGTTTGCATTTTGAAGTACGTGTTTCAGCAAGGGGTGGGGGCCTGTTTTATGTAAAATGAAATTTCTTCTTCCACATTAAGGATTCCTGCAGTCTTTCACAGATGGAAGCCCTGCATATTTCTGTAGAAATTATGTTTATTCTGAATTTATTTGCCATTTGACTCATCTATCTAGGCTTATCATGACAAAATGTTAATGTTTAGCATTTAACAAAATGTTAAAACAAAAATAACTGAAAAGAGATCAAAACCTTTGATGCAAAGCTTTAAATAGAGCATATTATATTATGCACATGTTGAAAACGATATGATTTTCCTAGGAAAAAGTGTTTGAATAGCATCTTGTTAATTTGTTTCTCTGGATAGGCAGAGAAAGTCTTCCTCCAAAATCTTAAGGAAGGTCTATGTACAACTTTTTAAGAAACTACAAAACTTATCCAAAGTGGTTATACCATCTTGCATGCACTCCAGGATTATGAGAATTTAAATTGCTCCACATCCGGCCAGGTGCGGTGGCTCACATCCGTGATTCCAGCACTTTGGAAGGCCGAGGCTGGTGGATCATGGTGTCAGGAGTTTGAGACCAGCCTGGCTGATATAGTGAAACCCCGTCTCTACTAAAAACACAAAAGTTAGCTGGGCGTGGTGGCGCGCACCTGTAGTCCCAGCTGCTCAGAAGGCTGAGAGAGAAGAATCGCTTGAACTCGGGAGGTGAAGGTTGTAGTGAGCTGAGATTGTGCCACTGCATTCCAGCCTGGGTGACAGAGTGAGACTCTGTCTCAAAAAAAAAAAAAAAAAAAAAAAAAAAAAAAATTGCACCACATCCTCACTCACACTTAGCATAGTGATATGGTAGCTTGGTAACCATTAGGTCTCTAGTAGTATCTGATGGTGATTTTAATTTGCATTTTCCTAGTGACTAATGATGTTGATCATCTTTCCATGTGTTTATTTGCCAGTTGTGTATTTTCCGATCCAGTCAATCTAGTCTGTATTACAAAAGACACAAACACACATGTACATATAAAGACATCCTTTCTATGGACTGAATTGTGTTGCCTCAAAATTCATATGTTGAAGCCCTAACCCAATGTGACTGTTTAGAGATAGGGTCTATAAAGAGGCAATTAAGGTTAAATGAGGTCCTGAGTAGAACCCTGGTACCAAAGGATTAATGTCCTTGTAATAATCGACCCCAGAGAATGCTATCTTGGTGTCTTTCTCTCCCCCACCCTCCTTATATTTCTCTCTCACCCTCCTTTTCTCCCTCTCTCCTCCTTCCATTCCTCTCCCCTTTCCCTTTCTCTCTGCAAGCACACAAAGATGTCATGTGAGCCCACAGTAAGTTGCAGCCTTCCTTCAAGTCAGGAAGAGAACTCACCAGAAATTGACCATAATGGCACAGTAATCTTCAACTTCCAGGCTCCAGAACTGTGAGAAAATAAATGTCTGTTGTTTAAGCCATCCAGTCTACTGTATTTTGTTATAGCAGCCTGAGCTGACTAATAAAATCATCATAGCAGCTTTATTTGTAATAGTCAAAAACTGGAAACCACCTAAAGGAATGAAAAAACAAATTGTGGTATATACATACAATGGAATATTATTGAACAATAAAAATAAATGAGCTATTTATATTCACAACAGCATGGTTAAATCTCAAAATAATTGTGCCTAGTGAAACCAGACAAAAAGGAGAGTTGACACTGTATGATTCAATTGGTACTAAACTCTAGAAAATGTAGCTAAATGATGGTGACAGAAAGCAGATCTATGGTTGCTTGGGAAGTGAGTCATGGTGAGGAATGGGAGTGAAAGATGACAAAGTGGCCGGGCGCGGTGGCTCACGCCTGTAATCCCAGCACTTTGGGAGGCTGAGGCGGGCGGATCATGAGGTCAGGAGTTCGAGACCAGCCTGGCCAGCATGGTGGAACCTTGTCTCTACTAAAAATGCCCGGCTTGGTGGTGCGCTCCTGTAGTCCCAGCTACTTGGGAGGCTGAGGCAGGAGAAATGCTCGAACCCAGCAGGTGGAGGTTGTAGTGAGGCAAGATCGCGCCACTGCCCTCTAATACAGCGAGACTTCGTCTGGGGAAAAAAAGAAAGAAAGAAAGAAAAGTGACAAAGTGCAGGAGGAAACCTTAGGGAGGGATGAAAATGTGTACTAGCTTGATTATGGTGGTAGGTTCATGGGTGCACACATGTCAAAACTTATCAAATTGTATACTTAAAAATTATGCAGTGTATTGTATGTAAATTATATGCAATAAAGCTGTCTTTAGAAATTCTGTGGAATCCTGTTGTCACTAGTAATCTCTAATTTTGTGTTAGATTATAAATTTTTTCTCCAGTCTCCGATAAAGAAATGGAAAAGAAAATGCTTCATTCAGGAAACAGTGTTGTGTCGTATGTATGGACCTTATGGCTTTATACCTTACCTTATGAGAAGCGGGGAACGGAATCCCTGCCCACCCAAAACCCTCAGCCTTCCCATTGCCACTGGAGGTAAAAAAACAAAAAACAAACAACAGCAAAACCAAAAATCAGAAAGCAAAAAAACCAAATCAAAGGGCCAAAAAACAGGTGACAGCAAAACTCAAAACTGGGAACAGATGATTGCTTGAACCTTTTGTTTTTGCAGCCTCAAGTGTCTCGGTTGGATATCGAGGTAAAGAATGAAAATGTTAAGCCATCTTTCAGTCACATTTGGTAACTGGTGTCAGGAATACTGTATTACAGAAAAGAAAAGCTTCCACAAGCAGAAATGCTAAAATCTAGGATAGTAAGGTGTCACCTCGCAAGTCAGGCAAGACTTTGACAGTAAAACAAAGCTGGACACGGAATTTGATGAGAAATTCAAAACCTGCGTCAATTTCACAGAAAATTCAGAAGATAAAAGAGTTTTATTCACAGCCTAGGTAAAGTTCAGAAATTTATATTGCAGTTTGGCGGTTATGCTGATCCTGTGTTTGGATGGGGTCACAATAGCAGGGAAGGCCGAGGTTTCCTACAGAAGCTCCTTTGTGGCAAATCACTATGAGACGAAACTCCGTCAAAGTCACCAATTGTTCATTTCATTTCTACTGTGCCACGGAAGCCTGGTTTTGTTTTAAGCGCTAACGTCCTAGGTTTTACGCAATTTTTTCAGCTTTGGCTACCCAGCTAACAAGTAGCAGAACTGTCAACTCTAAACTACGTCTGATGGGAAAGCTCTAACTCTAAAACTCAATATAGAGGTTTCTTTCTGGGAGACGTCTCCTCAATTCTCCCCTAACTGCGACTCGCATTAACTTCTGCTGGTTCCCAGCTGGAGAGCACAGATTGCACCTGCTCCGAAGCCCAGCGGGTCTCAGCCTCCTACGCAGCTCAACCTCGGCTGCCTGTGCACGGACATCAGGACCCACCAGGGGTCACTGCAGCTTCAGAGCTATTGTGCCCCTCAGTCCCAGACGCGGCCGACCGCGCGGAGGGCGTGGGATTGGGACCGCCGAACGGTGGGGTCCGAGCAGCACCGTGTCTTCTCCCCACCCAGCCTGCAGGTCTCTCGGGGAAACGGACGCAGCGAGCGCTGGACGGACCCGTGGCTTGGGGGCAGCGTGCGGCTTTGCAGCGTGGACTTGCCGGCACCTCGCAGCTGGGACCACCTCTGCCCCGCCCCCGCCCCCAGCTGATACCCCGCCCAGAAGGGGCTCCCCTGCCGCGGCCAGTGCTGGGCAGTGGGGGGTCCGCTTCGTTCCAGGGCATTTTGCAGACGCCTGAGCCAGGCCCATATGCACCTAGGCTGCTCCCGCCCGGGGCACCACCCCTCGCGCGGCCAAGAGAACTTTCCCCGGAGCCTCAGCGGCCTGGCGCGCCCAGGGAACACCCCCAGCCCGCCCGCCCGCCGCGTTCCCAGCTGGGGCGTCGCTCCTCCGCCCGCTGGTCCCCGCCTCTCCGCTTTGCTGAATGTCCTGAAGAAGCCGCGCTGCGCCGCGCCGCCGCCGCAGGCATTCCCGGAGGGAGAGCTTGAACTTGGCTACACAAGGCCACCCGTAATCAGCTCCGGGGTCCCCGGACAGGAGCCACACCCCGCGGCAAGCTGATCTACCCTCGTTGGTCTGGGTAAGGAGCCCGCTGCCCTTTCCCCCCTCTTCCGGCTCCTCAGCGCCCGCAGCTGGGGACGGGGTAGCGGACGGAGCGACGACCCTCGCCTGTGCCCCTGCGCCCGTGGTCGAGGCGTCCTGGGTGCTCCTGACACAAAAGAAAAGCCCAGCGCTCCTTACTCGGCGGACCTGACCCGGGGCTGCGGGGCGGGGTCGCGGCTGGAAGTGCGCGCCCGCCGGGGACTCCGCAGGCCGATCGGAGGCCGGGACGTCGGGGCCGCGCTCAAATCCGTGCGGTAGGAGGGAGCCGCAGCGCTTCCAGGGTCTTCTAAGGCCGGGGAGGTCCTCGAATTCCCGTCCCTCCCTTTTCTGGTCTCTTGCCCCCACTGCCAGGAGACTTTTGTCGTCCCCAGGACTGCGGGAGGGGCCCCGCGCCCCCGCCTTCGGAGGAGCCCGAGCCTCAGGATGCGCGGGGACGCGCCGCCGCCCTCCGCGCCCAGTTCCGCAGGCGCTTCCCCGGCGGCTCCCGGGCGCTGACTCTCCCGGGTTTTTCCGCCCTTCTCGCTGCTGCCCTGCCGGGCGGCCCGGCGGCCAGTCCCTGGACCCGGCCGGGAGCTGCTCCTCTCGCCCTGGCCCCGGCGCGGACAATAAATTAATGCATCGCGCTTGAGTGGAGGGGGCGGCTGGGCGCCTCAGTGGCAGCTTTCTCGCTTGACTGGAGACGGCCACAACCGACATGGGCTGTTTCTGCGCTGTTCCGGAAGAATTTTACTGCGAAGTTTTGCTCCTGGATGAGTCCAAGTTAACCCTTACCACCCAGCAGCAGGGCATCAAGGTGGGTGAGGCCGGGAGCGCGTTCCGGGGGTTGGCGGCAGGGCGGGTGCGGGGGTCCATCGCTTTGTCTGAGGGCTGTCACCGGTGGGTCGAGGGCGGCGGCCACGGCTCTGCGCGGTGGGGAGGGGAGGCCGCTGTCCTCTGCGCGCAGGGAGAGGGCGGACGTGCCAGGGTGAGTTAACTTTGAGTTTCTTCATAAAGCAAAGTTGAGTTTGACGTTTCAAAGGTTACTTAGCATACCGACTCCCAGCAGCACCCCAAAACTCTTCCCCAAACCGGTTTTCTCCAAAAGCCTCTGGGTCCTCCGCAGCTCTCAAAGAGGGGCAGAATGGGTTATACCGGCTGCTTCCCACCACAGTGTGGAAGGCATGGTTTCCCTCGGCTTTGTTGAAGGCGTTTTCCTTGACAGTGTGATTAGGGAAGTGAACTAGTTCACTCCGTGAAACACACTAATGGGTCATTGTGATTGTTTTGCGTGGGTTTGTAGTTGGGTAATGCTACATTTGGACGGAAAGTATTTTCCCTTTCTAGAGCGATCTGGGTTTATCCTCAGATTTAAGTAAACATCTTTCAAAGCGACCCAGTAATAACTTTGCTCCTGTTTGTGGGTCATTAAAATGCAATCACTACATTAACCTAGAGAACCCAAACAAAAAGGCAGCCAAGCTCGCAGAGATCCTCTTCCTTACATTTGATGAGAAGGTACTTGTGTTTGTAGTGGCAACCTGACCTTTGCGCCTGCGTGCTTCTTTTGCTCTTGCAACAATGTTAACTACCTAAACGAGGTGTAAATCCGGAGCGTTTTGTTGTTTTGTTTACCTTTCTCTTTCAGTTTTAAATCACTAAGGCGTTTTAGATAAGGCAGCAGCTGAATCTGGCGAAGGGAAACCGCCCCCCGCTCTGATAGAGCTGGTTTTCTGAGAAATCGAGTTCAGGCTGCCAAGTATCCTCTCTTAGTCTCTTCATGTCAGAAGTTAATCATAATGGGGTAGGCCCTGGGCATTTCCTTTTGTGAATCAGTTTTTACATAGTTTTATGCACACTAGGATAACTATTCCTGGCTAAAAGTTTCAGCGTTGGTGTTGCCATTCTTAGTGTACAGAATTCCAATTTCATAGGTGTAATTCTTTTGCAGGAGAAAGGAGCAAAAATAATCAGTTAAAGCTACAGGATTGTTAACCCTTTCCTTTAGGGGGTTGTTTTGAATATTATTTCCCCAGTAATTATAATGAGCAAAATTCAGTTCTATTCTCAAATAGTATTTCCTTTCAAGACCAATAAAATAGACTCTTTTGGGGGAGGGTGTACCTTTTGTGTTTTTAACTTTTCTTTATGTTCCAAAATATTTCTCCTCTCACCCGCCCAATGAAGTCAGGAAAATATTATAACTTACAAGATGATGTAACATTCTTTGGTGTACTGTATGAATAAAATAGGCAAAAATCACAAAAACATTCTAAATTCTAGATAATATATAGATTCTTTATGGTGTTGAGAGAGAAACAGTTAGAAAAAGGTAACTGATGATCAGATACCAAGACAACAAGGAAATCTTTTTGAAGTGCAAAGTCTAAATTATCTGGAGTCTAAAGTCATCTGGAATGTGAGCTTCCTATTTAATCATGAAAGTCATGCCTGTCAGCTGTAGAGCATGTACATTATTCTGTCAAGAGAGCAGCCAAGACTTGGGATCAAATGGAATAATTTTGTCAAAGAAACATGAATCAAAAATCCTGATCCATAATTATTTTTTATAATCCAATGGTGCTTATCTTGTTTTACAAATAGGCTGAAAATTGGTGAGTGATTCAAAGGCAACAGCAACTATGTAATACTGTTATTTTGGATATGGGCTATATAACTAAACAATAATTTAAGCAGGCTTTTGTTGGAAATAATCATTTAACAACAGTCTTGGCCTCTGTCCTTGTCACAAAAGCATGCCACAATTATTTTGATGGCCATGTGTGTAACGCAGATGTCTGCTAAAGCTAACCACATTATCTTCTATGCTACCTTAAAAGTGTATGTGTTAAACACCTACCTACCCTTGGCATGTACTAAATTAAATATATTTGCATATTTATAAGTGGTATGTATGAAAAAAATCTTGCATGTAGATGGTATTCAAACATTGAATGAACATGTGTATATTCTGTACTTACTGGACATTTTTAAAAACTTTTTCCTAACCTTCATGTATTACGGTGCATAGGTACAATTGATGTATATTGCATTAATTACATAAAATTAACTCCAACTTTAGTTTGTAAATGAAAAAGTAAACAGTTACTTCAAAGTTACTAGCCAATAGCTACCATTATGGTGTTTTTCCTTGAGATAGTATACTTGGTAATTTTGATTACCACTAATTAAAGTCAAAATTAGGCAACATCAACTAGCCTACTTTTCTCTGAAATTAACTAGAAAAATCTCTATTTTTCCAAAGCATTTCCTAACATTTATTTTGTGATTACTCTTTTTCCTATTCTATCTTAGATGAAGATGGCTAATTTTACATTAAAATTATACACACATTTCATTTCTTAGTAGAAATAATTTTACTGATTCCTAAATGGTTAGTTGAGAATTTACTTATGTTACTGTTAAAATAATGCACTGTGAATTAGAAAAGATTAATTATAGCAAGTTAAGGTGGAAGAAGTGTGAAAGAATCTTGGTAAACATTTTCTCTGCGTGTCATTTTGAAAAACATTCTTTGGATTTGTTTAAGCACCAAATTACAAATAGAAAAGTTAGTTATGAAGTGATTTTTCTACAACTTAGATAAGTTTTTCATCGATGTTAGAAGAAAAATTAATGTGTCACCATGAAAAGTGTTTCAGCCTGAAGATAAGTTACTCATCTTATATGGTAAGATGAATATCATTTAAATGGAAAATAATTTTATTTCCATTTAATTTCCATTTAAATGGAAAATAATTTTCTGTTAAAAAAATACCAGAAAAATAAAACACAGTATCTTTGTATCCCTGCTAATGTTACCGGGAGATATTTGCCTTTTTTACTTGCTTTAGGGACAACCTCACCTTGATAGCAGAAAGTCTTATTCATGCAGTTCACAGTTTGAACCTTATCCGAGATTTAGAAACTCAAGTTTATATAAGCTGAAAGCTATTGATTGTGTGTTGAGCTCTACAATAGATTTTAGCTGTTTGTCTTTTGCTGCTATCTCTGTTGTTTATTCAAGTAAGGATTTCTGCTATGGTTGGTCTCTGTTGTTAGAGTAATGTTTGTTCTGGGAAACTTTTGTTGTGTCCTTTCTAGTTCTCTGTGCGGAGAGAGGTAGATAACGTTCTTTTTGTTCTCTTAGCAAAACTTGAATGTGGCTCAGACTACTTTTCTAGGTTTTCATTTGTTTAGCAAAACATTTTCAGGAAAACAAAAGTCACAAGATTTGATTATAAATTTAATTCTCAAAATTGCTGCTACAAATATGAAATAGATTAGTATTTTCATTTTGGCAAGATTTTAGTCCTCTGAGTAGTGTGATGAATGTTTAGGTGCTCATTTTTCCCTATGAGTATTGACTAAACTAATGAAACCAATATGACAGTAAGATGAAGATTCCATTAACTTCTTTTAAATGGCTTTGTTAAGGTGTACCATACATTTCGCCCAGTTAAAGTGTATAGTTCATCCATTAACTACTAAATAATGTTACTTCCCAATCATCCTGAGATTCGTGAGGGAATACTGTGAGTTTCCATGCTTTGATCGGAAATTTCCTAATAAGCTAGAAAAACAATCATAAGGCAAGGGCTTAAATTCTGTGCATCTCACTTACCAAAAATTACAATTTTCATTCACTTTGGACTAATGAATAAAATATCTCAGAAGATTGGGAAAAAAATGAAAACCAATTATGTTAAGTTTATAAGTGAATACTCATATCTTTTGGCATAAAATGAACTGTGTATAAATAGCCCCTCAATTTTACAAGAAGTTATTTTTTGAAAAAAAAAATTAAAAATACCTTTTATCATCCATGACTTGAATGTGATTTAATAACTGTTTAAGGGGGAAAGCATTGTTACCTCCAACAGCTTATGGCTGTCCCTCCCTAGGTGCTTCTGGTATTCTTGGTTGATAGTGAACTACACTTTTTGCAGTCCAGTTACTGTGTGTGTTCTTGAATTCTATATTGGTAAGCTTGAACTACCTTGAACTCCCTGTGGGAGTTTATCCTGTCTCTTGTAGGATACTTAGCAGCATTCCCTGCCTCCTCTTACCAGACGTGTGGCACCTCTTTTCCAATAATGACAATCAAAAATGTCCCCCCATGTTGCCAGATGTTCCCTGATGGGCATAATCACCCTCTGTTGAGAACCACTGTCATAGAGGATAGCAGCTTCCTTTGTTCTTATGTCTTTGGTGCACAGGTTCAACATTGAATGCAGGGTAACTTTTAGATACCTTCTATTTTTTCTTTTTCCCCCCTCTCTTTTGCAATGGTGAGTTGTTTACCTCATATTCAGTGAAAACGATATGGTATCTTTATCTTGCTTCATATTCAAGTATCTTTACACTTGCTTCATATCTTTATACACAGAACAGTACCTGCAATGATTAAAAGCACAGGCTCTGAAGTCAGATTACCTAGATTTAAATTTTGGCACTGCTAATTACTTACTAGCTGTGTCTTTTCTGAGTTTCAGTTTCCCTGTCTGTAAAATGAAGAGGAATGATATATAGTATTCACTTTCTACATTCATGCTGTCTTGCACGTGAAAAGCACCCAGAAAATTTTAACTTTATTCCACCTTTCCTCCTCTTCTCTTCTTGTTGTAGTGGCTCATTCCTTCCTGGAGATAAAGTCCAAACTTCATTGTTTGACTTAGCACTCTACCTGATCTAGCCCTGCCAGTCCAAGTGACTTGCCCTCTAGGTATGTAGAAACTGCTCACAGTTTCCCAAATATTCCAGATTGTTTTGAGACTTTATGCATGAGATTCCTGCTGATTAGTTTACCCTTTTGTCTTTCCTAAACACATCCTTATCTGAACCATCCTTGAATCAAGTGTCCCATCTGCTAGGCAGCCTTCACTTCTGCCTGACCAAGCAGAGATAGGTGCCTGTTTGTGCCTCACACATCCCCGTTACAGCATCTGTCACATTGCATGCATTATTTCTGGACACATCTGTCTCCTCCAGCAGCCTGTGAGCCCCTACCTGTGATCCCCGGGAGTCAGAGCTGTACTTCATGTAGTAGATGCTTATTAACTATAATTTGGTAGAAGAATGAGTGGAGTGTTACAGCTGAAATAGGCTATATTGAAAATCTTCTAGATAATGGGGTTCCTTTGCCATTTTATTTTTACTAGAAAAGACCCTAGAATAAAGTGAATCTCACTGTGAAAAATCTGTTGCCAAGATACTCTAATTTTTATATTCATAATGGGTAGAAAATGAGCTGGTGCAGTGGACTGAATGCATGCAGTACATTGAAAAGCTGACTACTAGCAGCTATTTCAGAAAACATGAATCACACCATTTTTGTATTTTGTAAGTACCAGGTCTTTCTCTTTTAAATTTAGTGCTCCCCTTCCAACCTGAGCCTTTTGGAAGAAGAGCATATTTCCCGAATGGAAAATAGATCCTCACACTTTAGTGACTTTTCTTCCTTGTCTCCTATTCTTGAAACTGTCTGAGAACCGTGTTGGTTGGTTTGACAGTGGGGGTTTATGCTATTGTGAACCAGTACTGTAATTTTTAATCTTGCTGAAACACCTGTCTTACTCTTGAAGCTGTATAAACCTAATCTGACACTGCTCTAAGGCATAGTGGAAAAGATGACGTAAATACTTTAAATACTGAGTTTTTATGAAAAAATTATATTTTTCATTCTGATGCAAAGTGCATTTGTCTGTAGGCCTGTTGTAAACATGACAAGTCAGAGATCAAACTGGCTGCATCTATGGCTCCTGCCTCTCTGAGATTGACTACTTTGGTTCAGCTTTATCTTTGACAATTTTAATCACATCTGAAGCTCCTGCATATTGCTCCTGGTCATCCTGCTTTGGGTTGTGATGACTAACGACCATTTGTTTCTGCACCACAAGTTTTGTTTCCACGTTTCATATGTTAAGATTAAACAGGCACCTGTTATCACATGTCCTGGGCATAGACTCAGTGTGCTAAATTCAGGAACCAGTCAGTTTACTTTGTGACTCAAAAACCTTGTAAGTACAATTTAGAGTGTCTCTACCATTCTAAAAAATGTGGATTGCATTCCTGTGTCCTCTGAGCCATGCATGTATTTCCTGTGTTCTTTTTTAAGTGAAATAGTCATTATTTCTTAATGCTGCCTATTGTTAATCCCTTTCTCTATAACTACACACTCTTGCAAAGAGATTCATCAAGGACTGGAATAGTTCCTCAGGAGGCTGTCCTAATAATCGCTGAAGACACAAAGGGCCCTGCTGCCCTTCCAAAATGTGTGAGAAGTTTGTTTTCCAGCACAGGATATTGACATGCCAAGAGGAAGTTAGAACAAGAGAGACGGGCAGGCAAGGAAAACGGAGAAGTGCTGAGCGATAGCTCACACAGACAATAACCAAAGGGTCAGATGGCAAAGGAGGAATCAGTGGACCGAGACTGCAGAGGGAACCACGTGCTGCAGCGTATTGTTTAGGGACACCTTTGGAGCCCTCGGGAAAGGGCATTTAGTAATGCGGAGTCCTCGGCTTGGGGAGAAGATGTTTCAGAGGTTGGTTAGAAAGTGCTTTGTTTAGAGAACAGTGGCGTGGATGAGTGAGGGTCAGGTTGTTGAGCTAGCCCACAGAGACCATTTGAGTTGTTAAATCACTCAGGTCCCACCTTCAGCTTCATCAGACCTGTGTTTGAGAAGCAGGCTTGGAACCTCTACTGCCTTAATTGTGACTTGTCAAAAATTGGTTTTTCTCTGCCATCCTCACTGCTCCTCACTTAGTTTGGCCCTTCCACCTGGACCAGCCTCCTAATAGGAGTGCTGTATGGTCACCATCAGTCTTTCTCCTTCCTGCTCCCTGTCCTGTGTTCAGTCAAATCCTGGTCTGCCTCATAATTACTGGATTTTTGTGATTGGACAAGTGATTTTTCTTTTGCTAGCCCCAGTTTCCTCATCTGTAAGCTGAGGGGCATGATATCTGCCCCATAGGATGACTGTGAGAATTTGAGGAAAGAATTTTAGGTACATTGGACAAAAGGTGCTCAATAAATGATAGCTATTACTATGTATGATATATTATTTATGAATACATTTATTTCTGAATTTCAGTTTGGGATATTGAATGTCTGCCACCCCTGCCTAAGGTGGCACAGGTTCTCTGAGGGGTATGAGTGGTTGTTAGAAGTGGGAGAGCAGTGGTGGTTTGATATTCATAGATATTTGTCAGATCTGTCTGTAGGAGAAATAGTATCATGTTCCAGTTGTGCATCTACTCACATTGCCTCAACCATTCCATTCAGATGTGGAATGCTGAAACTCCACATCTGTACCTGTAGTCCCAGCTTCCTTATTTTCTGGATTCTGATTGCTTACTAGATTCTGCACTAGATGCCTAAGCCTGCCATCACTACCCTCCTCTAGATCTGCTTATCTTCCTGTGCTTCCGAGTTTGATGAATGATCTCACACTCTTATCAGTAAAGATGCTTTGGTCATCAGTTATGGAGGTCCCACTGCAAACTGCTTGAACATGAGGAAGTTTATTAGCTCACCTCTCAGGGAATCCAGGGACAAGGAAAGGAGGTTCAGGGCGGGTCAGTGACATCAAGGTCCCAGCTTCTCTCATTTCATCCTTGCTCTGCCATCTTGGAGTCAGTGCCATCCTCAGGCTGTAGCAATGGCCAAATTCTAGAGATGAGGAGGTGATATTTGTATATGGCAATATGTAGGACAGTAATAGAAGCAGTCTTTTCTTGGACAAAGGCTTTCTCCTGAAGTCCTCCAGCAGACTTCCCTTGAGTCTTTTAGCTAGAATGAGTCTCATCGCCATTCTTGGGCGATAAGGGCAATGGGATCACCTGTAGAATAAAGGGTCTTTCCTGAAGCTGGGTGGGAGTGGAGTCAGTTTCCCTGAGGCCAGTGGCTACATGGGGGAGGGGCTCAGGAAGGAAGGAGAAGAGTTGTGGGTGGTGTTGCCACCATCAGTCCCCTCTACCTCTTGGGTCAGGATCCTTAAGTTTCCACATCCTTCCAGGTCTTGGAATTCTCACCTTCTAAACTTCTTCCAAATTGTTTCTTTTCTCCGTTTTCATTGCTGCTGCACAAATTCAGGCCCTTCTCAATTCTCAACTGGACAATTTGCAGGGCCTCATAATCCCTGCAAGGTCCCTACCTCCAGCATTAACCACCTGCATCTAGAGTGGTCTTTTTTGCCTCTTGCCTAGAATACTTTAATGTCTAGTCAGCCTCTGTGCTTGGGTTAAATTCCTAGCTGGGGGTGGCAGTAACCTCCTTTCTATTCTTTCTACCACCATTTCCTCATAACTGTCTGATACTCTAGGCAGACGGAGCTGCTTCCTAGTCTCTGAATTCTCCACATTCCCTCTCACCTTTTCCTCTGTGTAGAAAGCCCCGCCCACCTCCTTTTGTTTGAGTGAAATATCAGCCCTCATTAAGCAGAGTTCTGCCTAGGTTTCACTTTTCTTTTTTGAAGACTTCTCCTTGGTGGGGAGCTGGAGAGACCCTCTTCTGACCCTAATCCAGACTGCATTTCATTGCAGTACTTTCTGTACTTTCCTGCCCACCTCGACCTGGGAGGAATACAGTGAGATGAAGAGGGCATAGGCTTTTGTCATAGATAAATCTGGCTTTGAGTCTCCCTCCTGTTGGTTAGTGCTGTGAACGTGGCCAAATCACCCTCTTTGAGTTGGCTTTCTCATCAGTAATAAGGGTAAGGCTCTCCACCTTATCCTGGGATGCTATACATGAAACCCTTAGCTCCTTTCCTGGTGAGTGCTAGCAGCTGTTATTAGGGATGGAAAGCCTTGAGGGAGAGAACTAGGTCTTTTTTATGGGATTCCCAGTCAAGCCTAGTTCCTAAGGAGTAGTAGGCATCAGTGAATAAGTGTTGAATTAATCTGAATAAGAAAAAGTACCTTTATGTTGACATAAGCTAATTAATCTGAGAAAGAGAAAGCATCTCTCTCCTTTTCTTTTTCTAGGTGTTCTAGGTATACTTGCCTGACTCAATTTCTTAATTTTAAAAAACTTCTATGCTGTACAATTTACCCATTTAAACTGTCCAATTCAGTGGTTTTTCTTATGTTTATGGAATTGTGCAACCATCACCACAATCAATTTTATAAGATTTTCATCCCTGAAGAAAGAAACTGCAAACCACTCTCCATTTCCTTCCAACCTTCTATCCCCCACCCCCACCACTATGTAACCACTAATCTTTCTGTCACTATAGTTTTGTGTATTCTGGACATTTCATATAAAATTGTTCATATGATATATAGTCTTTTGTGACTGTTTTCCTTCACTTGAAATAATGTTTTCAAGATTCATTTACAACGTAGCACGTATCAGTACTTTGTCACTTTATTGCTGAATAATATTCCATTGTATGGATATACTATATTTATTTCATCCGTTGATGGTCTTTTGGGTTCTTTACACTGTTTGGCTATTACAAATAATGCTATGAAGAATCATGTACAAGTTTTTGTATAGACATATGTTTTCATTTAATTTAATAATGCTTTAATTTCTCTTGTGTATATACCTAAGACTGGAGTTGCTGGGTCATAAAGTTTAACAGTTTGAGGAGCTTCCAAACTGTTTTCCACCATGACTTCATCATTTTGTATAAGGGTTCTAATTTCTCCACATTCTCACCAGCACTTGTTATAAATCTGTCTTTTTTTTAATTGTTATCCTATTGGGTGTGAAGTAGCATCTTACTGTGTTCATTTGCATTTTTCTCTGGTGACTAATGATGTTGAGCATCTTTTCTTGTGCTTATTGGACTTCTTTTTTTTTTTTGAGATGGGGTCTCGCCATGTTGCCCAGTCTTGTTTGAAGTCCTGGCCTCAACTGATTCTCCCAAAATGTTGGGATTACAGGCATGAGCTACTGCACCTGGCTGTATTGGTCATTTGTATATCTTTTTGGGAGAAGTGTCTATTTACGTTGTTTGCCAGTTTTAAAAACTGGTTTGTCTTTTTGAGTATAAGAATTTAAAAATTCTAAATGCAAGTTTATTATCAGATGTTTAATTTGCAGATATTTTCTCCCATTTGGGTCATCTTTATACTTTCTGAAGGGTTCCTTATGTACCCACAAATTTTTGATTTTGATGAAGTCCAACTTATCTATATTTTTTCCTTTGTTGCTTGTGCTTTTGGCGTCATATCTGAGAAACCATTGCCTAACCTAAGGCCTGAAGAGTTACTCTTATGTTTGCTTTTAAGATTTTTATAGCCTAGGTCTTACATTTAGGTCTATGACCCATTCTTCATTTGCACATGTCCCAGCACCATTAGTTAAAAAGAGTGTTTTCTTCCATTGAATTGTCTTGGCACCCTTATAAAAAAAATCAATTAACAGTAAATGTGAGGAGTTATCTCTGGGCTCTCAATTCTATCGCATTGATCTACATGACTATCTTTGTGCATCTTGTTTATTTTTACTAGTTCCTTGGTAAGGTAGATGTGGGTAATTCAATAGAGAAAACATTCCTAGTTTAAAACATTTAATATTTTTGAGAAAAATTTCCTGTAAACTTCCTGGAAGCAGCGACACTGTATATTTTGCCCACTGTTAAATCTTCAGGAACCTGAAAGATGCCGGGCACATGGTGGTGCTCAGTAAATATTTGTCAAAAGACTGATCGAAAGATTGTTTTAGTTCTGCTGCTGCTATTGCTTTTGTAACTTAAAACTGTGCTTGAATATTTAGATTTCCAAAACTTTTCCCTACAAGCTCTGAGTGTTATTTATGTTCTGTTAAGGATTTGCCTTTGGTTCTTATAGGCTTTTTCTGTAAATCACTTGGTGGAAGACTGGAAAAAAGGGTATTTGCATAGGTTTTATGAATAATTTTTTGGTAGGTTTGACAGGTGAAGATGTTAATGTCATTTAAATATGCATGGATTTTCATCTATTATCTTGAAACATATTTAGCAGGTGTGTTAGAGTGCAACGTGTGCTGCTGTCCTTGCAGGAAATAATGTAGACAGCTGGAAGACTGCCTCTGAACACACACACCCTTCCCACCTCCATGACTTCCTTTCAACCTTGAACTTTGGGGATTTCTAGCAGGATTGTAGGTTAAGGCCTTTGGAGCAGCTGTGGCTTTGTGGAATTGGACTACAATCCTCTATGACTGAGGGAAATTGTGGCAAATCTTAGTGGTATCAAAACTGGCATAATATAAGCTTTACAGTCTTTTCTGGATTGCACATTTTAAAAGTCAGTAGTATTCAAACACTTGAAAAATCTCAATAAATGTGTGAACTACAGCTCCCTTTGTCAAGAGAATCTCAAGCGTTCAGAATCTAGATAATGTCATAGCATCGCAAAAATCTTTCACATGAACTCGTTTCTGCTTGTCACTGCTTTTTCCTGTCAGCCTCTCATGCTTTTGCCCAGTAGTTCTACTGTCTGATCCTCTGCACCAAAGCTGCGTGCAGTCCCATATCCTCAGTTAATTCAGCCCCATGATGCTACCTACAATGCCAGGGCAAGAGCGTGGAAGAGCTGGCATAATTATGACAGACTGGATTTCAGTTATGATGGGAAGTTAGGCTGGACATGGACATTTGGAGTCATCTAATCCAGCCCACACTTTCTACAGGAGAGGGAACAGAAACCTTAGCACATGGGCCTAGACTCTTCTTTCTGGTTTTTCTCCTGGTTGTTTTTTTTTTTTTTTGGTGCCACAGTCTTTTATAACCTCCTGTCATTTCTGCTGTAGTTTGTTGGTCACACCACTGAACCACTCCGTGTCTTTGTAGCATGGAAGGGAAGAACTGAGAACTGGTTATAGAGTCAGAAGTCAGAATTTACTGAACATCATGTAGATTCACTGCCAATCCCATCACCTCCCATACTTCTAACTCCCCCCTTCCCTTTTCCCCACCCCCAGCCCTTAAATTAAGTCATCTCAGGCCTCTGGTCTGTTCCTATTACCTTAGCATTTGGATTTGTGGAACTCTTCCTGGTTAGGTTTTGTGAGAGAGAGTGTCTTCTGCTTGAAGGAAGCTTTAAAAAAATTACATAAGGGATTGCTTGCATGGAATTTCTTTTCAGAATGATACTTATTGCATTGCATTTTAATGTTTAGTATTAGAGCTTATGTCACTGAGTGTTTCCTTGGTCTTTATTTTGTAAAGCCTTTTCCCTAAGTTCTTTTTTTTTTTTAGACAGAGTCTCACTCTGCCGCCCAGGCTGGAGTGCAGTGGCGTGATCTTGGCTCACTGCAAGCTCCGCCTCCTGGGTTCACGCCATTCTCCTGCCTCAGCCTCCCGAGTAGCTGGGACTACAGGCGCCCGCCACCTCGCCCGGCTAGTTTTTTTGTATTTTTTAGTAGAGACGGGGTTTCACCGTGTTAGCCAGGATGGTCTCGATCTCCTGACCTCGTGATCCGCCCATCTCGGCCTCCCAAAGTGCTGGGATTACAGGCTTGAGCCACCGCGCCCGGCCTTCCCTAAGTTCTTAAAGCTCCATGCTGCATATCTCTCCAGGAAATAAAATTAAAAACTGATTAGTGACCCTTCTTATTGCCTGAGGAAGGGTGCAGAGAAGAAAGCAGAAAGGTAAAATTGCTCTTTTGTTGAAAGGTTTCAGATGGACCAATCATCAGGAGGCTAATAGATCTTTTCCCTTGATAATGATTATTTTGTGCTTCTGCTGCTGTTTACAAGGGCGCTTGGAGGATGTGCAAATTTTCCAGAATTCCTTAGGGAGCCTGCTTCTCTTTCTTTCAGACACTGTTTTTACATCATGTTCTCCAGCAGTTATTTGAAGATAAATAGGTTTTGAGTGTGAGCGTATATTGGGGTCTGGACCAATGCTATGTGACCGTAATTGTAGGTTTGGATTTGTGAACTCAATTCTACAAGAATATATTCAGAGCTTATTGTGTACCTAGTAGCATCCAGGATTTCTGGTAGGGATAATGAAATAAAGGGAGGACTCTTGCCTGTAGAAGTTTAGCTGTTAGGTGGAGAGACAAACATTTACTTGTAATATGAGACAATTTATAATCAAGTATTGGGTCATGTGGTGGAGATTCTTAAGAGGTACAGAAATACTTGTAAGAAATTGTTTCTTATATGCCAAAGTGAGGTTAATCAGGAAAGGTGTTTTAGAAAAAGTGAATACAGGTTGAACTATATTTCGAGATCTAAAATATTTCAGATTCTAGGGTGGTAATATAGTGTATGTATTATGTAGCATCCCCAATCAGCTTTGAGGAGGCACCTTATAAAACAAGGACATAAATTGGATATTCACAAAAGTAGAGACTATAAGTAGCCTTATGCTAGTTTATAACAAATACTACGCCTGCATTATCTATTGCTATGTGGCAAATTATGGACAAAACTTAACAGCTTTAAAAGAACCAGAATTTATCATCTACAATTTCTGTGGGTCTGGCATCCAGGAGCCCTTTGTTGGAGGATTCTGTTTCTAAGTCTCTCATGAGGTTGCACTCAAGCTGTGGCTAAGGCGTCAGTCATCTGGAGAGGGTGGATATGGGCAGGCCTCAGTTCCTCACTGGCTTTCAACAGAAAGCCGTAGGTCCTCACCATGTGGGCTGCTCCATAGACTCCTGAGTATCTTAGGAGTATGGCGGCTGGCCTCCCTCAGTGGAAAGTGACCCTAGAGAGTGTGAGAGAATGTGAGCTCAAGACGGAAGCCACAGTCCGCCTGTCATTTCTGCTGTAGTTTGTTGGTCACACCACTGAACCTCAGTGTGAGAGAGGATTAAACAAGGGTATCAAAACAAGGGCTCCCTGGAAGCCATCTTGAAGACAGATTACATAGTCCTCTGGTGAGTTTTTGGATTTTAGATTTGGAGAAGAGATTTGGCCTCCTGAAAGTGAGGCCTTGTGAGGATGGAGTGTGTCTCTGAATGCCATGCAGGATGGAGAGGTAGCAGGAACATAGAGAAGTGATTTTCATGGAGGAAGATGGGGAATCTGGGGAGTGCTTGAACTAGCAGTCCCTCCTGTGCACCAGGCCCTGTACTTGACGCAGGGGGTGAAGAGGTGAATTAGATCGCTTTTAACCATCTGGAACTTAAATCTAGAGTTATGCTTTGAGAAATAATCAGATTGATGAAAATACTTTTCATTGAGTGTCTGCAATAAGAAAGACCATCTATATAGTGGAAGGAGGACAGAATATAGATTCTCAATATCTGGATTCTGCTTCCAGCTCCTTCATTTCCTAGCTTGGAGAAGTTACTTAATGTTTTGCAGTCATAATTTATTCATTTATAAAATTAAACTGATGCCAATATTATCCCATTAATATGACAGGTATTGGGAGGCTTAAGGGAGATAATGGTTGAAAAAACTTAAAAATGTTAAGGTGCCATAGAGTTTTAAAAATCATTATCTTGTGGCTCCATCATTTACTCACTATTGGCAAGTTATTTAACTCTGTGCCTTTTATCATCAGTGAAATGAGAATAACACTATCTACATCACAGGTTGTTGGGAGAGGTGAATTAAGTAGTATATGTAAGGGCTTAGAATAGTGCCTAGCACACGATAACATGGTAAATGCCAAATGTGTGTAGCTGCCATTATTATATAATCATATAATGCCATGCCTCATGAGAGATAATATAGCTAGATAGTGCTGCACCTTATGGGAGGTGAAATCATTACTTAGAATGTCCTTAGACATAGGTTCTAAACAATGAGGCAAGGGGCAGTTTTTTTTAGAAGGCTTTTTAATGTTTTCATTTGCATTTACTGATTAGAAAACTGATTTATTGGGTTGAACAGAGCTTACTTTGAAAACAACAATTAGCTTTCTCTCTTTTTTTCTTCCTCCTTTTTTGATGTCATCCTTCATGTACAGCTTTTCAAATTTTTGGAGGTCATAACTGAAAATAACTCCTTTGTATTTCTAGTAGAATAGTCAAAAATGAACTGGTCAGCTTGCCTGCCCAAGCATAAAAAGGTACATTTAATTTAGATAATCTTGTTCACTTGATGAAGATGTGTTTCAAAAATGAAGCTTAGGCCTCATGCAGTACCTTACACCTGTGATCCCAGCACTTTGGGAGGCCGAGGTGGGAGGATCATTTAAGCCCAGGAGTTTGAGACTAGGTTGGACAACACAGTGAGACCCTCGTCTGTACAAAATAAAAATAATTAGCCAGCATGGTGGTGTGAGCCTGTAGTCCTAGCTATTCTGTGGGTTGAGGTGGGAGCATCTCTTGAATCCAGGAGTTAGAGGTTGCAGTAAGCTCCACTGCACTCCAGCCTGGATGACAGAGTGAGACCCTGTCTCTAAAGAAAAAAAGGCAAGCTTAGATTTGGGAACCCAACAGGATTTACTAATTAAAATTCCTTGTAGTAGTAAATTATATGTCAAAAAAGGAGACTTACAGTTCTTCTGTTAATTTCAGTGATGAAGACATTAAGTTAATTATGATTTAGCCTTTGTAAGACTCTGACTTGCCTTTTTTTTTTTTTGCTGAGGATTATGAGAACCTTGATAAATGACTATTTCCTAACAGTCGTTGTTCAACAAGCCCAGAAGAACTTTCTCCTAGACGGCCTTTAATCCATTACATGCATTGATAGAGTAGGTTGTGACAGTGTCATAGAAACAGACACACATTCCCAAAGAACCGCTATAAAGGAAACCAGACTCCAGGTTGACAGTAGATCAATCCCCTTATGGCACAGATTTTCTCTGTGAATGGGGGTGAAAAATCTTGAGGCTCCCTTGTATGTGTTCAAGTTAGAAAAATATATATATTTTTTTCCTGCTTAAAAATGCTGAGGGTTTTTGTGTGTGTGTGAGCTAGAGGGAGAAAAATAAGTGACCTGAGATTTAAATACCATATTAATATTTGGGTCAGTTGTGTTTAAGAGTAAACATATGACTGCTTTCTAGGAAGCCTTACTCTTCCTTTTAAGTATGGTTCTCAAAAGATGAGCAGTTTTTATGTATTGAAACAACAGTTTCTTGAAGTATGAAAAATGAGGTACTGAAAACAGGTGTGTATTCAAGAAGATGTGCCTTGCTTTACCAAAAAAATAAGCATTTTTGAAAAGTTTTGCTGTAAACTGATTCATGTTTTGAAATGCTTCCCATCTGGTGTCATAGAAAAGTTGAAAAGGAGGCAAGGATTTTTTTTCTCCCCAGGGGAGGGGTAGTGATTTTATGTGATAAATGTCTATAATGCTGAGTCTTCCATGTACTTTTCCCCATGCTTTTTCTTTTTCTTTTTTTTTTTAAGGGCCATGCTAATCTCTGTATACCCCAATTTTAGTATTTAGTATCCCCCCGTCTGAAGCTAGCACTCCCATGCTTTTTTACTTGCTGCAGTAACTGGTGAGTTGACCAGTCATGTTCCTAACAAGGACTGCTGTGGTTTTCAGCACAAAGTGGAAGACAGGCATTCCTCTGTTTTGGTTTTACTGGTTGTATTAGTCTGTTCTTGCATTGCTGACTGGATTTAAAAAAAAAAAAAAAGAGGTTTAATTGGCTCATAGTTCTGCAGGCTATACGGGAAGCATGACTGGGGGGCCTCAGGAAACTTACAAAAGGTGAAGGGGAAGCAGGTACATCCTACATGGTTGGAGCAGGAGGAAAAGGAGGAGGTGCTACACACTTTTAAACAACCAGTGAGAACTCACTCACTATCATGAGAACAACCAGGGAGAAATTTGCCGCCAAGATCTAATTACCTCCCACCAGGCCACTCCTCCAACACTGGGGATTACAATTCGAGATGAGATTTAGGCAGGGACACAAATCCAAACCACATCACTGGTCTGTTTTTACCTTCATCTGCAAGTTGCTAATTTATTGCTTTCTGCCTAAGGTGTTGGGGTTACAAAGTGAAAACAAAATGCACCATTTCCCCCTTTGTTTAGTACATTTTGCTGCTCTGAGTGGAATTCATGGCTTATTAGACATGCCAAGTT
Source organism: Theropithecus gelada (assembly GCF_003255815.1). Classification (NCBI taxonomy): domain Eukaryota; kingdom Metazoa; phylum Chordata; class Mammalia; order Primates; family Cercopithecidae; genus Theropithecus; species Theropithecus gelada. The sequence continues at coordinate 108,208,340 of NC_037673.1, read as the reverse complement.
GCTAGTTTTCTAATCATACTCAATGAAAAATGATCAGTAAAAATTGCTTAGGCTGACTGGTGTATCTTGCGGTCTTACTACACACACCTGTCATTGGCTCTCATTTTGGCTAATCTCGTCTCCATAGAAGAGTCATTGACACTAGTTGGGTCAATTCAGCTGCATTTCTTGGGTCACATTGTGTTCAATTTCTGTTGTAGGAGGAAGGGTGAGAGTCAATAAAGACATAATTACTTGGAAATAGCTATAATTTTTTATAACACTTACCAATAGATTTTATACTTCTTAAAACATTTGGGTGGAGAATACAGCATATAAAATCCACATATATATTTGCTATCACATGATTCTGGTATTTTTGGTGTATCAGTTCACACGGGTAATATTTTTAAAAATTCTTTTTTTTTTTTTTTTTTTTTGAGACGGAGTCTCGCTCTGTCGCCCAGGCTGGAGTGCAGTGGCCGGATCTCAGCTCACTGCAAGCTCCGCCTCCCGGGTTCACGCCATTCTCCGGCCTCAGCCTCCCGAGTAGCTGGGACTACAGGCGCCCGCCACCTCGCCCGGCTAGTTTTTTGTATTTCTTAATAGAGACGGGGTTTCACCGTGTTAGCCAGGATGGTCTCGATCTCCTGACCTCGTGATCCGCCCGTCTCGGCCTCCCAGCACTTTGGGAGGCCGNATAGGATGATGATCCTGTTCCTCCCAGTAAGAAATAAAATAAGTAGCCACCAGGCATTCCCTTCTGCCAGAGGAGCAGTTGTTTTTTGTTTTTTTGTTTTTTTGTTTGTTTTTGAGACGGAGTCTCGCTCTGTCGCCCAGGCTGGAGTGCAGTGGCCGGATCTCAGCTCACTGCAAGCTCCGCCTCCCGGGTTCACGCCATTCTCCGGCCTCAGCCTCCCGAGTAGCTGGGACTACAGGCGCCCGCCACCTCGCCCGGCTAGTTTTTTGTATTTCTTAATAGAGACGGGGTTTCACCGTGTTAGCCAGGATGGTCTCGATCTCCTGACCTCGTGATCCGCCCGTCTCGGCCTCCCAAAGTGCTGGGATTACAGGCTTGAGCCACTGCGCCCGGCCTAAAAATTCTTTAAAATTAATGAGAGACCATTGAGAATTAGTTTCCCCTTATGCAGGAACTTTTAGTTCTTCACTGAGTAAAGGATGAGGAAAGAATTCCTCAGATCCTGGGTAGTGAATATGTTAAATGCATGTTTGATGCAAGTGTGGATCACTTGCATCCTAGTCTGGAGTCACAATCAACTTTTTATTACTCAGGTTCTGTGGATTACTGTGGCTTTTTCAGTTCCTCTCATAGATAGGGGACAGATGGGGCGAGGAAAATCAGTGAAATTTCCTATTTTCAGCAATGTGGATGCTAGGGAAAGAAGAGTGAAGCTGTTTGTTCTTTCTTGGACTCATGAGTATTTTGACTTTTTAATGACTCATTTTTTGGAACTTATTATTTTCTTCATTAGGGCTACTTTATAGAGTAAGACCATATATAGTTAAAAGTTATCCAGGAGGAAAAGGGAGCCAGTCAATTCCATGGAAGTTTTAACAGTACTCACACCCAGATATTTTGTGTCTCCATGTGATGTCTCACACCCAGTGGTGTTCAGTAAATGTTAATACTTTTGTCTTCTTGACACTAGTCAGGCTGTTGTGAGGGATACAAAGTGAACATACATTAAATTAGAACAACAAAATTGATAGAGTTTGGATGTTTGTCCTTAATCAAATCTCATGTTGAATTGTAATCCCCAACACTGGAGGTGGGGTCTGGTGGGAGGTACTTGGGTCATGGAATTGGATCCCTCATGGTTTGGTCCTGTCTTTGCATTAGTGAATGAGTTTTCGAAAGATCTGGTCATTTAAAAGTGTGTGGCAACTCCCCCTGATGCTCTTTCTTTCTTGCTTTTGCTCCCACCTCGTGACCTGCCTGCTCCCCCTTTGCCTTCCACCATGAGTAAGAGCTCTCTGAGGCCTCCCCAGAAGCCAAGCACATGCTGCTCCATGCTTGTACTGCCGGCAGAACTGTAAGCTAATGAAACCTCTTTTCTTTATAAATGACCCAGTGATATGGTTTGGCTCTGTGTCCCTACCCAAATCTCACCTCGAATTGTAATCCCCACATGTTGTGGGAGGGACCTGGTAGGAGGTGATTGAATCATGGGGGCGATTTTCCCCATGCTGTTCTCCTGATAGTGAGTGAGTTCTCATGAGATCTGATGATTTTAAAGTGTTTGGCAGTTCTCTCCACCCTGCTGTCTCTTTCCTACCACTTTGTGTAGAAGGTGCCTGCTTCCCCTTCACCTTCAGCCGTGATTGTAAGTTTCCTGAGGCCTCCCCAGCCATGTGGAACTGTGAGTTAATTAAACCTCTTTCTTTCATAAATTACCCAGTCTCAGGTAGTTCTTTATAGCAGTGTGAAAATGGACTAATATACCCAGTCTCAGGTATTTCTTTATAGCAGTGCAAGAACGGCCTAACACATAAATGTAATCTAGGGCTGGTAGTGTGGTATTGAACCAGTGGGAGACATGAGGGGCTCATGGAGAAACGTCTTGAATTTGACTTTGAAGGATTAGTCAAAGGGGGTGAAGGGATGCCCACTGGAGCTCCTAGGTCAGTGAGCTGCTGGCTGAGCCCAGAGGCGAAGAGGAGTATCAGCTTGCATACAGTTGGTGTTACTAGGTAGGTGAAGGGCCTGAAGCCATTAAGGGGATTTAAGACCTGGTATGTGATAGGTCAAAACAGAGAAGAACCCTAGTGGTATTTAAGGAAATTAAGCTGGCAGTTACCATCTGCAGGCTGGATTAGAGCTTTGGGGAGGGAACCTGGAGTCTGAGAAAGTGTTATGTGTGGTGATGAGAGCTGGAATTCAGCAGTGGAAGTGCAGCAGAGAAAAAAAGATAGTGAGGATGTTTAGGATAGTCATTCTTTAAACAGATATATTTTGAGAAGCTTCCAGGTGCCAGGCAGTGGGCTGGGCCCTGGATGCAGCCAGGAAGCCAACTGACATGCTGCCTCCCAGTGTGGAACTTACAACTTAGTGGGGAACCTGGATGGTGATTACACAGGTCTGGGAGGAAATGGTTGTGGTGACATGAGAGTATACAACAGGGGAATCTGTTTGAATGGGAGGGGAGCCTTCCTGAGAATGTGATGTTTGGGCTGAATAGAGGTGACAAGAGGCAGAAGTTCAAGGCAGAGGGAGCAACCTGTGCAAAGGCCCTGAGGCACAAACAGAAAAAACCCAGTGTGGCTGGGGTGTAGTGAGGAGGAGAAAGAAAAGAGCTTGCGATATGTGACAATCATAGCGGGGGAAGGTGTACTGAGAGGAATATTGGTGGAAACTGGTGGAAACCATCTAGGTTTGATTTTGGCGACAGTGATGGATTCACTGCTCCGCACGTTGGTCTTTCAGTGTACATTTATTGGATGAATACCTCTTTTTAACATGGGGCTAACCTTTCATTTCTCTGGCTCTAATTAAGATGTTAATGAAGGATAGACTCCCATTAGCTTCTTCCAGAAAACATCCTGGCAGTGAAAGAAAGGTCTCTAAGGCCCTGGACATGTCACCTTGAAGCCCATATACGTTTCACTCAGAGCCCATGAACTCAAATAAGATTGGCAGTCTTATTTTGTTAATACTCACAGGGGCTAGTTGATTTGATACCTGAGTCTATAGCAAAGACAGGCTGGGAGGACCTCAGGTGAAAGAAAGAAAACCCACCTTCGAGGCTGGGCACGGTGGTTCACGCCTGTAATCCCAGCACTTTGGGAGACCACGGCAGTCGGATCACTTGAGCTCAGGAGTTTGAGACCAGCCTGAGCAACATGACAAAACCCCGTCTCTACTAAAAATACAAAAAATTAGTCGGGTGTGGTGGTGCATGCCTGTAGTCCCAGCTACTTGAAAGGCTGAGGCATGAGAATCGCTTGAACCTGGGAGGCATAGGTCGCAGTGAGATGAGATCGCGCCACTGCACTCCAGCCTGGGCGGTGGAGCGAGACTGTCTCAAAAACAAACAAGCAAACAAACAAACAAACAAAACCCCACGTTCTAAAGAAGCATTTATTATGGGGCTGTTTATTGTGGAGGCTGATAGCCCTTCACTCTTACTAACTGCTGAGGATAGAGATTTGGTAGGCCTAGGAAAAAGAAAGGAAAGTCCTAAAAAAGAAAAAAATTCCCCTTGTGTTTTCTGACATTGGAAAAAGTTTTTAATGTATTGAATGATTATTCTGACACAATGAATGGGTTGGACTAAGTAATTTCTAAGACTACCTTCCGTCTTGAAAGCTATGTGATCCTGTTCCTGTCTACATGCTGTGCTTTGGCCAGCTTGTTTTATGCATTGTTGTATGAACATGCTGTACGCATTTCTTAGCTTAGTGGCTTAGCTTACGATTGTCTCCAGCCTGAGTACCCTAGAAGGGAGATTTCTGGATCTAAATGCATGGAGATTTTTAAAGTGCTTGATATATAGGGCCAAATGTTTTCTAGGCAGGCTGCACTATAGAATAATGGTTACTGGTTAGCTTTTTGAGCTAGGAAAGCTGTGGTCAAATCCTTGACCTGCCACTTACTAGCCGTGTGATTGAGGATTTACTTAGTCCCTGACTCCCTTCATTTCTTCATATAAAAAATGGGGAATAATAATTATACCTTTCTTATAGGACTTTTATGAAGATTAACTGAGAATGTACTCTAGTAGCTGTTTTATTTTATAATCCTAGATTTCCATGAGCATAGAATATTAGCGTATAAAATATCCTGGTCAATTTGACAAGGAAAATGTAAAGTTTTATTTATATTTTTTGATTACTATTGAGGTTGAGTATTTTTTCATGTGCATGGGTTATGTTCATTTTTTGTAAATTCTTCTTTTTCAGTGTTTTAAAGTATATTATAGTAGTGATCTATTCTCTAAATTTATATTCATATTGCATCTGCCACTCACTTTACATGCACTTGGTATTCTGCACAGCATCAAACACAGCACTAAGAATGCACAGTTTGGTGTTCAGTAGATACTGTGTACATTTTTAAGACATGCAATACATGTATAATATGAAGGCTGTTTTGCTTTGGTAAAAATCATTGTTTCTGTTCTTAGATGAAGTCTACGAATTCTGTATAAAATTAGTATTTTTACTTTTCAGAGAAACTCTCAAAGTTGTTTCCTTGGGAATTCTTATGAAAAATCAGCTGGAGGTCATTATCTTAAGTGAACTAACTCAGAAACAAAACCAAATACTGCATATTCTCACTTATAAGTGGGAGCTAAACAGTGGGTACATATAGTCATAAAGATGGAAATAACAGACACTCGGGACTCCAAAAGAGTGAAGCGTAGAAAGGGGGTGAGGCCTGATAAATTACCTATTGGGTCTAATGTTCAGTATTTGGATAATGGGCAGACTAGAAGCCAAGTTCCCGTGAGTATGCAATATGCCCATGAATCAAACATGCACATGTACCTACTGAATCTAAAATAAAATAATTTTTTTACAAAGAAAAAAAGATCTGTCATATTACTTGCATCATTTTGGTCAATCCAGCTTAAAAATATACCCATGTATTTCTTGATACTTCTCCTTTCAAAAGGTGAAAGCTAATTCACCTGCCCTTGAGTATAGGCTGCTGCTTTGGAGACTAGATTATACAAAGCACTATGGTGTCTCTGTCTGTCTGTCTCTCTCTCTCTCTCTTTCATCACCTTGCTCTGTGGAAAGCCAGCTGACCTGTGGTGAGGCCTCTGTGGTGAGGAACTGAGAGTTTTTGCCAATGGCCCGGTGACTGGACCACTTTGGAATTTGACCCTTCAATGGACTGCAACCTAGCTAATATTCTGACCGTAACCTTGCAAGAGACCACGAACTAGAACCACTTAGCTTGATGTCAGTGCTCCTGGAGTTCTGACTCTCGGATGCTGTGTGAGGTAGATGTTTGTTGTTTTAAGCCATTACGTTTTGGGGTAATTTGTTTTACAGCAGTAGTGGCATATAGTTGTCCTCCAGTGTCTGATAGATGTCTGATTTTGTTTAAAACTGAAGTAAAAACTCAATATGACATTCTAAAACCGAGTATGTATCTGGATGAAACTGCATATTGAAGCAATATAGATAAAGCCTTTGTATAAAAGTGTGAAATGGTTTTTCTTTTTAAAATATTTTTTAAATTATACTTTAAGTTCTAAGGTACTTGTGCACAACGTGCAGGTTTGTTACATATGTATACATGTGCCGTGTTGGTTTGCTGCACCCAATAACTAGTCATTTACATTAGGTATCTCTCCTAATGCTATCCCTCCCCCATCCCCCCACCCCACAACAGGCCCCGGTGGGTGATGTTCCTGCCCTGTGTCCAAGTGTTCTCATTGTTCAATTCCCACGAATGAGTGAGAACATGTGGGTTTGGTTTTCTGTCCTTGCGATAGTTTGCTCAGAATGATGGTTTCCAGCTTCATCCATGTCCCTACAAAGACGTGAACTCATCCTTTTTTATGGCTGCACAGTATTCCATGGTGTATATGTGCCACATTTTCTTAATCCAGTCTATCATTGATGGACATTTGGGTTGGTTCCAAGTCTTTGCTATTGTGAATAGTGCCGCAGTAAATATCTGTTTGCATGTGTCTTTATAGTAGCATGATTTATAATCCTCTGGGTATATACCCAGTAATGGGATCTCTGGGCCAAATGATATTTCTAGTTCTAGATTCCTTGAGGAATCGCCACACTCTCTTCCACAATGGTTGAACTAGTTTACACTCCCCATCAACAGTGTAAAAGCATTCCTATTTCTCCACATCCTCTCCAGCACCTGTTGTTTCCTGACTTTTGAATGATCGCCATTCTAACTGGCATGAGATGGTATCTCATTGTGGTTTTGATTTGCATTTCTCTGATGACCAGTGATAATGAGCATTTTTTCATGTGTCTGTTGGCTGCATAAATGTCTTATTTTGAGAAGTGTCTGTTCATATCCTTTGCCCACTTTTTGATGGGGTTGTTTGGGTTTTTTCTTGTAAATTTGTTTAAGTTTTGTAGATTCTGGATATTAGCCCTTTGTCAGATGAGTAGATTGCAAAAATTGTCTCCCATTCTGTATGTTGCCTGTTCACTCTGATGGCATTTTCTTTTGCCATGCAGAAGCTCTTCAGTTTAATTAGATCCCATTTGTCTATTTTGGCTTTTGTTGCCGTTGCTTTTGGTGTTTTAATCATGAAGTCCTTGCCCATGCCTATGGCCTGAATGGTATTGCCTCAGTTTTCTTCTGGGGTTTTTATGGTTTTAGGTCTAACATTTAAGTCTCTAGTCCATCTTGAATTAATTTTTGTATAAGGTGTAAGGAAGGGATACAGTTTCAACTTTCTACATAGGGCTACCCAGTTTTCCCAGCGCCATTTATTAAATAGGGAATCCTTTCCCCATTTAGTGTTTTTGTCAGGTTTTTCAAAGATCAGATGGTTGTAGATGTGTGGTGTTATTTCCGAGGGCTCTATTCTGTTCCATTGGTCTATATCTCTGTTTTGGTACCAGTACCATGCTGTTTTGGTTACCGTAGCCTTGTAGTATAGTTTGAAGTCAGGTAGCGTGATGCCTCCAGCTTTGTTCATTTTGCTTAGGATTGTCTTGGCAATGTGGGCTCTTTTTTGGTTCCATATGAACTTTAAAGTAGTTTTTTCCAATTCTGTGAAGAAAGTCATTGGTAGCTTGATGGGGATGGCATTGAATCTATAAGTTACCTTGGGCAGTATGGCCATTTTTATATTGATACTTCCTATCCATGAGCATGGAATGTTCTTCCATTTGTTTGTGTCCTCTTTTATTTTGTTGAGCAGTGGTTTGTAGTTCTTCTTGAAGAGGTCCTTCACATCCCTTGTAAGTTGGATTCCTAGGTATTTTATTCTCTGTGAAGCAATTGTGAATGGGAGTTCACTCATGATTTGGATCTCTGTTTGTCTGTTATTGGTGTATAGGAATGCTTGTGATGGTTGCACACTGGTTTTGCACTCTGAGACTTTGCTGAAGTTGCTTATCAGCTTAAGGAGATTTTGGGCTGAGACAGTGGGGTTTTCTAAATATACAATCATGTGATCCGCAAACAGGAACAATTTGACTTCCTCTTTTCCTAATTGAATACCCTTTATTTCTTTGTCTTGCCTGACTGCCTTGGCCAGAACTTCCAACACTGTGTTGAATAGGAGTGGTGAGAGAGAGCATCCCTGTCTTGTGCCAGTTTTCCAATGGAATGCTTCCAGTTTTTGCCCATTCATTATGATATTGGCTGTGGGTTTGTCATAAATAGCTCTTATTATTTTGAGATACGTTCCATCAGTACCTAGTTTATTGAGAGTTTTTAGCATGAAGGGCTGTTGAATTTTGTCGAAGGCCTCTTCTGCATCTATTGAGATAATCATGTGGTTTTTGTCTTTGGTTTTGTTTATGTGATGGATTACATTTATCGATTTGCGTATGTTGAACCAGCCTTGCATCCCAGGGATGAAGCCAACTTGATCTTGGTGGATAAGCTTTGTGATGTGTTGCTGGATTCGGTTTGCCCATATTTTGTTGAGGATTTTTGCATCAATGTTTATCAGGGATGTTGGTCTAAAATTCTCTTTTTTTGTTGTGTCTCTGCCAGGCTTTGGTATCAGGATGATGCTGACTTCATAAAATGAGTTAGGGAGGATTCCCTCTTTTTCTATTGATTGGAATAGTTTCAGAAGGAATGGTACCAGCTCCTCTTTGTACCTCTGGTAGAATTCGGCTGTGAATCTGTCTGGTCCTGGACTTTTTTGGTTGGTAGGCTATTAATTATTGCTTCAATGTCAGAGCCAGTTATTGTTTCATTCAGGGATTCAACTTCTTCCTGGGTTAGTCATGGTAGGGTGTATGTGTCCAGGAATTTATCCATTTCTTCTAGATTTTCTAGTTTATTTGTGTAGAGGTGTGTATAGTAATCTCTGATGGTAGTTTGTATTACTGTGCAATCAGTGGTGATATCCCCTTTATCATTTTTTATTGCGTCTATTTGATTCTTCTCTCTTTTCTTCTTTATTAGTCTTGCTAGTGGTCTATCAATTTGTTAATCTTTTCAAAAACCAGCTCCTGGATTCATTGATTTTTTGAAGGGTTTTTTGTGTCTCCTTCAGTTCTGCTCTGATCTTAGTTATTTCTTGCCTTATGCTGGCTTTTGAATTTGTTTGCTCTTGCTTCTCTAGTTCTTTTAATTGTGATGTTAGGGTATCAATTTTGGATCTTTCCTGCTTTCTCTTGTGGGCATTCAGTGCTATAACTTTCCCTGTACACACTGCTTTAAATATGTCCCAGAGATTCTGGTATGTTGTGTTTTTGTTCTCTTTGGTTTCAGGAAACATCTTTATTTCTGCCTTCATTTTGTTAAACACCCAGTAGTCATTCAGGAGCAGGTTGTTCACTTTCCATGTAGTTGAGTGGTTTTGAGTGGGTTTCTTAGTCCTGAGTTCTAATTTGATTGCATTGTGGTCTGAGAGACAGTTTGTTGTGATTTCTGTTCTTTTACATTTGCTGAAGAGTGCTTTACTTCCAATTATGTGGTCAATTTTGAAATAAGTGCGATGTGGTGCTGAGAAAAATGTACATTCTGTTGATTTGGGGTGGAGAGTTCTGTAGATGTCTATTAGGTATGCTTGGAGTAGAGCTGAGTTCAAGTCCTGGATATCTTTGGTAACCTTCTGTCTCATTGATGTAATATTGACACTGGGGTGTTAAAGTCTCCCAGTATTATTGTGTGGGAGTCTACATCTCTTTTAGGTCTCTAAGGACTTGCTTTATGAATCTGGGTGCTCCTGTATTGGGTGCCTATATATTTAGGATTGTTAGCTCTTATTGTTGAATTGATCTGCTTACCATTATGTAATGGCCTTCTTTGTCTCTTTTGATCTTTGCTGGTTTAAAGTCTGTTTTATCAGAGACTAGGATTGCACCCCCTGCTTTTTTTTGCTTTCCATTTGCTTCGTAGATCTTCCTCCATCCCTCTATTTTGAGCCTATGTACATCTTTGCATGTGAGATGGGTCTCCTGAATACAGCACACTGATGGTTCTTGGCTCTTTATCCAATTTGCCAGTGTGTGTCTTTTAATTGGGGCATTTAGCTCATTTACATTTAAGGTTAATATTGTTATGTGTGAATTTGATCCTGCCATTATGATGTTAGCTCATTATTTTTCCATTAGTTGATGCAGTTTCTTCCTAGCATCGATGGTCTTTACAGTTTGGCATGTTTTTGCAGTGGCTGGTCCCGGTTGTTCCTTTCCATGTTTAGTACTCCCTTCAGGAGCTCTTGCAAGGCAGGCCTGGTGGTGACAAAATCTCTGAGCATTTGCTTGTCTGTAAAGGATTTTATTTCTCCTTCACTTAGGAAACTTAGTTTGGCTAGATATGACATTCTGGGTTGAAAATTCTTTTCTTTAAGAATGTCCAATATTGGTTCCCACTCTCTTCTGGCTTGGAGAGGTTCTGCTGAGAGATCTGCTGTTAGTCTGGTGGGCTTCCCTTTGTCGGTAACCTGACCTTTCTCTCTGACTGCCCTTAATATTTTTGCCTTCATTTCAGCCTTGGTGAATATGATAATTATGTGTCTTGGAGTTGCTCTTCTTGAGGAGTATCTTTGTGGTGTTCTCTGTATTTCCTGAATTTGAATGTTGACCTGCCTTGCTAGGTTGGGGAAGTTCTCCTGGATAATATCCTGAAGGGTGTTTTCCAACTTGGATCCATTCTCCCCATCACTTTCAGGTACACCAATCAAAAGTAGATTTGGTCTTTTCACATAGTTCCATATTTCTTGGAGGCTTTGTTCATTTCTTTTTACTCTCTTTTCTCTATACTTCTCTTCTTGCTTCATTTCATTAATTTCATCTTCAATCACTGATACCCTTTCTTCTACTTGATCAAATCAGCTACTGAAGCTTCTGCATGCATCACGTAGTTCTCATGCCATGGTTTTCAGCTCCATCAGGTCATTTAAGGTCTTCTCTACGCTGTTTAGTTAGCCATTCGTCTCATCTTTTTTCAAGGTTTTTAGCTTCCTTTCAATGGGTTCGATCATCCTCCTTTAGCTTGGAGAAGTTTGTTATTACCAACCTTCTGAAGCCTACTTCTGTCAGCTCGTCAAAGTCATTCTCCATCCAGCTTTGTTCTGTTACTGGTGAGGAGCTGCAATCCTTTGAAGGAGAAGTGGAGCTCTGGTTTTTAGAATTTTTAGCGTTTCTGCTCTTGTTTCTCCCCATCTTTGTGGTTTTATCTACCTTTGGTCTTTGATGATGGTGACCTACAGATGGGGTTTTGGTGTGGATGTCTTTTTGTTGATGTTGATGCTATTCCTTTCTGTTTGTTAGTTTTCCTTCTAACAGGTCCCTCAGCTGTAGGTCTGTTGGAGTTTGCTGGAGGTCCACTCCAGACCCTGTTTGCCTGGTATCACCAGCGGAGGCTGCAGAACAGCAAATATTGCAGAACAGCAAATATTGCTACCTGACCCTTCCTCTGGATTCTTTGTCTCAGAGGGGCATCTGGCTGTATGAAGTTTCAGTCAGCCCTTACTGGGAGGTGTCTCCAAGTTAGGCTACGTGGGGGTCAGGAACCCACTTGAGGAGGGAGTCTGTCCATTCTCAGAGCTCAAACACTATGCTGGGAGAACCATTGCTCTCTTCAGAGCTGTCAGACAGGCACGTTTAAGCCTGCAGAAGTTTCTGCTGCCTTTTATTCAGCTATACCCTGCCCCCAGAGGTGGAGTCTACAGAGGCAGGCAGGCCTCGTTGAGCTGCAGTGGGCTCCACCCAGTTTGAGCTTTCTGGCTGCTTTGTTTACCTACTCAAGCCTTAGCAATGGGGGATGTCCCTCCCCCAGCCAGGCTGCTGCCTCACAGCTCAATCTTGGACTGCTGTACTAGCAGTGAGCAGGGCTTCATGGGCATGAGACCCATTGAGCTAGGCGCAGGATATAATCTCCTGCTGTACCATTTGCTAAAACCATTGGAAAAGCACAGCATTTGGGTGGCAGTGTCCCCGTTTTCCAGCTACAGTCTGTCACAGCTTCCCTTGGCTAGGAAAGGGAAATCCCCTGACCCCTGTGCTTCCCAGGTGAGGCGACACCCCATCCTGATTCGGCTTGCCCTCCGTAGGCTGCACCCACTGTCCAACCAGTCCCAATGAGATGAACCAGGTACTTCAGTTGGAAATGCAGAAATCACCTGTCTTTGCATTGAACATACTGGGAGCTGCAGACTGGAGCTGTTCCTACTCGGCCATCTTGCTGCTTTTTCCTGCAGTGTGAAATGGTTTTCTAGCATTTTTCATATTGTGTAGGCATTGAGACATGCAGAATTTATTTACTAGAGCTTAGTTTTTAGAAGTTTGGTGTTGGTAGAGCTGGCTTTGTACCTTCACACCATCCCTCCTTACTGTGTGAAACCGCCCTGGTTGTGTAGCCTCTGAGTTTCCTTCAGGCTCCTCTTTTGTAGAGAGGTGGTGGTAACGTCTCCTAATTCTAGCATTGTTGTGAGGATCAAGTGAGATAACGTGTATTACATTGTCGAAAGATGAAATTATAACAAATTTAGTTTAAAGGTCTATTAGCTTTATTTGCAATGCTAGAATTGGGCAACACTTCCATAAATAGAGTACGCGTTTCACTGAGTGGGGCAGAGGAAGTTGTCTTACAGACAGAAAAAGTGCTAAAGAAGGCAGAAACAAGAAGAAGGTTGGTCATTTCAAAGTTACTTTCCTTGTAAAGTAGGACAGAGAGATAGAATAATAGAAAAAATAACTGGTTAACATCAGGTTACTTTGGGTTAAGGATGAAAACAGAGGGAACTTCGTTATTATGCCAGTGGAAGATTGAAACTGGCCTCTTTGAGAAATTGGCAGTTTTCTGTCTCTCCTGATTTCTGAAAAGGCCGGATAACAACTCCGTTTGGTTTGGTGACCTGGAACTTTAGCATGGATGACTCCATTTTGATTTTTCAGTCTGGTCTGTTGGGGCCTAGTGTAGGAGCTTAGTCCAAAACAATGGCCTCCTATGATTTTTATTTAACAATATTAAATGCTTATTAGTACAGTGTCAGGATTATAAAATCCCTAATACTTAAAAAAGTATTTAAAATACCAATACAGATCTAATACAGAGGAGTAAAAATTTTGAATGAAATAATTTTCTTGTGTTGGAAAATATTAGAGATTTGCCTTTTTAAGGATGATTTTTTCCCCCTATTGTTGTTCCCTGAATCTTCTGCTAAGCCATGGATTTTTTTTTTTTTTCCCCCCCCATATCCAAGGGTTCCTCTCCTGGGATCAGAAATTACTTTAACATAAGTTCACAGCTCATTAAATTAATTTAAGAACCAACTGCTTTAGAGGCCTATAAACCAATAATTTACTCTTAAGTGTGTATTTACGTCTGGGAGCTCATAGCAGGGGGCTAAAGGGGAGAGTTAATGGGCTTGGAAACTCCCTTGAGGCTGTCTCCTGCTGGGCTGGCTCAGAGACCAGTTACCCAACCAAGTTTCCATTTTGAAAATTAAAGACACTTTGTTTTGCAAACCAAATAATGATAGAGGTAGAGTGCGGGGAGAAAAAAGAACCCCTGAACTATCCCTGCTTGTAATAGTTGAGCAGGTGGATGAGAAGTCTGGACCAGATCTTTGAGAGAGCCATCCACTGCCAAGGAGGGGCACAGAGCAGCGTCTTGTGTCAAGGCTTCACATTTCGCATTTGAGGTTTTTTATACACAGGCTGTCTATCCCTAATCCTGACCCTCCCATTCTCTCTCCCTCTCTTCAGTTCAGTGGTTCTGACCCCTGAATGCACATTACAGTCACCTGGGGGAGCTTTGAAACTGACCAGCTAGAAATTCTAATTCAAGATGGTCTGAGTGGGGTCTGAGTTTGGATAAAGTTAAAAACCTCCATCAGCTGAGTCAGATGCATAGAGGAGCCTGAGAGCCAAATGACCTGGGCCAGGTGGTACGTCTGCTGATCTCTTTCCGGATTCCTTCTCTCCTGCCTCACCGCACTTCCTTTAAAGCTCTGTGTGTTTAAGGCTGATTCTGGCTGGCGTCAGCTTTGCATTGCACTTTTAAACTGTGACCTTAACTGCTTGCCTTATTGCATTGCACTTTTAAACTGTGACCTTAACTGCTTGCTCTTTTAAATGATGGGAAGGGAGGAGATAGATGTATTTTTGTGAAAAATTGCTGCCTGTAACCAGATACTGTAAGGGTAAATTGTTAGTTTGCCGCCTCGTTGGGTTTTGAATTAATTTAATGATGTGTGAATTTCTGCTGAAACAACTTGAATTTCTAAGTCTTCTCTGTGCCATGGCCCCTAGAGAGGAACTTTTGGGATTTGGTGCCTTAAAATTTCTGTCAGTCCTTCTACAGTGATAGAAGATTGAGATACTTTACTTCCTTTTTCTTTTATTGTTGTTAAAAACTTGGTGGGTAACTTTTACATTTCTTTCTAAGTGAGGAAGATGGAAAGTGTATGTCATGAGTTCTGCATAAATGTAAGGCTTTTTTTTCTCTTTAATATGATTGTATACTAGTGCCTTAGCATTTTAATAAAATGGACAATTAACCTGTTTCATATACAATCTCTTTTACAGATAATGTATATTTGAAAATGTAGAAACTTTCCAAGTCTGCACTTTGGAGGTCTTGTGATAGCTGTAAATATTACTTTGCAGCTTAAAGGAAAATTTGCAAATTATTTAACACAATTACTTTAAATTATTGCTGCCGGGTAAGAAAATCTATTACCAGTCAATTCTATGCAATTATTATTATTATTATTTTTTGGGACGGAGTCTCACTCTGTCTTCCAGGCTGGAGTGCGGTGGCGTGATCTTGGCTTACTGCAAGCTCTGCCTCCCAGGTTGTCGCCATTCTCCTGCCTCAGCCTCCCAAACAGCTGGTACTACAGGTGCCCGCCAGCACGCCTGGCTAATTTTTTTTTGTATTTTTAGTAGAGATAGGGTTTCACCATGTTAGCCAGAATGGTCTGGATATCCTGAACTTGTGATCCACCTGCCTTGGCCTCCCAAAGTGCTGGGATTTCAGGTGTGAGCCACCGCGCCCGGCCCATTCCATGCAATTCTTTAGTGGCAGTTCTTTACCTTATAGATACTGAAATCGATGGGAAGCTGGAATGGTGGTTTGCACAGGGTCTGGGAGGGCATCTCTATTGGACATGGTCTCTCAGATATGCGGAGTTCGTGCACCTGCCTTACGTCCTGGCTGAAGCTGGATCTGGCCATGCTGGAACTGGTGCTGGCACCAGTATCCCTCTGGAAACCGTTTTGAGCAGAATTCTCAGGCTCCATCTGACTGGAGAGGCCAGGGAGCGTGCCCGCCCCCAGATTCAGAGAGCTTCACTTTGAAGCAATAGAGGCGTTGAATCAGTGCCCAAAGGTGGCAGCACTTACTGACAAAGCTGAAGGCAGCAACCCACCTAAAGCAGGGACCCACAGATAGGAACTCTGTTAGTGGTGAGGTCCATGGGAGTGGGGAAGGATAGCAGAAGGGAAAGGATCGACCATCACCATCTGGTCTGTTTTCCTCTTCACTGGATAGCTTTTGCCTTTCTTGCCAGAGAATGGCTTTCTATTCCCATTGAGCCTTTCCATCTCTTCAGTCTTCCACTGTCATGTATGTAATATCTTTCTTTAATATCCAGTCAGAGTGATTGGATCTATAACTTAAATTTTGAGCTGTGTCCTGTATTTATTATCCTAAATATAGGATTAAAAAGAAAGTTGATACAAGCGATTCATTTAAAACTTTTTTCTATAGTCTGTCCTGAAGTTAGTGCACATTCCAATATCTTACATCTTTTACAGATCAGAGCCTGATGGTTAAATCCAATAATATATTGAATTTAAACAAATTGAAATATTCTGTTACCCAGAAAATCTCATTCTCCTGGCATCCTTTTTAAATCAGTATTGGGCCATATAGAGGAAATTAGAATTCTTTTTGTCTTCCTTAAAATAATTACTATAAATATGAAATGTTTTAAAATATATGGAAATCAACATTATTAATTTTTAAGCCAATGAAAATTTATTAATGAAGGTTTGATGTCCCATTGGAAATGATTTAGCATTAGACAAGAGTAATTTGCTGTAAGGGTATTTTATGTAAGGTTTGAGCCATTTTATAGGCTGGGTTTACGAGGTTAGCACTTCAAAGCTGCTTATTTCTTCACTGTACATTTCCAGGATTCAGCATATGATGCCCCTTAGTGGGTGATAATGCCTTCGTTATGTCTCAGTGCAAACAGCTGTGCTTATTAAAGACATGACTAACAGGCTGATAGGATGCAGTGCATCACTTCATTCCATTATGCCTTTAAAAAGATACAATGCTAGGGTTGAATTTTTAAAGTAGCAGAAATAAGAGTAGTTGAATGGACTAATTAAACCATATTAAAAATTTAATTATTTGGCTAACAGTGAGCTCACAGTTGTTTCTGAAACAGTAAACCTCAGAGGAAGAAAGGAGTAATGTCCTGGTTTCAAGTAATTCAGTACATCTTGCCCACATTATTTCCAGAAACATCCTACCAATTTGAACACCCACCAGGAGCTTGTGAGACTGAAACCTTATTATCTCTAGTGCTATGTATTTGAATATTTGAGAGATACAAATCCGCATGTACAAAATATATTGGGGAGGTTGGATATGACCAATTTCGATTTCCATTTGACTTTTGTGTCCTTTGGTCTATTGGAGTCTCTCTTAAGATGTTCCAGATTTGGGGCTATCTCTTCTGACTTGAACTAAAATTCTTCTAATTTCAATAAGGAGATAATTTTAGTGGATTACAAGACAGACTGGATAAAGGATTTTTTTAATTGATTGTGCTTTTGGCTTTAGGTAATGGGATTTACTTTTCTCTGAGAATAACCAGTATGAAGGCTGGCAGTTCAGAATTGGTTCAGAGGCTTAATGACGTAGAGCCCTGGATTGGCTTTTCTGTGATTTTCTTGGCCTTTTAAAAAATGGTTGCCTAGTGTTGATTAAAAACTTGTTACCAACTCTGGGATTCTGTCCTCTCTGTAATGGTTTTCCATACTATGCCCATACTTTTTTATGCCCTTTATTGAACTTTCTCCAAACTTCCCAAGTTGAATCTATGTGTTTCTTTCCAGGGCCCCGATTGATACAGCTATGTCTCTTTTTATCAGAGGGGAGCATTTTTCCTGGAAGCACCACTTCCCCATTGGACTTGCTTTCCTTCTGGTCCTTTTGGTCAGGATCGAGGTCACATTGTCAGGCTGTAGGCTGAGGAGCGAGTAGCTAGCAGACTGTGGTGGCAGGAGGCTTGTGCTGGCAAGGGCTTCGCCTGCTCCTTACAAAAGATAAAGCTGAAACCATATTCAAGGATCACTTGTGCTACTTCCAGTGTCTTCCTGAAGTGGGGCCATGGGCCTCTGCGCCTGAATTGCTCATGCGGTGATCAGCACTGGCAGCCCTAACAAATGGATGGGGCTGCTCAGTTCTCTTTGTATTATCTTTCCCAGCAGATATTGAGGCCTAGGAGAAAAATTATATCTCTAAAACTGAGGCAAAATTCCATTATGATTCCATTATTTTCCTTCCTTTCCATCCTTTCCATCCTTTCCTTCCTTTCCATACTTTCCTTCCTTCCTTCCTTCCTTCCTTCCTTCCTTCCTTCCTTCCTTCCTTCCTTCCTTCCTTCCTTCCTTCCTTCCTTCCTTCCTTCCTTCGGTTTCTTTTTTTTTGTTTCTCTTTCTTTCTCTTCCCCTCCCTTCCTCCCTCCCTCCCTTCCTCAAAAGAAGCTTCAGGCATGATTTTGACAGGTACTCATCTTTGAGTACCTGTCAAATCTTCTTTGGTTTGAATATGCCCATGTCTAAACTATCTTCCCAGGTAGTACGTACCTTCTGCTCCCATCTGCTTCCATGAGAAGGAAAAATGCATGTTCGGCTGCGGCAGAAGTTCTCAGGCTCTGAGTGGAGATTTTACTGATGATTGGTCACAACAGAGTCATCTTTGCATTACAAAAAAATAGTGAAGTTAGCCTTTGATCTGCCTTGTTAATTGCAAATGTTATATATTTTTTGCCTTTAAACTCAGGTTAAGTAGTTCTAATTTTAATGTAATTAAATCTATGATTTTTAATGGATTCTTAATGTTTTTGAGTTAAAATCCCTCTCTATTCAGAGTAGTCATCTATATTATCATCTTTTGTTGACAGTTTTGTCGAGATAGAGTTCACACATCATTCAGTCTGCCCCCTGAAGGTGTACAGGTTAGTGCTTTTTGGTATACTCATGGAGTTGAGCAGCCATCACCACAGTCAATTTATAACTTGTTTTATCACCTTGAAAAGAAACCCTGTATCTTCTGGCTGTCACCCCCATTCTCCCCACCAGCAACTTCTAACCTGTTTCCTGTCTCTCTAGATTTGCCTATTCTGGGCACTTCATGTAAATGGAATCATATATGTTGTCTTTTGTGATTGAGCTCTTTTACTTAGCGTAATATTTTCAGGACTTTTAATATAAAAGGTATCAGTACTTAATTTTTATGGCTATCTTTGTTTTTCTTTACACTTAATTTTTAACCTGTCTAGAATTTATCTTGGTATATACAGATGGAAATTGTTTATTTATTGACAGATAACTTTTTGTCCCAATATAGTTTGTTGACTGTTTTTTCATTTGCCATTTGTTTGTTAAAATTTTAAGGTTTTATATATTAGATTTATTTCAGCTTCTCTCCCACCCCCATTTTATTGATTGGTCTGTTAGTGTACCAAAAGTTGTCTGAATACAATTAATTTATAACATATTTTATTCTTTGATTTGGTCAGCACCCATCCTCATCATTTCTTTGTATTGCTGTTTAATTGATTAGTAGGTAGGTCCCTTGTGTCCTTTTTCTTTAAATTAAGACTTAATTTTTGCCATTATAAAAATTGCCAATAGGATTTCAGTCTGATTGTGTTAAACCTGAAAGAACTCCAGATTTAGCTTTTGCATCTAACAACATGCTCTGCCTCTCCATTTATTCAATTTTTTCTTTCAGTACAGTTTTCCAGTCTTTTGTCATTGAAATCTTATATCTTTTTAAGGTTATTCTGCAATGTCACATTTTTTGGTTGCATTTTAAATGATATTTTTATTTCATTCTTTTAAAAAAGCAGTTTATTGCTGGTTTATAAGAAAGCTAAGGAAAATAGTTTATCTTGTATTTCTGTATTTTGCTAAACTTCATTATTGGCTCCACTTAATCTTTAGTTGACTCCTTTGAGATTTCTTGACTATTCACCCCAGCCTTTGGGAGCCATCGTTTCTTTCAGTGCCTAAGTTACATTAAATGGAATGCACGTCCTGTGTGACTGGAGAGTGTTCATCTAACCTTTCACACACACTTACTTCTGAGGATCCTCTGGGGACAGCCTTGACTTGTCTTGATTGGCATTTATTACCTCTTGCCTTATACTTTCCTTTCCAGCTTCTCAAAGGGTCATTACTGGCTTCTCACAACTTCTTTGCTCCAAAGCATTTTTCCTTTTCCACTCAGTTCCAATTCAAGTCTGGGCTAAGTGTAATCAGATTTATTCCTCAGGTTTGAGGATAACATGACAAATAACAGATGCAATGATTGCCCAGTAAGAGGTTGGCGAGTAACTAGAAATGTGGGAAGAGTTAGAAGCCAGGAAGAAAAATTCCACCACTGGGTATCAGACACACCTGCTTCCTATATACTGTATCCTTTAGCTGCTCCCTGCTTCCCCTTCTGATGTCCTGTTGCTGGGACTGTTCCCCCCACCCTCCCACATCAAGTGACAGTGCCCTCTCCTGTCTCCTTGCTGAATCCTCCAAAGACCAAAACAATCAGAAGATGTCATAATTATCCTGGAAGAGATATTCCTGCTTTACTAATGAAACAGTTAACACCACAGTTTGAGTAGCTAAGTTTGAATTTTTCTACTGGTCAGAATTTCCCTAAGAGTAGCCAGGTGCTTGACTCACACATGCAGGATTTACCATGGGCCATTCCCAAGGATGGATGTGAACCTCCGCTCTGGGCTGCAGTCTTTGTCCTCATTGCAGGTATAGTCATATCATCTGCCAGATAACAGCAGGTTTGCTCCTAGTTTCTGACACTTGCTTCCTTTCTTTTCTAACCATTATTGGTTAGAACTTCTTTTTTCCTTGAGCCTGAACTTAGGTTAGAACTTTTGAATGATGTGAAGAAATGTGGTGGCTAATTGAAATATTGCTCTTTAAAATATGTTTAGATTGTGGTTAAAAAAATATAGGGTTAATGAAAGAACTTTCTCTTTCTGATTTATCAAGAATTTTAAAAGCGAGAATGGATGGTAAGTTATATCACATACCTTTTAAAAGTGCTAATTGAGTTTTTAAATAAAAATTTGACTAACTGATGTGCACTACCATATTATAAATTTCTTAAAATGAAAAATTACTTCCATTCCTGGAAGAAATCCTACTTTATTACATGCCATTGACTATGATTTGCAGAGATTTTTAGAATTAGAGTGGCTGCAGTAGGTATTCGTCACCTGAAAGGGGGAGGTTACCCAGTCTTCTGGTCCTCCTTCACTTTGGGAGGAGTGTGTCCTCAGTGTAGAATTGGTGGGACATACTATCATTTTCACATTATGGAAGCCTGTGGGACTTTGATTCTTACGAAGACGGGGGAGAGTTCAGAAAGTTTTCTCAGCTGTGTCTGGTTGTGGGAGCCCAGTGGCCATGGTGATGTGTGTGTCCTGCTCTTGCAGTGTCAAGGCAGCATCCCAGCCTCAGGACTTGACCTTTGTCATTGCTTCTGCGACTCAGCCTTGTTTGGATTTATCTCACTTTGTGAGCCTGGTTTTCTAGATTTCCCATCCATTCTGTGAGATATTAATATGCTTCCAGAAAATTGTTTCTTTGCTTAGGTTTGCTAGACATGCTTTCTGTAGCTTGCAATCAAGAACCTGTTAGAATTGCACACTGGATGGAATATAAACATATCTTGGTTCAAATCCTGGTGCTTTCAGTAACTGGCTTTGGGTGAGTCACTTAACCTTTCTGAGCCTCATTTACAAAACCTTACAGAGTGGCAGAAAGGGTTAATGTATGCCAAACATATAATCTCTGATAGTAGGCAGTCAATGGATTATAAGCAATTACCATTATTATTTACAGAGTGCTCTATAACAGGTTAATAATTCCTTACAATTCTGCAATCCAAAAGTTCTGATTTGAATTTTTTAACATCTCATTTGATTTAAAAACCTGACCAGACTTGATTATATCTGAGGAAACTACCTGGCTCTGTTGTGAAGCCGTTTTATAGTCTTGATCACATTTAGTGTAACTATTCATGCATTTTTACAGCAGAATATCATAGCCACCTCAGACTCTCTGATGGTATGTGAAATATATTGGATATCCCCAGAAGGTGCCTTTCTGAAATTAAAAATTTTTGAATTGAAACACATCTGGCCCCATGAGTTTTGGGTAAAGGATTTGTGAAGGATTGTTGACATATACTGGCCTGCAACCAGAGGGAATGTAACAATGGTCTGGTTAAGGGATGGGGTGGTTTCTAACTACCAGTGGCTTCTGGGTGACTGAGACATGTGCTTCTCTCCTTTCCCTTTGGTTGAATTGTGTGCGTGTGTGTGAGGGGGTGGGGGGGGTGTTATGTGTAGAGGGTGGGTTTCTCTTTTTGGTGCTGAAGTTATATGAGCATCATGTAATTGGGGACATTTCATTTTTCTCCCCTGTGCTTTGTAATACATTATGTAATCAGAGACTTACCATTCTTAAAAGCTTGGAAGAGTGTACATTAAAGACTTAGTTTTTCTGTTTTTGAAGTTATTCTCTAGGGACTTGAAGAACTACATCTTCTCCCGTAGCTGGTAAATTCAAGTATTTTCCCACAAGTTTATCTATTGGTTAAAGGATTTTTAAGCAGTAGCGTTATGGATGAGAAAAAGTAGCATCTGTGGTCAATTCCTATCTATCTTTAGAGTTATTTTAACATTTTGTAGAATATATAACATATATTCTGTAGAATATGTTATATTCTGTAGAATATTTGACAGAATAAAGTTATAACAACTAAGTACTATTTTGTTTTAATTTAAAACATTTTAATAAAATAGTTTCATTGAACAAGTAGGGGGAGAGGAAGCATTATTTATAAATAGGTTGATACCTTTGTATGCTTTTCTCTCTGATCCTTGTTTTCAGTTCTTTCTAAATCTGACTAGTTTTTCTCAGGATTTGGTAGCATGAGTTTCTTAATTTGGTGTCAGACCCTCTGACTGCTCCTGCTCCTGTGTGGTCCCTCACTCCTGCAGCTGTTCTCTGGGACTAGGACTAAGCTCTCCAAGAGCAGGGAGACATCTGATGACCTAGCACTTCTCCTTTGGGTAACAATTATTAATCTGCTCAGAACAGTAGATTCCTTTTGACTCTTAAGTTTTGAGTTCCTACCTCAGATAATAAAATAGAGAAATTGTATGTCTTTTGATTTCCTTAAAATAGTCATCTTAAATTTGACTAGGTCAGTGCTTTGAGTAAAAGGTGGCTCATACTGCCTTTCTTATGTCTTACAGAATTACATATAACTAATCATATTTTGGCAAAAAGTGCCTGATTCTAGATTTGGACATGTTCCATTAAGCGGTTGTCTTGACAACTCTCTATTACTGCTGGGGAATGTATTGTGCCTTCGGGTAAGCCTTAGATCAAAGTCTGAGTTTGGTAAATGCTAGCCAGGACTTCTCAGAGCGGCTGAGGTTTCATGTTAAGAGTTGATCGTCTTTTTATGCAGTTTGCTGTTGGTGAGATTTCATCTTCCTTTTGCAGATGAGAAAGCAGGGGGGGATTAGGCATGTAAGCATTTTAGTGTTTTCTCCTTTATGGCCAAACTCCAGGATGATCAGAGTGCTGTTACAGACGTGGTCTCCTGCTAATAACCTTTCTCATCTTCCCTGGCATTTCTTCAACATTCAGACTGGCCTTTGTGTTCCTTACCTTTGGTTTCATCAACATTTGCCCTTAGGAAGGATGATTTTAGACCTCTACTCTTATTTTCAAAAGTGTTTTGATGTTATGCTCAGGCTTTGTTGTGGGATACAAGACTTTATTTTGTAATGAAGGGATTTTAGATGTTCAGCCTATGTGGGGAAAATTTTGGGGACTACTAATTGTTTTATAGGTTTAGTACATAAAAGGAAGCATTTAAAAACTTGTAGTTATTAATTTTAAGCTAAAATTCTAAATATTTGAGGGGACATGTATTTCCTCTTCTGCCTTCATTGATGCCCACTGAAAGCCGGTGGGCTAGCTTGACTTCTCCAGGGTGCGCGTCTCTTGGAATGAGTATCCACTGAGAGAATGGTATTAGCTCAGGGTGCTCCACCACCTTTGTAAAGGTGTTCATGTGTGTGCACATCTGCACACCCCTGCACGCTCATAGACACTTGCATATACCTAATTCACGGGAGAGTGGATATGGACTGCTGGAGAACACATCACAGTGCAATGGCTTCTAAATTCAGCCCTTGATACAAAAATAGTGTGGGGGTAGAACTAGACTTAAGCCTTTTAGAAAGGTTCCACCATGGAGGCCAGCCTACCAGCCATTCAAACAGCCCATGTTTCCTCTTTCCTGGAATAATGACTGTATGTTCAGTTGAGCATCCAGTGAAGAAGTTTGTTTTAGAGGACATGCACAAAAAATGTACTTGAAGGACTAGAAGAAGACTCAGTGTTTCTGAGTGCATCTCAGAAAAGCATCAGGGAAACTGAGGGAACAAGGATGACTTCTGGAGTTTCTCTGTCTTCTCCACAGCCTTCTACCCCAGTGGATCTACCTTAATTTGCACGAGTTAAATGATTGTGTGATGTGTCTTCTCTGAGTTACAAATTTTGTTGTTAATTTATCGAGGAAACAATATCTGGGAAACTCTATATTTCTTATGGCTGTTAATCTGTATTGTTAAGATATAATTTATATCCTGATCATCCTGAAGTTTTTGCTTTTTAAGATTACATCAGCTTTGGAACTCCTCAATTCTGATGGGTATAAAAGACTTATAAATTAAAGAGTAGACCACAGGGCTAGAGAAACTACTCTCTGATCCAGGTAACTTGCATTCTTAGAAGTGACTAAAATTTTGCAAGCTGTGTAGACTAATTCCTACAATCGTGAGAGGAACAGACATAATTTTTACCAAGATGGGATGCACTTGCTAGTGTGGCCTGACAGACGTTGGGAAATACCGGGAGTATCAGGATAGATTGTGAATTTTCTGTCTCTGGAGAGCTTTCAATTTAGGATAGATTTTCACCTTTTTATGTTGAAATAAATTTCTCCATGTGGATGGAAACATGAATCCTTATATCTGTTTTAAGGACTGTTCTTTGTAGGTGGAAAGTGAAAGTTGCATCTTGTTTGTTTTTGGACCTGGTATTTGTGCATTCAGAATCATCCAAATATGAATTAAGTCACAGGTGGATTCTTCTTGTCCAGATATGCTGTAGAGTAATATCCTTTTTTGTTCCCCGACAACTGGGTTTGTTGAAATGTAAAAGATGAGGGATTATCAGTATGATTTTTTTTTTCTCTTCCCGATTTGTATGAAGATGTTAGTTTCTGGAAGGCAGCTCTGGGAAGGTAGTGATACTTGCCAGAGTGGGGTTTGAGTTATTTTTGCGCCTTACTCTAAAGAGGTACAAGAGAACAAAGAGTGGCAGCAGAGAAAGTGGTCCACTCCAGGCCGTGGTGTTTTCTAGGTCTGATAGTTAATATTATGTTGAGGGTCGCCATGGAAATAATTGGTCTCGGCAAAACTACAGGATGCCCCCTTTTTATTGAATAAAATTGGTTGGATTGCTGGGACTCATGAATCATGGATGAAATGGTAGAGCTGAAAATGGCCAGTAAATGAAAATCTGGAGCACACTTAAAGGTCACTTCCAAGTACTTGCTGTTTGCTGCAGTCAGGGTTCAGTGGGCCAATAACCTTTCATTTCTTTTAAATTAAACTTTTTGTTTTGAGATAATTCACATGCAGTTTTAGGAAATAATACAGAGAGATCCTGTGTCCCTTTGCCCAGTTTCCCTCAATGGTAACTTCTTACAAAACTATATTTAGTATCACAAGTAGGATATTGATAATCGATATACTCAGGGTACAGAGCATTTCCTTCATCTCAAAGATTCCACATCTTGTCTTTTTTTCCCCAAACAAACAAACAAACAAACAGTATCTTGCTTTGTCACCCAGGCTGAAGTACAGTGGCATGACAATGGTTCATTGCAGCCTTGACCCCCCAGGGCTTGAGTGATCTTCTCACCTCAGCCTCCTGAGGAGCTGGGACCACAGGTGTGTGACACAGTGCCTGGCTAATTTTTTTATGTTTTATACAGATGGGGTCTCCCTATGTTGCCTAAGTTAGTCTTCAACTTCTGGGTTCAAGTGATCCTCCTGCTTCAGCCTCCCAGAGTGCTGGGATTAGAGGAATGAGTCACTGCACCCAGCCACATGTTGCACTTTTTTATAGACATACTCTTTTCTTTGCCTCTTTCACCTCTTAAACTCTGGCAACCAAGAATCTATTCTCTATTTCTATAATTTTATTTCAAGAATGTCATATCAATGGAATGACAATGCAATGACATACCAATGGAAATACCTTTTGGGTTGCTTTTTAACTTAGCATAGTTCCAGGGTTTGTTCCATGTGTCAGCAGTTCCAGGGTTTGTAGCATGTGTCAACAGTTTGTTCCTTTTTTATTGATAAGTAATGTTCCATGGTATGGATGTACTAACACTTAACCATGCACCTCCTGAAGGGTGTGTGGGTTGTTTATCATTTTGACTTTATGAATAAAGCTGCTATGATCACTCATGTACACGTTTTATGTTTAAAAATAAATTTTCATTTCTCTGAGCTAAATGCCAAAAAGAGCAAAAACTGGGTCATATGGTAGTTGTGTGCTTAATTTTTTAAGAAACTGCCAAACTGTTTTCCAAAGTGGCGATACCATTTTACAGTCCCACCAGCAATGTATGAGTTACTAAATTTCTTTGCATCCATGGCAGAATTTGGTGATGTCACTATTTAAAAAAATTTTTTAGCTATCCTGTTAGATATGTAGTGATATTTCATTGTGCTTTTAATTTGCATTTCCCTAATGGCTAATTATGTGGAACATCTTTTTATGTGCTTATTTGCCATCTGTATCCTCTTTGATAAAGTGTCATATGTCCTCTTATGTTTTTCGCTGATGTTCTAAATGGATCATTTTTCTGCTGTTGAGTTTTGTGAGTTCTTTGCATATTCTAGATGTTAGTCCTGTTTGGATATGTAGTTTGCAAACTTCCTCTGGTTAGCTTGTCTTTTAAATCCTCTTTCTAGGGTTTTTTTTTTTTGTTTTTTTTTGCTTAGCAGCAATTATGAAGTTTGATGAAATCCAGTATATCAGTTTTTGTTGTTATTTATGCTTTTGGTATTATTAAAGCCAAGCCCTGGGGACGGTTATCTTGTCCCTTTTTCATAAGCTAACCCCTTGGAGGCACAGATATTGTCAGTCATTCACTCCCCAGGGATGTTGCTGCCCTTTAATGATTCCTGTCTTTGGCTCATGACCACTCTAATTCATGAAGTCAGTTTAGATCCATCAAGCCAAAGGCCAATTACAGTGAACAGGTACCAGGAGATCATCGTCATTGTGATGTACAGCGCAATTAGGATTCATGAGCTCTCTTCACCAAAACAAACTTCCCAACCTTCACCAGCCTAGAACTGCACAGTCCTGGCTGGGCCAGCAGTGAACCTACCTCAAGGACCTGAGGAGCATAATGACATTTCTCCTACCTAGTTCATTTAGCATGTTTATAACTGCTCATTGAAGAATTTTTGTTTTATGAATTTTTATCATGACTGCATTAAAATCTTTATCAGATAATTCTAACATCTCTGCCATCTTGGTGTTGGTATCTATTGATTGCCTTTTCTCATTCAGTTTGGATTTTCCTGGTTCTTGGTGTGACTATTTTCATTGAAACTGGAACATTTTTCACATTATGTTTGAGACTCTGGATCTCATGTACACTTTCTGTTTTAGGTAGCTTTTTTTTTTTTTTTTTTTAAACAGAGGAAGGTGTGTGTGTGTGTGTGTGTGTGTGTGTGTGTGTGAGAGAGAGAGAGAGAGAGAGAGAGAGACTGACCTTGTTATGGTTTGTGGGTCAGTATCCTCAAGAGAGTTGGGTTTAGGAAGGGACAAGGTGATCATCCCCATGTGTTCTTCACCACTCTGGGATCACTCTGGGACCGTAGTATTTCTTTCGGCTCCTCTGAGCAAGTGAGTATTTATTCCCTTGACTATAGATATTTCTTATAATACTGCTTTTTGCTCTTTTTTTTTTGATCTGCAGCTTTGGGTGATGAGAGTCCCATGGCTCCGAATTCTAAACTTCTGTTCATTCTTAGAAGATTAAGTCAGAAAACTGTTGGATAATGAGAATGTTCTTAGCCTTTTTGTTTCCACTCCCAATCACTGTCAGCATAGATGAACTCCTTTCTTCATGGCTACGGTTTGTAACATCAGCTTAATAGTCTTGTTGGGGACCTGAGTTATTCCATGGGGATGCCTCTGACATTTGAAGAATGCTATTTATTTCTGAATTCAGCATTCATTCTACACTAATAATTCTCTTTGTGGGAAGTTCTCACAGAAGATGGGTGCTTCCTACCCTGCAGGGTTACATTCTGACAGAACTGACAAGTGTGTACATGAGTTGCTCTCTTTTACCACATATTCATGAAAAATGAATGTTTTCTCTTCTTCATATATTAATCTGATTTTCTGGAAGTGTTCCAAAACTTGATGAAAACAAACTTGCGTAATTTCGGCACTGTGGAAACCATAAAAGTATCTACTTGAACATTTCTCCATTAAAATATGGGTTGGATACTATCTTTAAATTGCATCTTGGACCTTTCTGATGTTGACTGCAGTTGTTTCATTGTCTCCCTGAAGAACATGACTTTGAAGCTGGACTCCAGTGGCAGTATAGCTCAAAAGTGGGGACTGCAGCCAGACTGCCTGGGTTCTAACCCTGGCTCTGCCACTTGCTGGCTGGGCAAGTTTAGTAACTTCTTTGTATCTCAGTTTCCTCTTCGTAAAATGGGGATAGGATTTTCATGCGGATGAAATGGGTAAATACATTGAAAGCTCTAAAATAACACATGACACATAACAGGTGTTAGATAAATTAACTATTTTTGCTTTAATGGAAAGAGATATAGGTGGCTGCTGGTTTCTGTGCCTTTGACATTTATGTGAAAATGAATTCAATTTCAGGTTGGGCTATAGGGAAAGAGGAAACCATGCCAGAGGAGCTAGTGCTAGCAGTGGGAAGGGAAGCAGATAGATTGGTTCAAGGAGTCTGAGGAGAAAGAAGGGGTACCATGTTGATAGGGGACTGGCCTGAAGGGAACATTGTAGAAACCTCTAGTCCTGTCAGCTATTAACCCTTTTGGGGTCCTGTACCATCCCTCACTGTTGGCGACCTTCATTAGGCTTACTCCAGGCCAGCAGAGTCACGGACAGGAGATTAGAAATGGGAGCATCCTCACTTGCCTTCCTTTATTGAGCAGGTGGATAGAGCAGGAGTTCCTGCTCAGTCTGCAGTGTGGCGATCTGTATTCCTGGGCCCTGAGTTTATATCTGAATACATTTTTAAGAACAGAGATAATTATTCCTGGTTGCTAAATAGCAATCGTTCTTAAAAAGAATATATGGAACTATTAGTGTCATATGTCACGTATTTTAAGGGTTAAGTAATTGAGAGCTGCTGAACCCTGTCACTTTTACTTTCAAAATATCTGTCTACCCCTCTCTATCTCTACTTCTACTCTTTAGTCCTGCACCATCATCTCCTGCCTGAATTGCTATAACAATCTCCTGTCTGTTTTCTCTACTTCCTTGAGCATTACAGTTCATTTCTCTATATGGTAACCATAGTGAGTCAGGCTCTTAACTTTCTTCAGTGGCTTCCATTACACTGTGAATAAAATCCAAACTCCTTACTGCCACCTATCAAGATAGACCTGTCAGGTATTATCGGGCTTTTTCTCCTCTTTCCACTATCATTTTGGATCACTTTCCCCTCTACCCACTATCCTCAGTCACTTAGGTCTTTCATTTCTGAAATGTATCCTATACTTCCCTGCTTTCAGGTCTTTGTACCTGTGTCTGGAAGATTGTCCTCTTATGATTAGTGCTCTCAGTTCAGCTATCTTCTCAGAGCCTTCTGTAACAGTTTGCTTATTTCCTTCTGTGTCCCCACCTAAATCTCACCTTGAATTGTAATAATCCCCATGTCAAGGGTGGGACCAGGTGGAGGTGATTGAATCATGGGGGCAGTTTCCCCCATGCTGTTCTCATGATAGTGAGTGAGTTTTCACGAAATCTGATGGTTTTATAAGCATCTATGATTTCCCCTGCTGACTCTCATTCTCTATCCTTTCACCCTGTGAAAAGGTGCCTTCTGCCATAATTGTAAGTTTCCTGAGGGCTTCCTAGCCATGCAGAATTGTGAGCCAATTAAATCTCTTCTTTGTAAATTATCCAGTCATGGGTATTTCTTCATAGCAGCATAAGAACAGACTAATACAATTCCTAATACTTACCACTGTTGATATGTGTTTACTTGTTTTTTGTCTTTTAAAAAAAAATATTTAGAAGTGGGATCTTGCTATGTTGCCTAGGCTGGTCATAAACTCCTGGGCTCAAGCCATCCTGCTATTTTAGCCTGCTGAGTAGCTGGGGCTACAGATACATGCCACCACACCCTGTATTATCCATCTCCTCTACTGAAATATAATGTTCATAAGGGCAGTGTTGCAGACTGACTTAACTCAATCTGGCCTTGTAGCCTTGTTGGGTTCTTTTGTTCAATTTTGGTAGCTTCCAGAATTTCGAAAGAGGTGAGCGTTCTTCTTCCTTTCCTTTATAGTCTTTTGCTCCCAGCTGGTAAATTAACAATGAGAGCAATTTCTAGTCTTAATTCTGCCACGTTTATAGTCATCTGTTAGCAAGCAGGAACAGTAAAGAGCCACAGACAGTCTTGCCACTTGGGACAAGTCAAACTCTCTGTCCTTGGACATTCTGACTGGGAGTTGCATGAATGGGTTCCTCCAATGCAGTTACAATAATGATGTCCTGACAGCAAGACCGGCCAGCTGTGGCTGAAGTCAGGCAACTGAGTCCTCTGGGGAATGGAGAGAAGTGGGGCCAAAGGATTCCATATCTTAAGTACTGTACTGCAGCTTTAGATTTTTGGTCCTACCAGATGTTTTGGTCTTGTTTTTGCAGAGATGGTGGGGCCTGTCCAGAATTTTAACCAACCACATGTCTTGGAGAACACTCATTTCACAAATGAAAATTATTTCTAATAGCTCCTTTGCTAACTAACACATCTTTTGTACTTGTAAATAATGATATTTAAAATGGTAAGCAGGAATGTGGGCTCCTGATAACAGTAGTAGAAATGCTAGCTAACAGCTGCTAGGGCATTGATTAAGTTCTGAAATGTAAATATACACACAAGGGTATACACACATAATATGTATTGTTTATACCACAGTTTTCCTAAATTAAGTTACATAAATTATATAATATGGGAAGCTTGTCTTTTATTTCTACAGTATCTCTATCACCTAAAATAGTGCTTAGTGCATGGAAAGTATTGCATGAATGAGTAAGGTTATTTCCATGTTCTGAACAACAGCTTACAAACTTTTGTAGCATTATTTACTTATTTTTTTGAGACAGAGTCTCATTCTGTCACCCAGGCTGGATTGCAGTGGTGCAGTCTCGGCTCACTGCAACCACGGCATCCCGGGTTCAAGTGATTCTTGTGCCTCAGCCTCCTGAGTAGCTGGGACTACAGGCATGTGCCACCATGCCTGGCTAATTTCTGTATTTTTAGTAGAGATAGGGTTTTGCCATGTTGGCCAGGTTGGCGGTGAACTCCTGACCTCAGGTGATCTGCCCGCCTCGGCCTCCCAAAGTGCTGAGATTACAGGCATGAGGCACTGTGCCTGGCCTCATTACATTTAATTGGAGGATTTGTAACTGGAAAATCGAACTTTTCTTAAAATCCATGTATATTTTTATTTAATATAGATGAAGTTAATGACTGGATTGGTTATCATCAATCAAAATGTCTAATTTGATTAGGAGGATGTTTTATAAATATTTTAAACTGAACACATTACCGTCATATGCTTAAAATGCTATAAAAAAATCAAAATGACAGGAACAATGTTTTTAAAGAAAAATTTCTTTCAAATTCATGAAAGATGTAGAATACCATCGACAGATTAAAAATGAGTAATTTGGCCATATGTGGTGGCGGCTCACACCCGTAATCCCAACACTTTGGGATACTAAAGTAGGAGGATTACTGGAGCCCAGGAGTTTGAGACCAGCCTGGACAACATGGCAAGAGCCTGTCTTTACAAAATGTAAACAAACAAACAAACAAACAAGCCAGTCATGGTGGTGTGCACCTGTTATCCCAGTTACTCAGGAGGTTGAGACAGGAAGATTGCTTTAGCCCAGGAGGCTGAGGCTGCAGTGAACTGTGTTTGTGCCACTGCACTTTAGCCCAGGCAACAGAATAAGAACCTGTCTCAAACAAAAAAACAACTGAGTACTTTTTGGAAGACAGAAAAGTTACCAGTTGTGTAGAGAAACAAGTGGATAAAATCGGGAGCAGAGGATTTCCATAAAGCTGGAAACAGTTCTTCAGACCTTCTGGTGCTTCAGAGTTGGGAAGCACCAGAAGCAGGTTGGTACCTTGGAGTGCTCATCTGAGAGAATGTAGAGTGTGGAGGCCAGTGAGCCTTCTCCATGTGTCAGTGGCTTTTGTTCCAGTCTGAAGTAGTGCCAAGGGGACTGTGTTCAACTGTCATCTTGTATCACCCTGGAAGGTAGGGGCTCCCAGGTAGTAAGCTACGCCACCTCCCTCATTACATTCCTCCTGCTTCCTGGTGGCAACCTGGTACATTCTCACCATTTCTTAGGTTATACAGTGGAGATGAAACAACTATCTTAAGAGTTTTATTTATTTATTTATTTATTTATTTATTTATTTATTTATTTTTTGAGACGGAGTCTCGCTCTGTGGCCCAGGCTGGAGTGCAGTGGCTGGATCTCAGCTCACTGCAAGCTCTGCCTCCCGGGTTTACGCCAGTCTCCTGCCTCAGCCTCCCGAGTAGCTGGGACTACAGGCACCCGCCACCTCGCCCAGCTAGTTTTTTGTATTTTTTTTAGTAGAGACGGGGTTTCACCGTGTTAGCCAGGATGGTCTCGATCTCCTGACCTCGTGATCCACCCGTCTCGGCCTCCCAAAGTGCTGGGATTACAGGCTTGAGCCACCGCGCCCGGCTTAAGAGTTTTATAAATATTCAATAAGTCAATGAAAAAAATAACCAACATAGTACATGGTTTCCATTATTGTAAATAAGTGGTAATTGAGAGAGTGAAGACCAAGTATAGAATACGTAGGATATAAGATGGGAGAAGTAGATGGGACCTGGAAGGGAAGAAGTTTTACATGCTGTATGCACAATTAATGGAAGATCTTTGTAAGGGTTTAACTAGGCTAGTAATAAAGACATTTGTATTTTCAATAGATCTTGTGGGGTTGTGTCAGGGAAGTGAAATGAGTGTGCTTAAACTAGAGGCAGGAAGTTCTGTTAAGAGACTACTGTGGTCCACACAAGAGGTAATAAGAAATTGAACTAGTACTGCAGAAGACAGTGTGGAAAGGAAGGGACTAATGTCAAAAATATTTAGGGGGTAAAACTTATAAGGTTTGGTAATGACTGGATGTTGGAAATGAGAAAGGATGACTTCAGGTTGCTGTCTCAAGAGACTTGTGGTGGCTAAGGGACTTTTGTGTTGAGCTGATAATGCTATGGAAACCAAACAGCCATTTAAATATAATATCTATAGCTGGAGAGAAGACTGGATCCCTTAATGAAAGGTAAGTGTTAGAACCGTGGAAGTAGATACAACTTTCTGCTCCAAGAAGAGAATGGTGAGAGTGAGAACGGGGCCTGGAGGGTTGTGGGAGTGGACGAGAATTGGAGACAGAGGAGTGAGAAGGCAGAGTGAAAGACAAAAGACTGTAACAAAAGATAGAACCATTAGGGACAGCAACATTGAAGGAGTGGGCAGAAAAAAGTGAAGAAAGGACAGTGAGCAGGAAAAGTGAGAGAGCTCCAGAAGAACCAGAAAAGCAAATAGCATGTAATAGTTGTGGGGAGGACAGGTCAATGATGCCAGATGCAGCAGAGGCATCCACTAGACACAGGCTGAAATGTATCTAGTGGATGTGGCAGCTCCAAGAAAGTGGTGGGCTTTGGGAGAGCAGATGCAGTAGAATGGTGGTTTTGGGCCTGGGCTCAAGGAAAGGAGGCGTCTGGAATTAGAGATGAAGGGAGGCTAGAACACCAGGAGTCTCAAGTGAGGAGGGAAGCAGTGGATGGTAGCTGGAAAGACTTATATAGGGGCCTGGAGGCTTTTACTTTTAAAAGGATTTGAGTGACTAAGGTACATATTGGCTAGTATGAAAGGGCAAGCTAATGGGACCAAGGTGACAATAGAGGATAGGGGACAACAGACGGGGTAGGTATCAGAGGAGGTGGGAGGGAGTGGTATCACGCATACTGTGGAAAGAATGGCCTCGAACAAGAGATTTGGTGCTCTCAAGTGCAAGGTGATGAGGGAATGTTTTACAAGTAAGGGGCAAAGAGATGAGGTAAATATGAAGACTTTGCATTAGAAGGCAGTCTGTTTTCAAGGGTTACTTCCCGTATCTTTAAAGATAATAAGTTGAATAATAATATAACAAAAGACTTAAATCATACGAAAGAATGTGTTTCCTTTGCTGCATTTCGATGATTTCGTATTGTAAGCTTTATAAGTTATTTTCCCGCCAAGTAGTCTCTGTACAAACCCATTTTGATAAGTTCAATACAATTGTTGATCACCTTATTTTTATAAAAATATTAAATCATTTGCTTTGTCTTCCTGGTAAGGTAAGCATAGTAACTCATTGTCACAGCACTGCAAAGATTCAATTTTGGGTTATAGTATTTGGTGGTCTTTATTTTGTGGAGCAGGCAGTTCAGTTTGTTCAGCCAGGTACTGAGGACTTTATTGACAGCACAGCGATAATGAAATGTAAATGTCATTCCTGTGATCCTTCAACCTTTCATATTTTCATTGTCTTTCTGAGAAGAGGAGGGAATGGATGTTTTTATTAAATGCATAGGTGTTTGTGCACAGCACGTTTGATTTGTGAATTTGTGACGCACTTGCTGAGTTGCCCAGGATGGTGTTCACTTGGGAGGAAATCAAGGAAGACACCTCCCTGTCCTGGAAGGAGCTGGTCATGGAGCCCTGCCAGATGGGGGATGCAGAGTGGGAAATTCCATAAAGATGGCAAGAGCATCAAGACCTGGAAGGAGAGGAGATGAGGCCTCCACAGGGATGATTTGGATATTTCCCAGGGAGGTTTATATAAGCAGTGAGTGATAAGGGAAGATAGGGTGTTTATATAAACATAGAAGCACTAGTGCTTTATTAAAGGTCTTGGAGACTGGAGGTTGCATTGGCTCTTAAGAAAACTTATTTGAAGAAATGGAGTGAAATGTCAGGTTTTATTTTATTCTCCATCTGTCAAAAGCAGATATGAGGTCCAGCACTGGCGCTTACAAAGTATTGGGCAAGATGATCCAGGGGTTAGGTTCTTGCCTGTGACTACAGGTGCAAGCTGTTTCCTGCAGGGCAGAGCTGAGAGATTGTTCTGGCTGTTGAAAGAGGAGCCTCTCCCTAGTTCTGGAGCAAGTATTGATTGTCCCTCTCTTTAATGCGGAAAGGGCTAGCCTCATTTGCCTCTGTTTCTGGTGCTCTGCTAGGGTCAGGCTCAAAGGTGTGTCCTCCGTGTGTTGTCCCTGCTGCAGAGCCACACTGCAAAGGACCCAAGTTCTGTCCTGACCAATAGCGGAGATGGAGAACTGTGAAATATTTGTGCTGTAAGTTTATTTGCAGTACTTGGTACAAATAAGTACTTAAAGGCTGATAAAAGAGTTTTAGATGTTTTGTTAGGATTTAGAAAAAGCCTTTTAAGGAAATCAGATAAACTTTTTAGACATTAATTTGATAGGAGGGAAAAAATGCTTAATTATAGCATGATTTTCTTTTGAGTGAAATGCTCATGAAATAAGAAAGCCCCCTACCCCCATAGAGTTTCTCCATTAGAATACAAGTATTTATCTTATTTCCAGTGAAAATGTGCTCAAGTCGTGGTGTCTATCATGTAGGAATTTGGCAGTAATACCAGTATTACTGGTGAGAAATTAGTACTCACAGCAATTCTAGATCAAGGCAATAAAACTGAAATTTAAATATTGTAACTGTAATGTGAATATCAATAAATGTTTTATACATAAGAAATATATGCATGAAAATATTGGCAGCTGGGCGTGGTGGCTCATGCCTGTAATCCCAACACTTTGGGAGGCTGAGGTGGACGGATCACCTGAGGTCAGGAGTTCGAGACCAGCCTGGCCAGCATGGTGAAAATTCCGTCTCTACCAAAATACAGAAAATTGCCGAGCATGATGGCGGGTGCCTGTAATCCCAGCTACTGGGGAGGCTGAGGCTGAAGAATTGCTTGAACCCAAGAGGTGGAGCTTGCAGTGAGCCGAGTTCGTGCCACTGCACTTCAGCCTGGGCGACAGAACAAGACTCCATCTAAAAATAAATGAATGAATAAGTGAATGAATGAAAATATTGGCACAGGATCATTATTACCTTTTCTAGAGTTGATACTGAATTTATTGCTTTTTGAAAAGTAAACTTTATTATTGACTATTTTTTGAAAGCTCCACTCTAAAAACTTACCTGAAAATATGGCATGAATGGTTTCAGTGTTTAAGTGAGTGTCTGAAATAGGGAAAACGCTAACATACAGTTTTAATAGAAACTGCTGAATGTGCATGCAACTATATTATGTAACTGGTTAATAAACTGTAAATTTTCTGTTTAAAAATTTGAACTATCAGAATCATCAAATGGTAAGTGATGGTTTGAGACATTGCTACCAAGCTGGAACTGGTGAGGTGGCCGAGACTGACCCCAGGATTGTGCAGGATCTCACATTGATGGTGGAGACATTCCTGCTGCAACACGTGTGAAATAAGTTTCAGACCATGTCTGAGCAGATCATTGGAAAAAATTGATGATATGAATACTCTCATTGATCTTGAGAAAAACGTCAAAGATCTCACACTTGGCTGATTTTTCTTTTTTCTTTTCTTTCTTTCTTTTTTTTTTTTTTTTTTTGTGGAGACAAGGGTCTCACTATTTGCCCCAGGCTGGTCTTAGTGATCCTTCCAACTCAGCCTCTGAACGTGTTGGGCATGATTTTTTTGTTTCTTACGTCACTGGTCAGGATTGTTTGTATTGAAAATATGTAATATGAAATAACTTGTCTTTTATAAGTTATATGGGGAACATAAAGGAATAAAATTCTTCTATAATAAAGTTACCACTCTTATTGCCCAGCTGTGAAACCTCCTTTGATTAGGCCAGGAGGTGCTGCAGGGTTTAGCCCCTGGATGTCCCACTCACACCGGGCTCTGACCAGACCAGCTGAAACTGTGTACAGGACATTTTCAAGCCTCAAAAGTGGCTAATGGAAATGATATGGCCAATTGCATTATAAGAAGTCAGGACTTAGGTAAGAATTGGCTTCCTTAAGTAATAGATTTCAAGGGCAGGATTTCTTGACCAAAAATATCTTCCAGAATAAAGGTTTCTGAAATCTTGCCTTTTTTTTTTTTTTTAAAAAAAAAGAATAATCAAATAAAAATACATATAAAGCTACCTGCTACTTTTAGGAAATACCATAAGCCAGTAGATTGGGTTTGAGATGAGTCATCAGACTTGATATTATTTATATTGCACTTACTTAAAAAATGATTTGTCTTTAGGATGTCAGTATATTTAAGAGAACAGTAGAGTATTGTTAATGATTACTTTAGAGAACTTTAGTTTGGCACAGAAGACTTTTATCTGTTGTTCCTCAAGGTTTAATTTTGTGTGCATTGACATTAACTTTTATGAAATTGCTATTGGTGATAAAGTGAGGCCAATGTTTTGGTTGACTTTTTAAATTAATGTTCTAAGGCCGGGCACGGTGGCTCTCGCCTGTAATCCCAGCACTTTGGGAGGCTGAGGTGGGCGGATTACCTAAGGTCAGGAGTTCAAGACCAGCCTGGGCAACATGGTGAAATCTCGTCTCTACTAAAAGTACAAAAATTAGCTGGGCACAGCAGCGTGTACCTGTAATCCCAGCTACTCGGGAGGCTGAGGCAGGAGAATCGCTTGAACCCAGGAGGCGGAGATTGCAGTGAGCTGAGATTGTGCCACTGCACTCCAGCCTGGGTAACAAGGTGAGACTCCATCTCAAAAAAAAAAAAAAAAAAAAAAAAAAAATTAATGCTCTAAGCTGGGCACAGTGGCATGAGCCGGTAGTCCCAACCAGTTGGGAGGCTTAAGGTGGAAGGATTACTTGAGGCCAGGAATTTGAGGCTGGTGTGAGCTATGGTTGCACCACTGCACTCCAGCCTGGGTGACAGAGTGAGATCCTGTCTTTGAAAACTGAATAAAATTAATGCTATGATTGTTTTATATGCTTAAAATGGGATCCTTTGTCTAATGGTAGACTAGCCATTTGGTTGGTATTGCCAACAAGACCAAGAATTTAAAATAGCTTATATCAATGACTTGGTTTATCAAGAAGGAAGGAAAAAGGCTAACATAAGACTTTTTAGATTAGATTCTTTTATTTTCTCTGATAATTACTTTTAATTTTTATTTATTTATTTTGAGACAGGGTCTTGCTCTGTTGCCCAGGCTGAAGGCAGTGGCATGATCATGGCTCACTGCAACTGCTGCCTCCCAGGCTCAATTGTTCCTCCTGCCTCAGCCTCCTGAGTAAATGGGACCACAGGTGCACACCACCACACCCAGTCAGTTTATTATTTGTAGAGACAGGGTCTTGCTATGTTGCCCAGGCTGGTCTCAAATGCCTGTACTCAAGTGATCCCCCTGCCTCGGCCTCCCAAAGTGCTGCGATTACAAGCATGAGCTATGGTGCCTGGCCTGATAATTACTTTTACAAATGATTGGATTTCTATTGAATCTGTAGCTGGGGTTACAGGCATGAGCCACCATGCCTGGCCTGATAGTTACTTTTACAAATTATTGGATTTCTATTGAATCTGTAGCCTGGATAAAATATTTTTTAAATAAAAAAAAACACATACATATCAGTAATTATAGAATTCTGATGAAAATTTTGCTTTGCAACATGTATGTTGAGATGGAAAGTAAAAATGCTGTATCATAATCATTCAGAATAAAGTAATACGTAACTTACCTTTAAAATAAACTCATCAAGACTTTCAAGGATATTCTTCCATGTATCCTTGAATCTGAAGCAGGAAGTGAGTTGTTTCGTATTCTAAACTCTATCAACAGTTGTTATTCCAACCATATTAAGCTTAGGGAGAGCTTAGGAAGGAAAAGCTTTTGAAATCAACTATATTGGATAATTGGGTGCCTCTGGCTAGGCAGTTTCTCTCAGTTGGAAAGCAAGCACTCAACTGAAAATTTGGTGAATTTCTTATTTGTGTTCTTTGCCTTTGTTGGATCACAGACCTATTAGAGAAACTGGGAAAGGAAACACACCGCTGGATTCTCTTCTAAGGCATGTGTACATATACGCATACCTTTCAGGAACAATTTTACTGAAGTAGAATATAAAGTATACAAATCTTAAATACATAGCTGAATGAATTTTTGCATATAGATATAGTTGTGTAAACACCATCCAGATCAAGAAGGAGGGTATTTTCAGTACTCCAGGATGTTCCCTTGGGTCCCTTTTCAAACAGTACCTATCCAGAGGTAAATTGCTATTCTGAGTTTTAGCCCTGTAGGC
The DNA here is from genome assembly GCF_003255815.1 of Theropithecus gelada. NCBI lineage: Eukaryota > Metazoa > Chordata > Mammalia > Primates > Cercopithecidae > Theropithecus > Theropithecus gelada. Next base: position 108,169,195 of record NC_037673.1, on the reverse strand, counting down.
TAATTTTGCCTATTTTGACATTGTATAAAAGGAATAATACAATATATATATTTTTGTGTCTGTTTGCTTTCACCTAGCATTGCAGTTTGTGATTCTTTTATTGTCTGTGGCAGAAGTTCTTTTTTTCTTTAACTTTTGTGTGGTAATTCATTGTATGAATATACTATAATTTATCCATTCTACTGTGGATGGACAGTATTTAGCTATCACAAATAAAGCTGCCCTGAACATTCTTGTATATATCTTTTGCTGGACAAATGCACTCATTTCTTTTGTGTATATACCTAGAAGTGGAATTGCTGTATCATAGGGTAGGTGTATGTTGAGCTTTAGAAGGTACTGACAGCCGTTTTTTAAAGGCGATGTACCAGTTTCCACTCCAGCTAACAATCTGTGAGAATTCTAGTTGCTCTGCATCCTTGCCATTACCCAGTATCATCCATCTGTTAAACTTTTGCTGTCCTGATGGGTGATCCTTTTTACATATGATTGCAAGGGGATTCTAGATTTCCTAATGATCAACCATGGGTACGTATCAGGATCTCAGATTAAGAAATTTTTTTCTGGGTGACAGTTACAGTCTTTGTGAAATTATCTTCTCCAGTTTATCCAGAGTTCTATAGGACTAATCTGTAACATAGAAACTAAATTATAAAGTTAACCACCATGACCAGTCCCTGAACAACATGGAGTAAGGAAGAAAAAAATAAATTCATGTGTGTATATGTAATATACGTGTGTAAGTTCACAGCTGGACATATACAGTGAGGATAAATCTTTACCTCTCCCTTGATGGAAAGGATCCAGTATAATCAATCTGCTGCCAAGTGGCTGTCTGATCTTCCAGGGGAATATTGCCATCTTGGACTGAGGATTGGCTTCTGCTGTTGGGAAGTTAGACACTCATTGTTGGCAAAGGCCAGGTTAGCTTTCATGAGGAGAAGTCCTTTGCTGAGTCCGTATGTAGCCTCCACTCTTGCCACCATGGTCACTTGTTCTTGGCCTATTGAGGAAGACCGGTGTGATTGATGAAAAAGGATAACTTTTCCACAGCCATGTAATTTTGTCCACCTGGTTATTGACAGGCCCATCTGTAGTGGATGCCTTTGGTGTACATTTACAGGGGACAAAAATGATTTTTACACACTGCTCATTCTCAGCGGTCCATCCACATAACTCCCCCTTAGATGTTCTTGTACCCTCTGTTCCTATACTATTTTCTTCCAAGTCCTTAACTACCCACCCACATTGAATGTTAACCTTTACCCCATTATTCAGTGTAGAGCCATAATTCTGGCCATTTCTCAGTGTAGGTAAAGAGGACAAGCAAATGTACTAGTTACAGTTCTGTTGGTATGATTTCACATTTCAGGGATGCTTATTATTGGAGATGTCATGCTGTAGAAGTCCACTTTTGCTTGGTGCCAGACATTATACAGATCGTCTCTAAACCAGGTCCAAGTTTCCTTTCCAGGCAGCTGGTCTTAAGGAAATCTTTGTGAAGCCATAGGTGTGGTTGTATACCAGGAGTAGGTGTTAGAGATACCTGAGACATCTGCTCTTGCAATTTCTTGTGTCTTGTAGATTTGTTTGAGCCCAATCTGTTTATACCATTAGCTTTTGATAGAATGTTTCTGTAAAGACCCAGCCTTGTAGCTTGGTGGGTCAGGCAACATTCAGATTATTATGGGCAGCTCAGGTCACATGGTCGCTTGAAATCCTTTCATCAGGCTTTGCCAGAGCCTGGTTGCAAGCTAGGAGCCATTTCTCAAAATGACAATTGTTATTTCCAGAAAAGGGGTATGGCTTTTATTTCAGAACCTCAGAGGTTTGTGCTGTGAATCTCTGGATCCTATTGGGTTCAACTGATTGGATCTGCTGCATCATAAAAGACCAAGTGGGGTAGTAGTTTGTGCTGCAGTCTGTCTTTGTTGCAGAACCATCTCTCACTCTGGGCCCTACTCAGCACTGGCCATCTTATAGGTTACCTATTCAAGGAGTCAGAGCAGGATATCTTAGACTGGTATATATTGTCTTTAAAATGTCAAGCAGCCTGTGAAATACTGTGTCTATTTTATTTTAGTAGTAAGCAGTTCAAGATGCAGCAACTTGTATGTCACTTTGGAGGTGATATTTCAACATGTTCCAGACCACTGGATCCCCAGAAATGTTGAGGTTGCAGCCCTTGATTTTTCTTTTTCACCATCAAGCTTGCATGTGTGTTAATGAGATATCTATAGGATTTTTTGCCTCCTTTCCATCCAGTCAGCACAGTGTAGTCAATGCAGTAGACCAATGTGATAGTCTGTAGGATGTTAAGATGATCAAGGTCTGTGGAGACTAGATTATGGCAGAGGGGAGAGTTGTTACAGCTTTGGGCAAGAATGCAAGAGTGTATTTTTGATCTTTTGAAATAAAAGCAAATGTTTTCTTGTGTTGCTTGCATATTATTAAAGCACTTTCTAGCGTAGCATCCTCATATCAGGTACTCCAGGCTACATTTGCTCTAGAAAAGGTACTTCATTTGGTAAATCAGCCACATCAGTCACTGTCTGAATGGATTTGTGATAATCCAGTCACTTTCCAATCTGTCTTCTTTTTGCAGAGACCAAAGAGGTAAGTTAAATAGTGATGTAATAGGAGTTACCACCCTTAAGTTTCAAGTTTTTGATGATAGTATTAACCTGTACAGTTCTCCCATGGGTGCAGTATTTCTTTTGGTTTTCTGTTGTGGCAGGGAGGGTAAGTTCAGTCTTCCAGCTGGTCATTCTGCCTGTGGTAATAGCCCATATTCAGTCATCAGGGAGCCATTGTGGTACTTCCACAATGTGGAGTACGTTTACTGCCAGGTGAAATATTCAGTTTTATATAATCCCCACCTTACCCCGCTTCGAAAATTTAACATAAGTTATCTGTCAAGTAATCAGTCAAGTAACATACTCCAGCTACCCAAGTATTATTACTGCAATAATACATTCAAAAACTGCAAAATAACCATAAGATGGGTTCATGGACTTACTGGATCCATGAGATGCAAGAGGCCAAAGCTTCATCGATCACTTGACCACAGTAAACTTTGCTTTGACTGACAGAAGCATTTTACGTCTCTAGGATCTAGTGGAACTCGACCTTTTTAAAAGTAGAAAGTAAGGATTCTCTGAGGCAGTAAAAGCAAATAGAATGTGTATTTGTTATGGCTTTGTTTCCAGCTCTAAGATCTCTCAGTCTATCTGTAAGAAGAGCATCCCAGGGGGATCACTGAGGGAGAAGAGGTGAAGGAGTGAAACTCTCCATGGGTGGTGGTCTTTGGCAAAACATAGTTCCTGCAGAGTTTGTGGTTGTATCAGGAGAGGGTTCGGAAGAGTGTTGTTTTACACATTCTTAATGGTCTCAAACCTCACTTCTAATGAGGAACCAGAAGTGAACTCATCATACTGGAAATTGTGTTCCAACTGTGAAACTCAACTTGTGCTGATAGATAAACACATTTAGCACTCCAGAAGCCTGTGAAACCTCATTTTGAAGTGTGAAACATGCCTCTGGAAAGGAGGTTGTAGGTGTTTCTTTTTCTCATGAGAAGGATCTGTAGTCTGTGAAGAAATTTCATACTTAATTAAAAAAATTATTTTGGTAAAAATCTGAACATAGTGGATTCACCTGAAACCCTTAATCTGTATGCACTGCGTTGCTTAATTTCAACTATTTTAGTTGCATAGAAACTATCTTTGAAATAGCTTTCAGTTTCTAGTGGCTTAAAGTTTCAAGTAAGTGAGAATACTTTATCATGTACTTTATTTTGCAAGTTAATAAAATAGATTATATTTGGTAGTGACAAATGAAATTTGAATATAAATCTGTGTTCATGTCTTTATGTGAAATTTTAGAGAAACAGAACAAAACTGCAACCTAAGGCATTCGTTGGTCAGAGTTTCATTCCTCCTGCCTTTTTCTGGTCCTATTTCAGTTATTTTTCCTCCTTCCTCTTGTTTATTTTGGCAACTTTAAAAAAATCAAATCAAATACTTCTTTCCAGAGTTACACATAATTTTTCTTACTTGAAGGTAACATACTGTCATTATTAATGATATTAGTGTTCTCTGCGACTAATAAAAGATGTAGTTAAAATGCAAATTAAATAGGTTTTCTAGTAGAGTCTTGGCATATGGTTTGCAAAGACTACATTAAGTCAGGTTTGAACTAGATCAATTGTGAATCATAAAGTATATATTGTTAATCTGTGGAGAAATGACGGTTACTTGTGAATCCAGATTAGAAAATGCTATTTTCATTCATGAAAAATCTTTTCTGGATGGTTTTTGTAAATGGGAAGCTAGTTGGCATGGGAAAACACAGAAAAAAACACAGAAAACATTACTTGGCTGATAACTTATGTTAAATTTTGGAAGCGAGGTAAGGTGGAGCTTATATAAAACTGAATTAAATGATTCCTCCACATCCTTCCTTGTCTAACTGAATTTTGACTTTCTCCTGACCACAGAGCTTCCCTCATTTTTCTGTGCCTGTCTGCAGTGCTGCCAGAGAGTTGAGTCTGTACTTTCTTGTCTTAACACTATCTGTTCCAGGTTGTTTATTTTCCATTTATTATTTGTTGCATTATTTTACTTTGTCCATACACTCAACTTGGTTAATTCTTGACAGATTTAGGCCTTTGACAAGTCACATCCATTGTTTTCCCCTGTAGCTGTCATAAGCCTTAGCAACTCCCCAACATCCATTTGGAATAATGAGGAACGTATAATGAGTTCTTATGTGCCAGGTGCTATTGTAAAGCACCTTTGTATACACATTAATGCTCACAATAGCCCCTGTGGCATTAGTACTCTTACTATCTTTGTTTTGAAGATGAGATTATTTGCTCAAAGTCAGACAACTCAAAATCAAATCTAGGTTTTGAACTCATCTGGTTTCAGAGTCCATGCTCTTTATTACATATAGGTTTTCAAAGTTGCCTGTATCTGGAAACTTTAAAAAATGCTGATGCCCACAGTCTAGTGCCATGTACACCACTGGGGGCTCCTGAGGACAGGCCCACATTACCTGGTGCCACCTCTCCAGTGCCCAAACATAACTATGCAGGATTGCCTTGTCCCATCTGTTGTCCCAGGCATGTGTGTGCGCCATCAGGATGCCTCACAAAGGATCCATTCTGTCTGCTGCCAGCACCTAAGTGTGCTGTTTGGGGACCCCAGTATTCCCCACCCCACCCACCACAGCCTGTACCCATGCATACTGTCAGGGCCTGAAGACAGGCCTGCCCCACCTGAAACAGACCTCTCTGTTGCCTGAGTATGCCTGTTGGAAACCTGGGGATAACCCTGCCATGTGTACCACTGCTGGGATTTGCACACACCTCCCAGGGGTCTGAAAATGGGCCCACCGAGCCTCCTACCCCCACCCCCACCATCGCTGGCACCCACCTACCTGTGCTGCCTGGGGACTGGCCTGCTCAGCTCATCACCACCACCACTAACCTCAGCACATGCTTTCTGGAAGCCAAGGTTGTTCTTACCACCACTGCTTCCATTATCCATGTCATGCATGCTGTCCAGTGCCCTGAGGACCTGCTCAGTCTGCTACTGCCAGCACCTAAGCAAGCTGCCTGGAGGCCCAAGAATCAGCTTGCTTGGACCCACTAACATTAGTGCCTGCATATGCCACCCAGGTGTCGAAAGACAGGCATGCTTGGGTCAGTCTGCCACCACTGAGGCCTGAGGACTGGTCTAGCTGGTGTCCTTGTCCCTAGCAAGTCCTTACCATAGTCTTGACTAATAACAGCCTAAGCCACTGAGGAATCAGACATTACTGCTACTGATTACTGCTGAAGTAAACATATGGGCACTACGCTGCTGTATGTATCCAGAATCAAAGCCAAAGTATAATACCTTACCTAACCAACACTATAGATACATCTGTAGGAAAAAAGCCTTCCCTATGAAAGCCAATCCAAAGAACTGGAAAAAGAAACTGTTACTGTAGATGTGCAGATGTCAACATAAGAATACAATTAACATGGAAAAGCAAGGAAACAGGACCCCTCCAAAGGAACACAAGAATTCTTCACAACAGATTCCTGTGAAAATCTATGAAATGCTTTAAAAAGTATTCAATGTAGTGATATTGAAGAAGGTCGGTGAGATATAAGATAACACACATCAACAATACAAAGGATTTAGCTACTAAAACTACAGCTGCTACCACAACTACAGCTGCTACCACTACAGAAAACCACCAAACTGTAATAATAGAAAGGAAGAAAGGAATAAAAGATATACAAAATGGAAAACAACAAAACAACAGGAATAAATTCTCACATATTAATAATAACCTTGAATATAAACAGATTGAATACTCCACTTAAGATACAGACTGATTCTTTTGTGGCTTTACATATAGTCTATCCTGAACAAAAGAAATCTCAACAGATTTTTTTAAAAATGCAATTATATCATGTATCTTCTTAGACCACAATGGAATAAAGCCAGAAATCAGTAACATGAGGAGCTTTGGAAATGCTACAAATACATGGAAATTGAAGAACATGCTCCTGAGTGACCATTGGGTCAATGGGGAAATTAAGAAGGAAATTAAAAAATTTCTTCAAACGTGACATACCAAAACCTGTGGGTACAGCAAAAGCAGTGCTAGGAGGGAAGCTTACAGCAATAAACATCTGCATAAAAAAGTAGAAATATTTCATATAACCTAATGATGTATTTTAAGGAACTAGAAAAACAAGAACAAACCGAACCCCAAATGAGTCGAAGGAAAGAAAGATTAGAGCAGAAGTAAATGAAACTGAGACTAGAAAATACAAGGACCAATGAAATGAGAAACTGGTTTTTAAAAAAGATAGCTTTCAGCTTTTCCCCATTCAGTATGATGTTAGCTGTGGGTCTGTCACATATGGCCTTCATTATGTTGAGGTATCTTTCTTCTATGCCTAGTTTGTTGAGAGTTTTTATCATAAAAGAATGTTACATTTTATCAAATGCTTTCTCTGCATCTACCGAGATGATAATATAGTTCTTTTCTTTCATTCTGTTGACAGAATGTATCACATTTATTGATTTGCATTTATTGAATCATCCTTACATGCCTGGGATAAATGTCCCCAGTTGATCATCGCATGTTGTTGTTGTTATTATTATTATTATTATTATTATTATTATTATTATTATTGAGACAGAGTCTTGCTCTGTCGCCCAGGCTGGAGTGCAGTGGCGTGATCTCGGCTCACTGCAAGCTCCGCCTCCCGGGTTCACGCCATTCTCTTGCCTCAGCCTCCCGACTACAGGCGCCCACCACCACGCCTGGCTAATTTTTTGTGTTTTTAGTAGAGACGGGTTTTCACCATGTTAGCGAGGATGGTCTCGATCTCCTGACCTTGTGATCCACCTGCCTCGGCCTCCCAAAGTGCTGGGATTACAGGCAAGAGCCACTGTGCACAGCCAGCATGTTATTTTTTGATATGTTGCTGGATTTGGATTTTTGTCTTTTGTTAGGGATTTTTCGCACCCCTGTTCATCAGGGATATATAGGCCTGTGTAGTTTTATCTCTCTCTTTCTTTTTTTTTTTTTTTTTTGCTGGGTCCTTGTTGGGTTTTGGCATCAGGATAATGCTGGCTTCATAGACTGAGTTAGGAAGAATTCCCTCCTCTTCTGGTTTTTGAAATAGTTTAAGAATTGGTGTTAGTTCTTCTTCATATGCTTATTAGAATTTGGCAGTAAAACCATCCAGACCTGGGCTTTTGTTTGTTGGAAGATTTTTTATTACTGATCTAATCTCATTACTTGTTATTAGTCTGTTCGAGTTCTTATTTCTTCCTATGTCAGTCTTGGCGGGTTGTATGTGTCCAGGAATTTATCCAGTTCCTCTAGGTTTTCCAGTTTGTTAGCATATTGTTGTTCATAATAGTCTCTGATGATCTTTGTATTTCTGTGGTATCAGTTGTAATGTTTCCTTTTCTGTTTCTGATTTTATTTGCATCTTTTTTCTTGGTTGGCTTAGCTAGCAGTTTATTTATTTTGTTTATCTTTTAAAAAAACCAACTTCTTATTTCATTGCTCCTTGTATTTTCTAGTCTCAATTTCATTTATTTCTGCTCTGTTCTTTATTATATCTTTCTTTCAACTCATATTGGGTTTTGTTTGTTCTTGTTTTTTTAGTTCCTTGGAGGTTTTTCTAGTTCCTTGGAGATTTTTCTCTTCCTTGGAGATTTCTCAAGTGACTAAAAATAGAACTACTATATGATCCAGCAGTCCCACTACTGGATATTTATCCAAAAGAAAAGCAATCAGTATACCAAAAGGATATGTGTATCTCTCTGTTTATTGCAGTGCTGAATTATTCAAAATAGCAAAGATAGAGAATCATCCTAAGTGTCCACTAATGGATGAATGGATAGAGAAAATGTGGTATGTATACACAACAGAATATTACTCAGCTATAAAAAAGAATGAAATCTTGTCATCTACAGCATCATGAATGGAACTGGAGGTCACTGAGTGAAGTAAGTCAGGCACAGGAAGACAGACACCACATGTTCTGACTCATGTGAGAGCTAAAAATGTTGATGTCTTGAAAGTAGAGAGTAGAATGTTAGATACAGGAGGCTCGGTATGGTGTATTTCGATCTTGTAGAGAATGAAGAGAGATAGGTTAATGGGTATAAACATATAGTTGAATGGAAGGAGTAACTTTATTTTTTTCTTTTTTGTTATTATGCTTTAAGTTCTAGGGTCCATGTGCACAACGTGCAAGTTTGTTACATATGTATGCATGTGCCATGTTGGTGTGCTGCACCCATTAACTTGTCATTTACATCAGGTATATCTCCTAATGCCATCCCTCCCCGCTTCCCCGACCCCATGACAAGCCCAGGTGTGTGATGTTCCCCATTCTGTCTCCAAGTGTTTTCATTGTTCACTTCCCATCTATGAGTAAGAACATGCAGTGTTTGGTTTTCTGTCCTTGCGATAGTTTGCTCAGAATGATGGTTTCCAGCTTCATCTATGTCCCTACAAAGGACATGAACTCATCCTTTTTTATGGCTGCATAATATTCCATGGTGTATATGTGCCACATTTTCTTAATCCAGTCTATCATTGATGGACATTTGGGTTGGTTCCAAGTCTTTGCTATTGTGAATAGTGCCGCAATAAACATATGTGTGCATGTGTCTTTATAGCAGCATGATTTATAATCCTTTGGGTATATATCCAGTAATGGGATGGCTGGGTCAAATGGTATTTCTAGTTCTAGATTGTTAAGAAATCACCACACTGTCTTCCACAATGGTTGAACTAGTTTACAGTCCCACCAACAATGTAAAAGTGTTCCTATTTCTCCAAATCCTCTCCAGCATCTGTTGTTTCCTGACTTTTTAATGATTGCCATTCTAACTGGTGTAAGATGGTATCTCATTGTGGTTTTGATTTGCATTTTTCTGATGACCAGTGATGATAAGCATTTTTTCATTTCTTTTGAGAAGTGTCTGTTCATATCCCTTGCCCACTTTTTGATGGGATTGTTTGATTTTTTCTTGTAAATTTGTTTGAGTTCTTTGTAGATTCTGGATATTAGCCCTTTGTCAGATGGGTAGATTGCAAAAATGTTCTCCCATTCTGTAGGTTGCCTGTTCACTCTGATGGTAGTTTCTTTTGCTGTGCAAAAGCTCTTTAGTTTAATTAGATCCCATTTGTCAATCCGAGGCTGGAGGAGGGGCACCCACCATTGCTGAGGCTTGAGTAGGTAAACAAAGCGGCCAGGAAGCTCGAACTGGGTGACGCCCACCAAAGCTCAAGGAGGCCTGCCTACCTCTGTAGATTCCACCTCTGGGAGCAGAGCATAGCTGAACAAAAGGCAGCAGAAACTTCTGCAGACTTAAACTCCTGTCTGACAGCTTTGAAGAGAATAGTGGTTCTCCCAGCTCAGAGATTGAGATCAGAGAACGGACAGACTGCCTTCTCAAGTGGGAGGCACCTCCCAGTAGGGGCCGACTGACACCTCAGAGGCACCTCATATGGCCCAGTGCCCCTCTGAGAGGAAGCTTCCGGAGGAACGATCAGACGGCAGCATTTGCCATTCTGCAATATTTGCTGTTCTTCATCCTCCGCTGGTGATACCCAGGCAAACAGGGTGTGGAGTAGACCTCCAGCAAACTCCAACAGACCCGCAGCTGAGAGTCCTGTTAGAAAACTAACTAACAGAAAGCACATCGTCACCAAAACCCATCTGTATGTCACCATCATCAAAGACCAAAGGTAGATAAAACCACAAAGATGGGGAGAAACCGAGCAGAAAAGCTGAAAATTCTAAAAATCAGAGTGCCTCATATCCTCCAAAGGAATGCAGCTCCTCGCCAGCAACGGAACAAAGCTGGACGGAGAATGACTTTGATGAGTTGAGAGAAGAAGGCTTCAGACGATCGGTAATAACAAACTTCTCCAAGCTAAAGGAGGATGTTCGAACCCATCGCAAGATTTTTTAACTCATCATTCCTGTTTGACCAAAACTTTCTGTCCTGTCCATAAAGGTCAACCTCTTTGCCTGTTTTCCCACTATCAGCTTCCTCCAGGTTTCATTTATCTTTTCTGTTCAGTTTTGGACCCTATGTTGTTCTGGACATCTCCTTCAGTGTCTTCCTTTTTCTCTCTTTTCTTACCACACCCATGGTGGGTGGCTCTTGTGCTGAACGTGAAGCCATTTACATTCTCTGCTTCTTTGATCTCATTACTGCTAAAGAAAATTGTCTAACAGATGTCAGCATAATTTTTCAGTCTCATTCGGAAACTCAAATCTGCACGGCAGTACTCTGACTCATTCTTAGGCAGCTCTCTGTTTGTCCCGATAGCAGCTGTTATAGGCCTTTGAGCTCCCTGGTATCCTGGTCTTCCCACCCCTCCTCGGTCTCAGCAAATGATCTACAGGCAATGCTGCACAAACTCTTTGCACCTCCTTCCCTCCACCTCTATTCTTGCCCTTGTCTCAGTGCAGAGGCCCTGCTCCTTTCCAAGGTTCACTTCTCCAGTTGGTTATCTGAGCCCTGTCTTCCTGTACTAGGAGACTTTGCTCAAGTCTCCTATCCTAAAAAAAAGTATGTTTTCTTGACCTTTGCATCCCTGTAAAATGATGTCCTTATTCCCCCCTTTTCCCATCTTGACAGACTTCGACATTTTTAAACTGTCTTCAGTTTGGCACTCACACCTGCCAGTCTACTGAAACTGTCCCCTCTGTGTCATCACTGAACTTCCGATGCCAGATTTGTCCTCAGCAGTGTCATTTGAAGTTGTCGCTACTCCTGCTTCCCTGGGAGTTTCCTCTCTGTTGGGTCCATGACAGTCTGTGCTCCGCATTCTCCTTTTTACTTCCAGTTATTTCCCAGAATTCTCTGTACATTGTCTCCCCAGAGCCCTTGATGATTTGAACCCGTCTTAGTCATGTTTTCTTCATTTGAAACTCCTCAGCATCAAGCCTAGGGTTTGGTGTGAACATTGTGCGTAGTAACATTATCGAATGGGATGAGGCTCTAGTGAGATTTTGTACAATGAATAAATAAATAGCTTGTTTGGGAATTCCTTGAAATACAGTTTTGATGTGCACATATGTGGTTCTGAGTGGACAGATGGAATCCCTAATGTTTGGGAGTTTATTGTTGAGGTTCATTTTCTCTCTACATAAAACACCTGAATACTTCGTTAGTGTCTGGTCACATTCCTCTTCCTGAAGTGCCTTTTTTGCAGATTTGCCCTGAGCTCAGCCCTCCCGCACCTGCTTCCCTGTGTGAGTTTCCCCTTCACCTGCAGAGTGATTGGGGGACTTCCCAGATGTTTTAGGTTTTGTCTGCAATTAGAAACATTGAGAATTACTGTGTTTTAAAATCGAACTTGCTAACAAAATGGCTTTCCATAAAGTAGGTTTTGCTACATTATTATTTATCGTATCTGAAAATGATTATTTAGAAATTTGAGGACTGTGTTCTTGGAGATACAAAGAAATAAAAAGCCATGGCTTTTGAGGAGTTTATAGGCTACTAGGAAAAATCATATATACTGCATAACTTTAATACAGGCATGATGTGGTAAATGGACAAAGGTGGAGGTGTCACAGATGGTTTCATGAAGGAGAAGACTTGAGGAGGACTTGGAAAGATGGGTACAGACTTCAACTGGCAGAGACTATACCATGAGGATGGGCAATTCAGGCGGAGGGAGTGACATGGAGAAAAGTGTAATAGGTGGGGCACATGTTGGCTTATCTTGAGCATTTGGGTTTGACTGGAGTGGAGGCAGGGTGGAGATAGACATGGACTGGGGAATTGAGTCACATAGTAGAGAAGCTCAAATGCTAACCTAAACAGTGCAGATATGATAAGCAGTGGGAAACCTTTGAGGGTTTCCCATCAGAGGAAGGATGTGAGGATTGGATCCTGGGAAGATGGATCTGGCAGTGAGCTGTAGGTTGGGTGTATTGGAGGGGTTGAGTCAGGGCCCCTGTGGCTGGGTAGCTGGACCGGAGAGTGGTGAAGCTTTGTCTTCAGATGCTGGGAGACACTGGGGCGTCCCTTTACTGTGGCTGCTCAGGTGATTAGGCTCAAGCTTTTCTCTAATTTTCTGCTAATTCACATTCTTTCTCGCTGCTGTATTCCACAAATATTCAATTATGTTCTAAATGGAAGCCCAAAAGTCAGACAGTGGAAGGGAGGAAGAAGAGAATTCTGTTACCAGGTGAATAATTAAAAGGTGCGTGAACATCTAAAAGCATATGTTCATACGTGTGTTCTTAGGTGAGTCCATGTAGTGGCTCTGGGATACTTGGAAAATCATGCCCATAGGGTATGGAATTTGTCAGGGAGTGAAAAAACCTGTAATTAAAATGTGAGCACTGGCCTAAGTTCTGCATTATAGTGAGTAGATATGAATGATCAACACTGGGAAATTGCCAGAATGTTTCTCAGTTCTTTAAAATTCTACTGCATTTTCCTTATCTTTTTAACTGCCATTGCTTTCCACCATCAGTGCAAATGTCAACACAGTGAAACAGGCACATAACTTCTTGGTATTATTACAAGCACAGTTTTGACCTCATGGATCCCCTAATGGATCACATTCTGAAAATACTTGTGTGTGCGTGTGCCTGTGTGTGTGTGTGCATCCATCCATTGGTTATTCTAGTCCACTTGCGTGGTTAGCTGATACTGCTTATAGCTTTCAGGTGCTTTGACGTTTACTGTTTCCTCACAGAATGTTGTGTAGATCTTAGCGCATTGAGCACTGTTGTGGCTCAGGACACAATTGGTTTACTGGCTTTTAGGGTCAGATATACAGCTGGTTATTTGGACTGTGTCAAAATGCGAAGTATTGGACACCTACTCCCAGATGCTTCTGGATGTTCAGAAAGCTGTAACAAGCACTGGGGTCTTAAGAACCCATGTAGACATGCAGCACCTCTTTCAAAGCCATGGCCCAAGAAGCTTAAGGGGATTTCTGTGGCTAAAACTTGTATTGACTGCTGAAATAAGGAAATAGTGAAATGCAAATTCTGTTTTTACTGAAGCCTAGTTTTGGTTATTTTAGGTTATGACTATAAAATAACATTACAAAGGGTTGATGGTCTTGTACATTTCTGCAATGTAGTCTATGGTTGCCATGTTTCTGTTTATGGACTACTGGTGCTAATGTTTTTGGTGAGAACCAGAATGATCTATTCTCACAGTTTGACTTCTGTTTGTTTTTTGTAACCTCTAGGCATTTTATTAGTTCTTTCACTTTTGGTTTCTTTTGTTAGGTAAGAGCATACAGACTAGGCACGGTGGCTCACACCTGTAATTCCATCTCTTTGGGAGGCCAAGGTGGGTGAGTCACGAAGTCAGGAGTTTGAGACCATCCTGACTAACATTGTGAAATCCCGTCTCTACTGAAAATACAAAAATTAGCCAGGTGGGATGATACATGCCTATAATTCCAGCTACTCAGGAGGCTGAGGCAGGAGAATTGCTTGAACCTGGGAGGCAGAGGTTGCAGTGAGCTGAGATTGTACCACTGCACTCCAGCCTAGGTGACAGAGTGGGACTCCGTCTCAAAAAAAATTAAAAAAAAATAAAAATAAAAATAAAAAGAGTATACAATGTACCTAACTTTAAATAATTTTTTCTACCAGATGTGTTTCATGAAATTACAACATATGGTTATATCTGTGTTAATAAATGATGTGATATCCCAAAACACTGGCAATCTTGGAAACAGCAAAAATAATTGTGGAGTGTGTGGCTAACAGTCTTGTTCTTAGTCTTTCTAGTAATCTAAGACTATTAGATTAATGCATTGATCTGCCTTGTCTTTATCAGTGAAATCAATGAACTATATCCCATTTCAACTCATTATTTTAAAAATTAAAAAATATCAAAACTTCCTAAATGATAAAATATATAGATGTTTATATTGGAAAATTTGGAAAATGAAGTAGTATAACAAGAAAATAAAAATCATCCCAGGTTGCTGGGGGTTTATGTGTATATATATACATATATATCTATATACATATCTATATACATGTATATATCTATATGCATGTGTGTATATATATGCATCCTGTAGCATTGTGCACATCCTACAACACTGCATGCATGTGCACACACACATACACACACACACACACACGCCCTCCCTGTAAAAGGGTGTTAGGTAACATTCTGTGGTGATGGTGAGTTGAAACTCATGAAACTATATTCTTAAGATTTGTACATTTCACTGTATAAATAATGTATTGCAATCCAATAACAAAAAATTTTTCTACAATCGCAGTACCCAGGGACAACTATGGTTAACATTTTTGTATATTTCCTTCTAGTCTAATATGTCCTTTTATTTTAAGAGATCTTATTGTGTGCAGAATACTGCAGCCTACTTAAAAAAATTAACATATCATCAGCATATCTAAGTGTCATTAAATATGTGTTCAAACACAGTATGTAACAGCCACTGTGTATCTGTTATCCATATTTACCATGATTTTATATAGTCAGTTCCCTATTATTTCATATTTAGGTTGAAGACTTACAAATGTAATTGCATAAAACTTTTTTCTCAGTTGTGGATTTTTTGTGTATGTGTCAATTTAATTTGATTCAGCTCAGTTTTAATTCAAGAATCCATGCTTGGGGGCCAACTCTGGACATGCTCTGGGCCATTTCACCCATGCCCCGAAGGGAGCTTGTGGTCAGGCTGGGCCAGATAGGTGAGATTTAAATGAAAAGAATAATACAAAGTCATTATAATATGTGAGTGCCTCATGTCTCAGGATTTGTAAATTTTGGCAAAATAAGATTATATTGGTATAAATGAGGATATAATACAGTTACCATTTATTGAGACTTCTTATGTGGCAGGCACTATGTTAAGAGATTTATAGTTATTTGTCACAATGGTTTTGTGAAATAGACATTCTTAAATAAAAGTCAAGCACTACAGTCTACTTCTGTACTGTACAGTCTACTTCTGTGCTGTACAGTCTACTTCTATTAGAGAAAGAGAACCAGTAGGTGCTATATATTCAGTTTCATTGCAAGGACTTGGCTTCTGTGATTGTGTGGGCTGGCCAGTAGGTCTGACTTCCATAGGGTAGCACCTCAGGAGGGCAGCCTGGGACTCCTGAACAGGAGCTGAGCTGCGGACACAGTCAGAATTTCTTCTCCCAGAAGCCTCAATTCTGCCCTTCAGGCCTTGTAATGGATTGAATCTGACCCACCCAAATTATCTAGGATAATCTTGTAAACAGCTTATAGACTTCAATCATATCGACATAATATCTTCACAGAAACATTTAGTGTTTGATTGAATAACGGAGGAGCATAGCCTAACCAAGGTCACTTAAAACTGACTATTGGAGTTGGTCAGTGAGCCCCCATGTACAACAAACACTATAAACGAGTCTTGCCTCATCCACACCTCCATCTGCTTCTCTCATTCCTATTTTATTTTGAAGCAAATCCTGGTTGTTGTATCTTTTTATTAATAAGTGTTCTAGTAAGTATGTATCTCTATCCTAGGGATGTCCTACAGAATTTTCTATAATGACAGGAATTGAGCCACATGTAGATGTTGAGTACTTGAAATATGACTAGTGAGACTGTGGACCTAAATTTTTACTCTTGTTTAATTAAAGTTTAAATAGCCACATGTGGGTAGTGATTATGATATTGGACTTAAGACTTTAAAAAAAAAAAAAACTGCAATCCTATTATCTAGTGGAAAGCTTAATAATTCCTATTATATTATCAAATATCAAGTCAATTTTTTAAAGGAGATTGGTTCTTACTATGTTGCTCAGGCTGGAGTACAGTGACTATTCACAGGCGCAGTCATAGCATACTACAACCTTGAACTCCTGGGCTCAAGCGATCTTTTTGTTTTGGCCTCCCAAGTATATGGGACTGTAGGTGCATGCCACCATACCTGGCTATCCAGACAATTTTAACATTCCAACTTGTTTCATAAGTGTGATAAATGGTTGTGTATTTTTAATAGTTTGAATCAATATAAATGAGGGCTGTGCATTGTAATTGGGTGAGTCTGTTTTCAGAAACAGTGGTTTTCTCTCTCTCTCGCTATTTATTTGTTGAAAAAAAATTGGAATTTTATTCTTGCTAGATACTCCTACTCATTTGATAGATTATTTTGTGAAGGTTTGGTTTTGTAAAGTGAGTTCAAAGCCTAGTCTGGCTGCAGAACCTAAGCTCTGTTCTGAAATGATGGTGGTCATGGTGGTGGTGGTAATGATGATGGTGAAGATAGTGGTGGTGAATGTGGTGGTGGTGATGGCAATGCCAACAACAGCATAGCTAAACGTAAGTACTTGCTGTGTGCTGGGAACTCACTAAGTGCTTTACATACATCATGTCGGTTCTCACAGTGGCCCTGTGATGTAGATGTTGTTAATACTCCCATCTTACAGATGGGACAAATGGCTTCCCCAATGTAACACAGCTAGTAAGTACCAAAGTTGAAATTCAAACCCAGGCAGTCTGGATCCAGAATCTGAATTCTTAATCGCTGTGGTACCTTGCCTCCATACTATGTATTTCTTCTTCAACAGAAGGGCTGAGAAACTCATTTTTAGCTGCCTCTTAGGAACCTGGACGCGTTTGAAATTGTAAACCTAAATTCAACCAATTGTTTTTCCAGGGCTATTGGGAGAATGGAATCAATTAATGCTTCAAAGCACTTGAGAACCCTTAATGTAAAAAACTGTTATGGAAAGTGTATACCTGTCTGTAAAGCCAACTGTCTGTCATTCCCAAATTCTTATTTGTGCTTTGTGTGCTAGTTGCTTCCAAATGGAATCTATTTTTATAGGCCACATTCTGAATATGACACTTTTCATTTAAAGTCGGTTATACATTATATAAATCTTCTAAGAAATCTGTTTACGAACTGTTCTATCCAAAGTACTTCATATAGTTTCTAGGTTATGAAGGATTTGTTTATGCTGACAAGATTGACTGCTGAAATGTGTGCTTGGCAGTGAATGCCTCAGAAGTGTAGCAATTTACTACAAAACCTGAGTATCTGTGCATGATGGAATTTTCTTTCTTTGTATGCCACTCTGCCAACTGGCTGCATGAAAGTGACCTACGAGAATCTCAGTAGTGCTCTCTTACCAAGTCCACCCCTTTGGGTCTGATCTGCTTACTTCCTCAACCCAGGTGGCCATGGAGCCAGTTAGTTGCTCCTGCTGCTGGCTGCTGGCTGCTGGCTGCTGGCTGCTGGCTGCTGGCTGCTGGCTGCTGACTGCTGTTGCTTGACAAAGAACAATAGACCCTCAGCTCTAATGCATTTCACATGTATTGGATTAAACTGGTAACTAACGCATCATGTGGGGAAATTGACCTAGCTGATAAAAGGGCCTGGAAAATGTGCCTGGTGCTTTTGCAACTCTGTAAAATCTGCCACCAGCACACCCACTTGTCAGGACTCCCTGTTACCTCCAGCCCACCATACTGGATTGTGCTGAGCACAGTTTCTATGAATAAAGCATTCTTCAGGAAAGACCAGTGATAAGATATATTTCATGTTTCTGTAAATCAGTGGGAGAAGAAGCAAAGAGAGGACAGAAATGGAAATTGGTGAGCCATTTGGGAGAGCATGTTATCACGTCCAGTAATCATGGTTGTCTGATCATACATGTTGTGTATAGTATTTCTCCTCATTACCCAGTATCTTGTCTTTTATAAAAATGGTTAACTTCTTTTTTTAAAAAGTGAAGTTTTGAATATTTTTTATTTTGTGTCTCCCAAGAATATATTTCTTTGACAGAGTTTTGCAGTTTCTAATTGCACAGTGTTTCATGAATTCCCTTGATCCATTCTATGGGAGGAAATGGTTTTATTTGGCTTTCAATATAGTTATTTGAAGAAATTTCCCCACATTTAATTTGCACCTTTAATACTGTTAACACTGTCTTCTCATAAGCTAAGATTATTTACGGAATTTGGGATTACTGCGCAAAAATTTTTTTTGGTTTTTCTTTTTGATACAGGGCTCTGTGTTTAGAGTGTTATTTAAGACGTAGTTATGGATGAACTATACAACTTTTGGGGGGTGTGTGTGTTTTGAATAGTGACAGGGTTTTGCCATGTTGTGCAGGCTGGTCTTGAACTTCTGGACTCAAGTGATCCACCTGCCTCAGCCTCCCAAAGTGCCAGGATTATGGGCCTGAGCAACTGCACCTGGCCAAGCTTTTAGTTTTTAAAATTACTTCTTTTTGGGATTGATGGATGTGAACCATCAACAAAGATATTTTTAATGGTTCATCTGCCTTGCTCATTTGTGAGGTTATGAACTTGGTTTTAGAGGATCCTATTGCTGTGATATTGACAGTTAAAGCATCAGATACTTTAAAGCTACATTTGATGATCCCTGCTACTGAAATAATTTTTGGACCAACAGTGCCAAATACAATACATGCACACACAGTATGTTTTTGGAAACTTATTCATTAAAGAATTGGTTGTGAGAGGAGTAAGAAACATTTGTATCAGTTTTCGGAAGGTTAAGGCATTATAATCGAACACATTGAGTTGCATGTGGGATTTTTGGAAGTTGATAAGCATTCATTCAACAAATTTAATTAAAATTTGAGTGCCCTGCATACCAGGCTCAGGGGACAGAGCAAAGAACTGAAAAGTCCCTGTTCCCATGAAGCTTGCATTCTCATGGGATGGAGACCAATTAAACAGTGAAAACATTAATATACAATAAATGTAAAGAAAAACAAAGTAGGTGATGAGGATAGGAGAGATGGGGTATGGGGAGGATTGCTATTATGAAGTGGTGCTTGGAGAGGACCTTTCAGAGAAGGTAACATTTGAGCAGAAATCTGAATGAAGTAAGGGAGTAGGGCATGTGGCTGCTTGATAGAGGGAAAGAAAAATCCCCACATTGTGAACAGTAGGTGGAAAGGTCCAAGGGTATATGTAAATGGTTACTTATGTATGAAGTATGTTTATGTTTACATTAGGGCTGAGTGAATGTTTTGGGCTTGCTGTCAAAATTGAATCTTTATCCAGGGAGTAGACATAGGAGACAATATACATCCTTTTTAAATGGATCTTTTATAAACAAAATTCATATCACCAAAAGAAAATTGGCAGAAATGTACATGTAGTAATATCAGAACTAGTGAATATACAAGGCAAAAATAACGCCTTAATATACTATTATACATCCATTTAAAAACTGATGTTCTACAGAGCAGGGATCTGTTTTTATTGTTATTCAGTCTTTATATGAGAACTAGAAAATCTTTCCTTATTGAAGGAAGTAATCTAAGTAAGACTTCCCACCCTTCTCAAACTGTTAGCCAGAGAGGCAGGTAAGAAGTATAATAAAAGCCAAAGCAGGGGTCATGGTTAAATGCTACAGCAGTGGTTCCCAAAATGTGCTCTCTGGACCTGCAGCATCAACATCCTCTGGGATCTTGTTAAACATGTGCATTTTGGGGCCTCACTCCAGACCAGCTGAATTAGGAGCTCCGGCGGTGGAGCTTAGCAGTCTATTTCAGCAAGGCCATCAGTTGGCTGTGATGCATCCTAAAGTTTTAAGAACCGCTATGCTACAGTGAGATCAAGTTGGATAAGAGCCTGGGCAACAGAATGAGACTCTGTCTCCAAATACACACACACACACACACACACACACACATATATACACACACACATATATGTGTGTATATATATATATAAACACTTGTTTAAATATATTTATTTGTTACTGTTTTGTTAGCTACTTAGATTTATGTGTGTTATCTGTGGTCACTGAAACTTTGACTCTCCAAGGTATACTTCAGTCCTATAACAATGGAGCCAGTTTATTTATGGGGGCAGTGCTGTCCGGTCTTGACTGACCTTGTCAAGGAGCCTGACACTGTTATTTTAAACCCATCAGTGGTGTGATAGCCAGCCCTGATTCACAGCTTGTGTTTATGGTTTGATGATTAGCATCTCATCCTTTGGCCAAGGAACACAGCCACATTTGAAAAGCTCCTATTGTGTAATTCCTGGTCTCTTCACTGGCCCCTAAACCCAGTCGCCAGGCCTGTTGATTTTTCCCTCCAGCATCTCTTGCATTCATATGCCCTTCTCCCTTAATTCTCTCCCCACCCTGTCACTTTCTTTTATTTACAAATGTTTTCTGAGTGCCTACTGCATGCTACATAAGGCGCCAAAATGATCTGGAGATAAAGTGTGAGCACAGCAGGAGACAGAGGGAGATCACCATTCTTGAGCAGTAGTTGGCAAACCTTTGCTGTAAATGATTAGGCAATAAATATTTTGGGCTTTGTGGACCATTAGGTCTCTGTTACAGCTCTTGGACTCTGCCACATACAATGTGTGAAACAATAGTGGATGTGTGTTCTAATAAATGCTTAGGCAGTGACTCAGATTTGGCCCATGTGTTGTAGTTTTCCAACCCTGTTCTATAGGGTGAGGGAGGCCATTAACAAATATACAATGTGTGTATGTGTGTGTTAAGTTATAACTGCTATGAAGAGAATGGAAGGCTAGGTATGCTTTTGTGTGTGTTGGCCGGGGGGTGTTCTTTTTTATATAGGCTGGTAGAGGAAGCCTCCCTGATCTCAAGACAGTGGGGAAAAAATCACAGGATACCTGGTGGTTTGTAGGGCCTTCCTGGTGAGGGAGCACAGGTGCAGCGACCTGGTGTGACCATGTATTGGGCTTGTTCAGGTTAACAGCAGGGAGCCAGCCATGCTAGACGGAGCCTGGGCAGGTGGGCAGGCAGTCTTAGACAGTGCCAAGAGAAGGGTTGGTGGGGCGTCACAAGCAGATAGGGAGAAAGAGCTCCCTACAAAGAAAGTAGCCTCTTGAAGGTTTGAAGGGGTCTCAAGAAGCCGATTCACTATGAAGGAAGTGGTTTGGTTTGGCTGGAGAGCAGATGAGATGGGATACTCAGGAGTGTGAGAAGACTGAGATTAGTAAAATCAGCTTTGAATGTCATGCCAGAGGAATTTGACTGTTTTCGTGGGCATAGTTTTTAAGGCAAGGATCGCTGCTTGTGTTTTAGAAAAGGTGACACATGGCATTGTGGAGGGTGAGAGGCAGAGTTGTGGATGGGAGGAAGGTTGAAGGCCTGACCTGAACCTGAGGGGATGGAGGCAAGGTGAGGGATTTAGGAGAGACCTCACCCTCAGACAAATGGGGTCCTCTTTTGTCTTTCCATGTGCCCAGTGCCTTCGTGCAGTCAGTGGTACCTTTGTTTCTGCTGTTCCATCCTCCAGGGATGCCTGCTCCTGACTTTCACTTCCAGGGAATGACCCAAAGGCTTCCATCTGTGAGAAGCCTGCCCTGACCACTCCTGTTAGAAGAGTTCACTTTCTCCTCCCAATTTTCCTAGCATCTTTTCCCCAGTACTTGTTTTACAATGTGGGTCAGATAGGGCTTTTGTTGGGATGCCCTTATCCTTCTTATGTATTGTAACACTCTTGATGGCAGGAGATGCTTTATTGATATTAGGATCCTTGTATATGGTATAGCCGGGGATATGAACTTGGGGGTTATACTGTCCCCACACTTACTGTGTGACCCTAGGTCAATCACCTTGCTTCTCTGAGCCTCCATCCTTTTGTCTATGAAAGGAGAAAAGAGTTTCACCAGTCTTTGGGGATCTTGTAATGACTGAGATACTGCATGGAAAGAGTTCAAACGGAGCCTGAACATTTTAAGTGTTCAGTAAATGTTAACAATTATTAGTAGCATTACCGTTGCAACAGTGCTTAACACAGTGCCTGATATATGGTAGATATTCAACAAATGTTTGACATAGGGAATGTGATACAGGTAGATTTTATAGTGGATGGTGTTAGACCAGACTGAATTGTGGCAAAGCTGACTACAACAAATTGATTTGGGTTTTGTAATGATCGAATTATGGGATTTCAGAGAAACTTACGTGTAGCTAGATATCTCATTAATTACAGAGGAAAAGTTGATAAAATTTCATTTATATATGGTTGAAAAGCCCCAGTACACATGCATTATCAGTATTAATGATGAAATCTTGCATCTTACAAAACCTGCACATAAAAGGCTCAAAAGGTAAACACTGAGGGGTAATAATTAATGTCTACAATATATATTGTTTCCAGACAGGCAGGTAGCTGTGTTGTTTGGGTTCTCAATGGCACTGTAAAATAACTACACACAGGTCATATTTGTTGTCTTATGAGCAAGGTATATGAACAGATTGTAAAAGGGAAGTCTAATGAAAAGGTGCTTTTGCTCTTGTGAGATCAGAAATTGTTTTTAGACATGGCCTTGAGAAAGTTGAAAGACATGTAATTGACCCCAAATACCTCTAGGACATTTGTCAATTCTGAAAGCTACCACCTACTCATTATTTCTGCA
Source organism: Theropithecus gelada (assembly GCF_003255815.1). Lineage (NCBI taxonomy): Eukaryota > Metazoa > Chordata > Mammalia > Primates > Cercopithecidae > Theropithecus > Theropithecus gelada. The sequence continues at coordinate 108,146,255 of NC_037673.1, read as the reverse complement.
GCTAAAAATCTTTCTCTTTCTAGCTTTCTGACCTTGTATCCCAGTGGCACAGCCACTAAGCCTTTGGATGTTGTGGTCATCATCTCCTTTCTGTACTTTTGCCTCTCCCACCTTGACTAACTTTTTGGTCTTGCATTTTGGGTCCACTCAGTGGTAAACCCTAATTACAGGGCCCCACCCAATCACAAGGGGACCAAGAAAGTGCTATCGTACCACTGAAAGTATTTGACCAACAACTCTAATGACCACCACAGTAATGTGTACAGGGTAAAGAGTTACCCCACTTTGAAGCCTTTTAAAGGGGTTGGAGAAATGAGGAAATCTGCCTTCTGGAACACTAGAAAGAAGTAATGCCACAGGCCTCATATTTCACACTCTGGAATTGAACTCACGCCCCCACCTCCTGCCCCCTACCAGTGACATGCAGAGGAAAGCGCTTTACTCCACCTAACCCCAAACAGCTCACTTTGAAGCTTTTTGACCTGTACTTTCTCAAACAAGTCTATACAGGTTCAATTTCCACTACCCTGCCTCCCCCCCTGCCCATCTATCTTTGGTCTTAAAATTAACTTAAAATGTGTGGTTTCTGGATTTGCCACTGCTCCTTGAACTACTAATGTGTGACTGCTTTCTCATCTTCCTTTGTGGCTTCACTTGTGTTTCCCTCTTTCTTGGAAGACCCTTCTTCTCATCCCACTTATCCAAACCCTCCTCATTTGTTAATTCTCATTTCCTCCAGGAGGCCTTTCCTTGCTTAGTGTAGGGAATCATGAAGCACAGCTTTGAGGGCATGTGAGGGTGGTGCCTGATGGATTATAAAAGATTGGGGGAGGGTACTGTTTCTAGACGAAGGAGATAGCAGGTGTGAAGCATCAGTGGAAAGAAGTCCAATGTGGCTGGACCCTCAGAGTGAGGGAGAGAAACACCAGCTGTGATGGGTCATGACTAGATCACGAAGGAAGGGCTTGGAGATCAAGGGGTAGATAATTTGGTTTTTGTTTTTATTATATTGGAATGCCATTGAAGAATTTTAAACCAGAAGACGTTAAGTTTGCGTCTTAAAATTTTCTCTCTCTCTGGCTGCTCTGTGGAGACAGGAGCAGAAGCAGATATGGGGACACCAGTTAGGAGGCACTTGCAGTAGTGGAGATGCTTTGTATCAGGTAATGACTGGAGGTGGAGAGCCATGGTCAGGTTCGTGCCCAGAAATCCTGTCCTAGTCGTAAAAATGTCTGACTGGCATAATTTGGTAAAATGGCCATCTGGAAAATGCCAGTTTGAGGACCTGAGTTAATAGACGTGAATGTCTAGAAGCATTCAACCTACTGGACTGTTTTTCTCATATTCTATAGCTCCTTAAAGTACATAGATCTGGTAAGATTTCAAAGAAATTAGTAAACATTTGCTGTGTATACATCTACATTAGGTTCACTTTTTTTCTGTTAAATAGATTTATCTTCCTCTTATGAGGCTTAAAAGGTGTGTGACTGTTCAAGAAGGAGAGTCCTTAACACAGAGCCCGTCTGTGATTTGGTGTTTGGGTATTAATAGATACAGACTCTAGCACAGTTGCTTTTGGTTTTGTGCCTCTTGGTGATGGAAATCTTTCCCCTGCCCTCCTGTACTCTGTGCCAAGCCCTGGCCAGGACCTCACAAGACATCCTGTGTCCAGGACTCCTTAGTGCCCAATCAGTGCAGTCAGGAGCCTTCGTTCCTCTACTTGACAGAGTGGTTATTCCTGGGCCATGTTGACTTCGTGAAAATGAACATGACTTTCAGGGTGAGATTGTACCCTCGTGTAGGCCAGTATTTTGTGAAACATTTCCTAAAGTTGTGCTTTCTGCTAAAGTTTGATCTTTGCTTGGTAGGACATCTGTGAAATACCTAGACTGCTTATCTCAGTTTTCATTTTCTTATACTCACTGTTGTAATCCAAAACATGTCTGAGACAGGTCTCAATCAACTGAGGGGTTTATTTTGCGAAAATTAAAGATCATGACCCATGACACAGCCTCAGGAGGTCCTGAGAACATGCGCCCAAGGTGGGTGGGTTACAGCTTGGTTTTATACATTTTAGGGAGGTAGAATTCACAGGCAAAGATGTAAATTAATACATGTAAGGTATACATTGGTTTAGCCCAGAAAGGTGGGACAGCACAAAGGGAGTGATGGGGTTACTTGTCATAGGTGAATTTAAAGACTTTTCTCACTGGCAGTTGGTAGACAGAGATTAATTATTATATAAAGACCTGGGATCAATAGAAAGGAGTGTCTGGGTTAAGATAAGGGGTTGTGGCGACTAAGATTTGTATTATGTAGATGAAGTCTCATATGTGGCCATCTTTAGAGGCAATAGATGGCAAATATTTCCTAGTCAGATAGGTAAAAGGTGCTAGACTCTCAGCTAATCTCTTCAGGATCAGAAAAGGACTTGGGAAGGAGATTCTATACAGAATGTACATTTCCCCCACAAAAGAAGCTTTGCAGGGCTATTTCAAAATATGTCAAAGAAATATATTTTGGGGTAAAATACTTTGATTTCCTTTTAGGGCCTGCTATTTGTTATGTGATGTGTGTGATGTTATATACCAAAGTCAGGTTGGAGCTGGTATCTTATTGCTACAAAAAGAGTTTGTTTTGTCAGTCTGAGGATCTTTATTTTAATATTGGTTGGTTGTGTGCCTGAACTCCAAAGGGAGGAGAGTATAATAAGGCACATCTGACTGCCCCCCAACCCCTGCCTGTTCCCATGATGGTCTGAACTAGTGTTTCAGGTTTCATTGGGTCCCTTTGGATGAGAGGAGGGTCCATTCCATCAGTTTGGGAAACTTTGAATTTTATTTTTGGTTTACGCTTTTGATAGTACACTGCAGTCCTTTAGATGACCTAAAGTTGGTGCTGAGCACACTGTTTTTTTTACATTTATGGGGGAAACTGATGGTAACAACATCAAGTGTGAACATAGAATAATTCAATGTGATATCCCTCCTGGCTAATCAGAGGCCCTGGCAGACAGCCAGGTTGCCAGAAAAGCATTTGTGCAAAAAAAACCTGGTGACATGTGTCTTGGAAAAGTGGCATTAGATCTGCTGTCAGTATGTAACAGAGAGAGAGAGACTGCAACTCATACAGGGTGTGAGTGGAAGGGAGCGAGTGGGGAGAAAAGACCAGAGAGTCAGGCAATTGAGAAGACACATTCTCTCCTCATGACCAACCTATCCATTTCTGAGAATAGGGGCTGCAAATATAGCATCCTGGATTGTCTCTGCTTGTCTGTCAATGTGTGTGTTTACTTAATATTCACACACACTCCTTCTCCTGGGGCTTGGTGTCACAGTCATTATCCTTCCATCGGAGACTGGCTGCAGCTTCCTGTGGAGACCAACCGAGCGTCTCCTTAATTGGCTGGTAAGGTCAGCATGCAGTTGACATGCACATTCCTGCTGTTTTCCCTTCCCGGCTTTTTGACATCTCCCTCTCCCACCCCCAATATATTTCCTAGAGGGGGATGCAGCAGAAAGGAATTAGGAGCTTGCTCCGAGAAATGAAACCTGCTCAGGGTGCAGCTTCTCAGCCAGAGATTCATTTACCAACTATGATCTGCTCTAAGCCCTTTGGGTGCCTCCATTTTAAACTGATGGAGAAAAACAATAGTCCTGCAGTAAGGGAGCTATTGAGCAGCAGAGTAGCTACTAATGATTGCAGTATCTTCACATTTAGAGGCATTGGGAACTCTATAATATCTTAAATGCAATTTATGCTTACAAATCAATACCCGCCATTTCTCTGTTGTTTCCATACCACATGCTGTGTGTGATCTGAGTGTCTGAGAACCTTTCTGCAAACCTTGGGCACTAATCTCTTGATGGTATGTTGTGTTGCTTTCAAAACAGTAAAGGAAGAAAGCCTTTTACCATTTATAAATAGCCACAAAAAGTATAAGCAGTTCTACAAAACGAATGATGTGCTTTTTAGAAAATATGGTAGACTATTTAAAAAGCCAAAATTCCACCATATCTGTGCATATTTTCAGTTGCTAGTTGTGACTGTATTGTTGGTAACTTCTGTTATTCTGAGAATTAGCAGTGGGGACTCAAATATAACCTGGTGTCAGTCAAATATAAGGCTTAGGAACAAAAGAATGCACAAGGAGAGAATGAAAAGAAAGAAAATCAGGGATGAAAAATCGTTGTCCAGGTTGGAGAGTAGAAGACTGACTCCAGAGAGAGCCTGGGGTGTCATTCAGGAGCATTGGTGCCATGCATCTCTCTTCAGCCAGAGTTTTATTATGGTCTTTAAAAAATAAAAATTGATAAGCATTTATTTCATGGCAGACCCTTTCACACTCTAAAATACCACTAATGGTGACATGGGCAGTGACAAAGACAAAAGAGGAGTCAAGGTCCCGGGTGGTCCCCAAGCCAAATAATTACTTCAAATAATGCAAATAGTACTACCTACCTAAGGTTGTATGTTTCATCAAGAATGATTTAAAAAGGAGAAAAAGTAGACAAAAGAAAGATGGGATGATAGGAATAGAGAATTGAAAACTAAAAGGCTGTTTTATTCTTCTCACTATCCTTAAGATTCTGGAATTGGAACAATAGAGGCAGGACTCTGCAGTAATGTTGGAACTCCCTCCTTGAGGATAGAGGAGGAAGTCCAGATAACCTTTGCTTTCCTTCTTGGTTCACACACCAGATCCCTTAGTTTCCTTCGGTTTCTGTTCCTGTTCCCAGTTCATCTGGTCTGAGGGGGAGCTTTTTGGAGTAGTCCTGTTTCTTAACAAGAAATGCTCCTATGATTCTAACCCATGGCGGTTGTTGGGAGTCACTTGGACAGCACAGAGGGATTAGCATTGAAAAAACCCAGGGAGTTCTCATGTGCACTCAGAAGCGGGCACCCTGTGGGGGCCATGGACAGCATATCCCGTATGGAGTTGGTAGCCTCCAACTGCTGCCACCCATATTGGTTAAGAGACTGGTGGCCACTTGCTTCTGGGGGCTGAGGGCCCTTGCCTCCCAACTCCATCAGCTGGACTTGCGAAGATGCTGTGTCCTGCTTATACAGTGTCAGGGTGGGGACTGAGAACTTTGCTGACATTCATTGGGGTGCAGCAATAGTACCCAGAAGGCCCAACTTGGGCATCCTTCACCAGGTACCCTCAGCTCCTCTGGCCCCAGGCACCAAGTATTTCTGTGGTTCAGATGGCAGACAATGCTATATACAGGGTATCAGTGAGAAGCAGGGCATGCCAGCCCTCTGATACCCCAGGGAACACTCAGTTGGGAGATCCCTGAGGCTGTGTGCCCACTGCCTGTTAGAAACAAGGAAAGAAGGAAGTGGAGTTTGACCTCCAGTTTGGGGCCTTTTGTCTGGTATAGCATGGTCAACACTCCTCCACTGGTTTATATGTAAAACCAGCAGAACTGGGTGGTTGTAGGATAGGATCAGTTGGAAGGTAATGTGTTGGAATGATAGCAGGGCACCAGTTCTGGACCAGGTTCTAGGCACAAATTGACCTTCGCAAAAAACCTGTGAGGAAGATGGAGTTGTCCCTCTGTCCCCCTCCATTAGAAGAGGAAGCTGGGCACAGAGAGTTAAGAAACTTTTCCAAATTTGCATGAGTATTAAGAAGTGGGAACGGAGATTGGAACTCAGGCTTGCTTGACACAGAATCTGTGGCTTCCTTACCATTTTGGGTAAGGATTTTTAAGAAGAGAAAGGTAGCTCCTTCACATGTTTAAAGATGACTTCTGTTACAGAAGATGGCCTGTTGACCTCAACAAGATATGTAAGGTCAGGAAATAGAAACAGTACTGAAGTTTATAGAATGAAGAGTGCAAGCCCCTCCTCACTCTGTCTGCACTCCATCCTCCTAACTGCTGTCTCCGAAGGTAATCACTATTGATGATTTTCTGCTGAATTTATATGAAAATATGCATATTAACATATATTGATACATAGACCCAGAAGTATAATCCTTTTTTTCTAAAACCTATACCAAAGATAGAATAGAATACTCTGCACACTAGAGGCAGGATAGCACTGTTGCAAACGTGGGCTCCACAGCCAGATGGCCTGGGTTCAAATTCTGCCTCTTCTGCTTACCATGTTTAAGGCACTGGGCTAGTTACCCTCCATGCTTCAGTTTTCTCATCTGCAGTATGGATTCTTCTGATTGAATCTGATAATCTTAATAACTTGGAACAATGGTTGCTACTTAATAAATACAGGATGAATACAAGCCATTAATACCCTGCATCCTGCTTTTTTAAAAAACTTAAGACAATGTGAGAGGTACATCAACCCTTATTTTTTCCCTTAAAAAAGAAATGAATGTAGCAAATTGCCAAAATGTGTCCTATTGTCATCTTTCTGTTCTGCAGAACCTGGTTAGCACAAAACCGAGACACTGATTGTATACAGGTTAGGCTAGCATTTTATGGTAGGAATGAGACCTTAACTATACATGTGGTGCTTTGTACACAATACAGCTCTAATCCCAGGGACCACCCTTGCAAATGAAATCCATGTCAGTCTCTAGAGGAAAAAGGGAGTGTGAATGGATCTGAGTACACCTAAGCCATTGTGGGGGAAATACTGTCAGCACCCCACCCCCTCTTCTGCTGAAGGTAGCAAACCATTCTTGCTACTTTATACTTTTAAAGCCTCCAGGTACATTTTATTTGATCTTTCAAGCCAGTCTGTGGTGCAGTTGGGCAGATATTATTAATTTGTTTTGCAAATAAGGACATCCAGTTTGAAAGTGATTCAGCAGACTTGCTGACAGTCACATAGCCTTGTGGAGACCTGTAAGGATGCTTGATAGAGTATCATAAAGCCTGTCTTTTTGATCTGGCAGATAACCCTGTGAGCCACCCACTGTGGGAATGGTTTGCTACCTTCAGCTGAAGAGGGGGTAGGGTGGTGAAAGTATTTCCCCCACAGTGGCTTAGGTGTACTCAGATCCATTCACACTCCTTTTTTCCTGTAGAGAGTGACATGGATTTCATTTGCAGGGCAGTTCCTGGATTAGATTTGTATTGTGGGGCCACTGAACAGATAAAATCAGAAAGTGTGTATGGTGCAGTTGTACAGTGAAATGAGCAGGAACCGGAAGGCAGGAAATGTGGGGTCTCAGCATCTTCATTGTTTAAAATGATGACTTGGTATTAGATGTTCTCTAGGATTATAGATGAGTATTTAGGGCCAGAGAGATTAAGTGGCAGTTCCAGGTCACCCAGCTAGTTAATAGCAGAGCCAGGACTAAATAGGGAGGATTTGTAATAAGAGAATTAGTAATCAGAGCTAGTAGTGTCCTTTCTCCAACTCAGGCAGCCAGCTATCAGCAGTTGTGTTCCTTTGGTAAGAAAAACTTCACTATGATGCTATTCAGTAAAAACATGATAAGAACCAAATATGTAATTTTTAAATTTCCAGCTAGTTGCATTTAAAAAGTAAAAAGGATGATATTAATAACATGTTTTATTTAACTCAATGTATCTAAAATATTATTTCAACATGTAATCAATAGAAAATTAGCAATTTTGTTTTTATGTCATCTTCAAAATCCAGTGTGTATTTTATATTTCTACTACATCTCAATTTGGACCAGCTGCATTTCAAGGACTTAGCAGCCACACGTGGCTAGTGGCTACCGTATTGGACTGCACAGCTCTCAGGTTAAGGGCTGGTTAAACACATATTGTTCAAGTTGCTTTGAAACATTTCACTATGCATTTGCCACTATTTCACTGTACATTTTGGTTGAACCTTCTTAGAATGGAAAAACTATGAACTTTGGTTTAAGAATGATGCAAGAAAACCTAAGTTTTCAAAACCTGTGATTTAGAAGTTAGTGATTCACATAAGATAATTCATTATGTAGACTTTAAAGAATTCTTTTAGCACATTTGTGTCTCATTCTCTCATATCAACTAACCAAAAAATGCAAGGAATTGAGAAGTTTTACTAGAAGCTTTGTTATTTGAGTATTAAGTCCAACCATTTCAGGAATAAAAGTGTCAACATTAAAATATGATTTGAATAAAAATTTGATTTTACCAAAACTTCTAGGTGCGTATTGATTACTTACAGAGGGTTAACCTGAATGGTGTTTTAAATCCGTGAGCTTGATGAAGGGTGAGCTGTCAGGAGAAATGGGTTATAGCCTCCACTCTGGTTATTAATCAGCTCTGAGACAAGTTTCTTATGTTACATCTATTTTATTATTTATATAGCAATATGCTAAATCACTTCATTTGTTAAAAATGAGTTTGGATATAACCATGGAAAAGTGGTTATCAGATATACATCCCTTCCTGCTCAAGAATACAGATCTTTATTTGTAATATTCTTTCTTTGGGAAAGCCAAGTGCAACTAGAATTATTTTAACTTCTCACATCTTTCTCCCCCAAGATTATTATTTTTTAAAATTTTTTAATTTTTATTCTTAATTTTATTTGAGATGGAGTCTTGCTCTGTTGCCAAGGCTGGAGTACAGTGCTGGAGTACATCACAATCTTGGCTCACTGCAACCTCTGCCTCCTGGGTTCAAGTGATTCTCCTGCCTCAAGCTCCCGATTCTCCTCCTCAAGTCCTGCCTATAGCTGGGATTATAGGCGCCTGCCACCATGCTTGGCTAATTTTTTATATTTTTAGTAGAGACGGGGTTTCACCGTGTTGGCCAGGATGGTCTCGATCTCCTGACCTCATGATCCGCCTGCCTCAACCTCCCAAAGTGCTGGCATTACAGGCGTGAGCCACCGCACCTGGCCTTCTCCCCCAGTATTTTATAGCATCTTTTTTAAAGGACTGTAATGCCCAAATATTAGAACAAAATTAAAAGGGATGAACAGAAACAAAATGAATTCATAGTGGAGGCAGCATGTAGTGAAAATGTACAGTAGAACTGCAGTGAACATGAAAAATGGTTTGACTGGACAACCAAACCCCGTTGCTAATCCAGTTCTGCTTGCCCACTTCCCTCCCTCTCTCCCTTTCTGTTATTTGAGAGATGTTTACTGTAGGCACAGTGCTTCTATTTGTAGCTAAAGTTTGTAGTTTATAATACTTTTTTTTTTTTTTGTTTTTTTGGAGACAGGATCTCACTCTGTCACCCAAGCTGGAGTGCAATGGTGTGATCATAACTCACTGCAGCCTCGAACTCTTGGGCTTTCAAATGATCTTCCCAACCCAGCCTCCAGAGTATTTAGGGCTATAGGTGCATGTCACCATGCCTGGCTAATTTTTAATTTTTTTGTAGAGATGGGATCTTGCAATGTTGCCTAGGCTGGTCTTGAACTCCTTGTCTCAAGTGATTCTCCCACCTTTGCATCCCAAAGTGCTGGGATTACAGGTGTGAGCCATTGCACCCAGTCTACGTTGCAATTCTTATCACAAGAGAAACAAGTGTGTCTTACTGAGTAGGTACAGGTAGTTTTGACATTGCTACGTCCTTAAAGGTAGCTTTAGAAGATACTTATTTCTTAGAATTGTTGAATTTAAACACGAGGAGTTTCTTCTTTATAGAAGTCTTGTTTGACTATATAATATCTTGAATTTTTTTTAACAAAGCCTTTTCTAATCATCCTAGTGAGAAATATTGTTCATTATTTTGAGTCTTAATGCCTTGTCCAGGAAAGACCATGCACTTAGAAGGCTTTTATCTGGGTTTTAGCACTTAGCTTTTGCAAGTCACTCAGCTGCGTTTTCTCAGCCTTGTTTTCCCTATTTGTGAAACTGAGGTTACTCTTGCCTTGTGGAGACATAATTGTGAGGTTTGTAAGATTTAGTACTTCAGTATTAAAGGTCTCTAGTACAGTCGTGAGGGAACTGTTAAGTCTTTAGCACAGTGTGCATGGTAGGTGATCAGTGAATGTTTTTTGAATGAATCCTGAGTTCAATTTGTTAAATGATTAAAGGATTCTGTAATAACTGTTATTGCTCTGCTGCCTATGAAGATTTGGTTGAATGTAGAACTTAGATGGTATAGATGTGTAAATGGCTATAGTCATTTGATTGATTCTTAAAAGTAGAGACAAGCAGGTAAAGGAATAAAGGAAGTAGTAATGAAAACAGAAGAGGGTGGATGAGTTCGGGAGAGTACTGGCATTTTGCAGTGTGAACTGCCACACATAACATCCTTTTTAGGCGTGCCAAAGTAAGGAATGGTAAATGAAATAGCAGCATGCTGGAGCAAGACACTGCAGAGGCATGATGGGTTGAGAGAGCTTACAAAGACAAAAGCCCGTTGGTAGGACTTTTGTTCTAATAGCAGCCTTTCCTTTTTATATTTTATAGAAATTTCAGATGAAAAAAATTGTTTTTTACTAAAATTATTTTGAATTACTCCTTAGCCCATAATCCCTAAAGGGGGTTTGTTGCCTCTGCCATGAAACTGGGAGGGCCTACTTTGATGAAAAGGCTCTGGTGAACTATTTGTGTGTTGTGGTTGTATGTAGGTCTGGCAGTTATAACCCTGTGATGGAATTTCCTTCTGGATGCAGGACTTGGCATGCCTTTGAGGTGGCTCGGGGGCACTGACCCTCCACCTGATCCTGGGGATGTTAATGTTTGGAAAGGGAGGCAGTCAGTGGAAGATTTCAAATGGTTTGGTGTAGAGTTTAATTAAAAAAATTTTTTTTTAAGAGATAGAGTCTCTTTCTGTCTCCCAGGCTGGAGTACAGTGGTATGATCATAGCTTACTCTGGCCTTGAACTCCTGTATTCAAGCAATCTTCCTGCCTCAACCTCCCAAGTAGCTGGGAGTACAGGTGTATGCCGCCACACTTGGCTAATTGTAAAAATTTCTTTAGAGGTGGGTCTTGATATGTTGCCCTAGCTGGTCTCAAACTCCTGGCCTCAAGCGATCCTCTCACCTCAGCCTTCTGAGTCGCTGTCTTTGGGATTACAGGCATGAGCCACTATACCCGGCCTGTAGTTTTCTTAACATATTCATAGAATACCGGAGCTGGGGATGACCTTTATTGAGTTCAGTTATCCCATTTCACAAATGAAGAAACTGAGAAACTGAGTGGTTAAGCAGCCTGCCAAGCTTGCACAGTGAGTTGGGAGCAGGGCTGGATGAAACCCACATCCCCAACTCACCCTTCAGCTACCTCTGAATATTGGTCTATGCTGTTCTTTGGCTTTGAAATGACCTCCTCACTACCTTTTCTTAAGACATTTTTTGAAATTACTAAAGCATGCTGTTGTTAATAAGTTAAAAATAATACAGGGATGCATAAAGAAAAACAATAGTTTCTTACCACCCATTAAAAACTCTACCCTGCTTTGGTAGCTGAAGTACTTTATGGACATCACTTGAGTTCAGCACACATTTATGTGACTCTCTCTCCTTTTTTTTTTTTTTTTTTTTTTGACACGGAGTCTTGCTCTGTCGCCCAGGCTGGAGTGTAGTGGAGTTATCTCCACTGACTGCAAGCTCCACCTCCCGGTTCATGCCGTTCTCCTGCCTCAGCCTCCCGAGTAACTGGGACTACAGGCGCATGCCACTACACCCAGCTAATTTTTTGTATTTTTAGTGGAGACGGAGTTTCACCATGTTAGCTAGGATGGTCTCGATCTCCTGACCTCATGATCTGCCCGCCTCGGCCTCCCAAAGTGCTAGGATTACAGGCTTGAGCCACCGCACCTGGCCCTGACTCTCTTTTTAAAATTGTTGCATAATTTCTCACAGTTTGGATGACTGTAGTTTATTCAACAGTTCTTCTATTGATGGTCATCCAAATTTGGGGATTTTATTTTTACCACTAACAGCCATCCTTGTATGTATACCTGGCACTTTTATTTCCATAGAATAGATTCTCCCTAAATGAGATAGCTAGTTACAAGTATGATGATAGCTACTGTTTCATTACTTTTCAAAAAGATTGTTGTAGCTCATCTGCCACACATTTAGTATCACAAATAATTATTTATTTTATTCTTTTCATTTGTTTTTAATTTACTGTTTATTATACTTTATGGTCAAATTTCTCTTCAGTTCTCTCTCCCCCTCCCCTTTTTTTTGTGACGTCTTTGAATCATACTGCTTTAATTTTTTTTTTTTTTTTTTGAGACGGACTCTCACTCTGTCGCCCAGGATAGAGTGCAGTGGTGTGATCTCGGCTCACTGCAACTTCTGCCCTTGGGTTCAAGTGATTCTCCTGCCTCAGCTTCCTGAGTGACTTGGGGCTACAGGCACGTGCCACCATGGCTGGCTAATTTTTTGTATTTTTAGTAGAGACGGGATTTCACCATGTTAGCCAGGATACTCTCGATCTCCTTACCTTGTGATCCACCGGCCTCGGCCTCCCAAAGTGTTGGGATTACAGGCGCCATTTGTATTTTTAGTAGCGACAGGGTTTTACCATGTTGGCCAGACTGGTCTCAAACTCCTGACCTCTGCTTTAGTTTTCTATCACCTCATTATTAACACAGAATTTCCTACGTTTTAGAAAATCCTACTAGTGGTTACTTTCTCATTAGAAACTTTCAGAGCAGCTATAATTTAAAATTCTATATTGGTTATAAAAATTAAAAATAAATATCTCCCCGTGGTTTTACTGAGATAGTTTGGAATTTTTTGTTCTCATCTGTTAAGTTTTCTCTTCCTGTATGTCTCTTCTCCTTAAAAGAATTGCTAAATTGTAAATTCCTGCTCATGTTAGCTTCATGTAGTTACACTGTGCCACTTTTCCCTCTCTTAACCTTTCGTGTCTTTAGAACTCTGTCTAGTTAGAGCATATCCTGAAAGATTTCTTCAGATTGGGTTCATTGATTAAGTAGCTTCTAAGTTCTTGCATGTTGAAAAAAGACCTTTTGCTTGCCCTGACAGGTGATCAACATCTTGGCTGGGAGTTTTCTCTCAGGAGTCAATGTTTAATTGTGCTCTAGTTTCCAGTGTTGCATTTGAGAAATCTAATGCTAATCTGATTCTTTTTCCTCTATAAATCCACTGTTCAGTTTGTTTGACTACACAGTTTCCTTTTTATCTTTGGTCTCTGACTACTGATTCTGTGAAAACATTGCAGAATAACCTCTAAATAAAGCAAAACCCAGTTTATTGCTTACTGTAATAAGGGAGACTATTACATTGACCATATCAGAGGAAGGAGGGCAAAGATGGGGAATTAATGAGACTTTAGGGTCTAGTTTAAGGTACGTTGTTCAATGCAGGGATATATAATTAGACAATGTTTTTGATAAAATAAGATTTGTGGGACTGAGTAGAGAGTATTTACTTAGTAAGGAACAGTTGAGTTGCCTGGTCACATAAGTAAGTTTTTGGAAGGTTCTGAAAGAAACAGTAAAGTTATTTGTAACTTCATTTTCTTGGGTCAGAGTTCCCTTAAATAGTGAAGTCATGTTAATGTAGACAGTTGAATAGTAAAGTCATGCTAGTATAGATAGTAAGATGTGTGATTGCAGATAATTTGTGTTGTCAGTTTAAATATTTTACCAAGCCTAGGCATGTGTCTTTTCTTGTTGCTGCTTAAACTTGCTGGCAGCCCTTTCAGTCTAGAGAATTATCCCTTCTTTCATCTCAGGGAGGTTTTCTTTTATTTTGTCCCTCCTTTCCTCTTCCCTCCTTTCCAGTTATGTCTTATTTGTTGTTGTTTGTCCTCTAGGAAAGCCTGTTATCTGCATGTTTTGTCTTCTGGTTACATCTTCCATGTCTCTGATGTTTTTACTTACAATGTCTGTTTGATCTTTCAGAACACGAATGGATTTTTAGCAATGACTATACCTTTTTTCATCTTGTCCATTGAAATTTTAATTTCAGAAATCAAATAGCTTTAAAAGGCTTTTCTTGTCTTCTAATTGTATCTTCTTGAAAGTCCCATTTTCCCCCTTTACTTTCTTCTTTTTCTTTTTTAAATCACTAGATATAACGATTATTATTATTTTGATGTTTATTTTCCAGTATTTAAAAATGCATATATTTTTATAAAATTGGAATTGTGGAAGGCTACTATTATAATTTAAACTTTCTACAATAACGTATTTAATGACTACAGTAAACTATGTAGCATTTCACATTGGATGGAATTGGTGGAATTCCATTTAATTCTCTATTGTTTTATGCAGAATATATAATTCTGACAATTGACAATCATCTTGTATAAAAATTTTAGGCACTTAAAGCTTCTGAGAACACAGTCTATAAACTTTTTTTTAAAATTATACTTTAAGTTCTAGGGTACATGTGCACAAGGTGCAGGTTTGTTACATATGTATACATGTGCCATGTTGGTGTGCTGCACCCATTAACTCATCATTTACATTAGATATTTCTCCTAATGCTATCCCTCCCTGCTTCCCCGACCTCACGGCAGGCCCCGGTGTGTGATGTTCCCCATTCTGTCTCCAAGTGTTTTCATTGTTCACTTCCCACCTATAAGTGAGAACATGCGGTGTTTGGTTTTCTGTCCTCGCGATAGTTTGCTCAGAATGATGGTTTCCAGCTTCATCCATGTCCCTACAAAGGACATGAACTCATCCTTTTTTATGGCTGCATAATATTCCATGGTGTATATGTGCCACATTTTCTTAATACAGTCTGCCATTGATGGACATTTGGGTTGGTTCCAAGTCTGCTATTGTGAATACTGCCGCAATAAACATATGTGTGCATGTGTCTTTATAGCAGCATGATTTATAATCCTTTGGGTATATATCCAGTAATGGGATGGCTGGGTCAAATGGTATTTCTAGTTCTAGATCCTTGAGGAATCGCCACACTGTCTTCCACAATGGTTGAACTAGTTTACAGTCCCACCAACAGCAATGGCAACAAAAGCCAAAATTGACAAATGGGATCTAATTAAACTAAAGAGCTTCTGCACAGCAAAAGAAACTACCATCAGAGTGAACAGGCAACCTACAGAATGGGAGAAAAATTTTGCAATCTACCCATCTAATAAAGTGCTAATATCCAGAATCTACAAAGAACTTAAACAAATTTACAAGAAAGAAATCAAACAACCCCATCAAAAAGTGGGTGAAGGATATGAACAGACGCTTTGCAAAAGAAGACATTTATGCAGCCAACAGACACATGAAAAAATGCTCATCGTCACTGGCCGTCAGAAAAGAGCAAATCAAAACCACAGTGAGATACCATCTATGCCAGTTAGAATGGCAATCATTAAAAAGTCAGGAAACAACAGGTGCTGGAGAGGATGTGGAGAAATAGGAACACTCTTCTGTCTTTTTCACAGACACTATTTGTTGTGGTTCTTCATCTTGGTCTCCCTCATTCAAGTGGCGGAGACCCCCTACATGGGTTGTAATTTTTCTTTGTCTTATGATGGGTTCCTATTTATCAGGCAGGCTAAGAGCGCTCTGGAGCAGTGGCAAAACATCAAGTAGTGGAAGACAGGTGTGGGGTGTGTGTGTGTGTGTGTGTGTGTGTGTGTGTGTGTGTGTGTCAGTCATAGTGGATGGCTATAAGCCATCAAACTGGGACCCATCAGCTGAGGTATGGGAAGGAGGCTTGGTTCTCAAGAACAGTTTGGCTCACCAGCAGACCTTTGAGGTCTGCTGGGGTTGGTAGGATTAGACAGTTCTTCCAAGCATCCACCCCAGTGCCTTCCTAAGTAGAACCAACTTAGATTTCTGGCTAGGGCGCTTTAGGGAACTTTAAAATCTGTGGTTTACCCAGGTGGGTCCTTTAGCTCTGACATAGGGAATTTGAGAGTGTTGTTCTTAGCAGTTTTGATAGAGCTTTGACCTCATTCTCAAACTGTAGTTCTCCCAGTAAAGTATGAGTGCATGTTAGAGCACAGGTTCTAGAGCTAGTCTGGTTTTTAATCCTGGCTCTGTATGCATATTCTTGGCTAAGTTACTTAGCCCGTGGTTTCCAATGACCTTGTCTCTAAAATGAGGAAAATAATACCTTCTTCCTTGACTTGCTATGAGGGTTAAATAAGTGTCATATTTTTGAGAAGATGCAGTGCTATTAGAACAGTGCCTGCTACATGCAAATAGTGTTTAGCTGTTATTCTTATCTCTAACTCAGAGGGCTGCTCTGAGAATTAAATGAGTTAGCATACGTAAAGTATAATATGTGCCAATAGATGTTATTGTTACTGGTTTTATTATTTTATATGATTATGACTTAGGTAATGTTGAACTATGACACAAAAATATTAATGAAGCCTCCCTTTATCTTTTAAACTTAGAATTTCCCCCAGATTAGAGAATTTTTTTTCAAAAATTACACAAGTTTAAAGTTGGGAGGCTAAGTGAGTTATAAACAGTGTTTCTGCTACAGCCACGTAATGGGGCTGCCTTGGCTGGCAAAAAGTAGTATGCACCATCTTCAGTTAGTATAGGTTAAATACACCTATGCATTGGAACTTTTGCAGCAAATTTTGGCACCTACTGTGCTGTTATTTGAACATTTACTATTGTATTTTAAAAAGCCCTTTTTATTTGGGGAAAAAAGTATTCTTTAAGTATTCTTTTGGTTGTGGTACATTAAGGCCAGGGCAGAAATGCTCCCCAAATGAGTAACTTGAAGCAGAAGTTAGATGTGATAAACATTATTAAAATAGCTCAGCAACTGCCATGGTAATAAGCTATGCTGTTATTAATTTAGGAGAGAGCATTTTCCCAAATAATGTAGATAATAATGCAGTATGTTTTTCCATCAAATAAAGCAGTATTAAGGCAGTTGCAGATTTGTGTGCCATAAAAGAGCATCCCTCTGCTTTCCTGTGATTCCTGTGGGGAAATGAGTACTGGATTGTGAAATGCCTTAAGGAATGCATCCTTTACACAGAATGCTCACTTTGGTCATTGTGCTACTGCAGGAAAGGTGAGAAGAAAAGCAGGTCAGGAATATATCTTGCGAATGTCATTTTCTTGTGGCCTTTTCACTTCTACCCCAACCCCAGTGCCCATTGGTTTTCCAGTCCTGATCTGGCAACATCTTTCCTCTTGTAGCTTCTCTGACTCTTGTCATATTCTCTCTTGTGTGATCCCAAGCTTTTTGAATTGTCTCTCCATCTAGCATCCTGACGTAAACCAGCTCATAATTATAAATTTCGTACATACTGTCCACTGACCAGGCAAGATGTGAACACCCTGAAGTCTCTGTGACCTATAATCTCATGACCCTTTCTTTCAACCTTTCAGGAAACTTGAGGTCACTTACCTTTGGCCCCTCATGGTGGGGGCACCAGCTCAGACACATGCATGGGTTGGGGAGTTCCCTTAAATGAATGAAGTAGCAGAGTTTTTAGACCACAGGGAGTGGAAGACACCTGTAAGCTGGAGGGCCCCTTTCCCACTTAGCAGGGAAGCTGCAGGGATATTCCTGCTGATTTTTGCCATGTGCTTTGGGCTGCTGGAAGAGGCGGAATGTAACATTTCCTGATCTTTCCATCACTACATCACCCACTGAATAAACAGTGGGCTTCTGTTTGTGACCTCTGTGTGAAATATGTCAGTGGAAATAAATAATGAGAAAGTAGCTTGTTTCGTCCATACTCTCCTTCAGCCTCTCTATCTCTAGAGCTTTTCTCTCTCATGTGGGATAACTTAAGTTCCCAGGCTATTCTTGGAGAATTGGAAACAGGCTGTTAGCAGGAGGACATTAGCCAACCCCCTGCCCCACTGTTACTGCAATTTTAAAGAATTACCCTTTTGTAGAATACTTTAGTGATAACAAAAGTAAGAATAGTTATAAATGTTAAAATGACTTTAGTGAAATGCTTCTTGGGTCACTTTAGAGGGCTTTTGTGTTAAGGGGGAAAGTTATAATGTGTCATAAAACCCATACTTTCAGCAGAATCCTGGGTTATGTTGTATGATGGAATGCAGATGACTGCTAGAGAGTGAGTCACAGCCTTCTCCTTCCTCTTTTCTCACACAGCTTTCTTCCTTCACTGGTCCCTGAAAAAAGGAAGAAAGGACTGAGAGAGTTGGGCAGGGTGGAAAGAAGGGAGCAAGATGCAGGGTGACCAAGGGAGTTCTATTGGATGGAAGAATGAGCAAGGCCTGGAACTTCTAAGGTGCCTTGAATAGGAGAGGATGAGTGATTTCATTTAACTTTTGAAATAATTTCAAGCTTACAGAAGAGCTGTAGGAATAATACAAACAGGCCAGGCGCGGTGGCTCAAGCCTGTAATCCCAGCACTTTGGGAGGCCGAGATGGGCGGATCACGAGGTCAGGAGATGGAGACCATCCTAGCTAACACGGTGAAACCCCGTCTCTACTAAAAAATACAAAAAAAAACTAGCCAGGCGAGGTGGCAGACACCTGTAGTCCCAGCTACTCAGGAGGCTGAGGGAGGAGAATGGCATAAACCCAGGAGGCGGAGCTTGCAGTGAGCTGAGATCCGGCCACTGCACTCCAGCCTGGGTGACAGAGCCAGACTCTGTCTCAAAAAAAAAAAAAAAAAAAAGAATAATAGAAGAATACAAACAACTCTATATCCTTCACTTACAGATGCAGTTGCTAACATTTTACCACATAGGCTTTATTATGATTTTTTTTTCTCTTATTGAACTACTTGTGAATAAATTGAAAACACGAGACTAGTTAGGCTTTAATGCCTAATACCCCAAAAGGATCCTCTACTACATAATCACGTCACAACTATTCAACATCAGGGAATGAGGCAGAGCACACTCATCTAATCCACAGACCCCAGGCAAATGTTGGTTGTCCTTTAGAGCAAAATAATCCAATCTAGAATTATTTATTGCATTTTCTTACGTTTTAAGTCTACTTCAGTGTAGAACAGTTACTTGATACTTTGATAACCATTCTGTTTTTGAAGAAAATAGGCCCAGTATTTTGCACAATGTTCCTCATTTTTGGCTTACCTGATGCTTCTTCATTATTAATTTCATCTTGTCTGTTTTTTAGCGGGAAAAACTTGGAAGTGATGCTATATTTTTTGTTGTTGTTGGTTCATCCTTTTGGGTGTAAATTCTATTCTGTCTTTGACCTTCACACACTCATTTTAGCATCCACTGATGATTCTTGACCAAATCAGTTGTACTTGTGATGGTAGTTTTCTTATTCTATCATTCCTTCTACATGTATTAGCTGGCATTTTATTGTAAGGACACATTTCTCTTCTTTTTATTTATTCACACATATATTTATATTCACTTGGACTCATGGATTTTTCTCATAGGAAAAATCCTATGTAATCTGATACTATAATTTACTTTTTTTGTTCAGATTGTCCCAGATTTGATTAGTGAGAGTCCTGTCAAGCTGGCTCCTAGCTTTCGAAATGTTCTTTTGAAATGCCTCCATCATTATTTGAACACTGTTTTCATTTTTGGTGCAGTAAGTTATTTCAGGCCTTCTACTTTCCTGTCTCAGCCTTGGAATTAGTCTATTTTCCAAGGAGTGGAGAATATTTAGAAACCAAAGATGTGGGTACCAGGTGTGGTCATTGCTATTGAGGTGTTGTTGCTCTGTTTCCTATAACAAGCTATGTGACAATACTCAGGGACATGCTTCGTGGTAACCCATAAACAAGGGTTGAAGGAAGGGTTACAGCATAGGGAGATTGAAGGGGAGTATGAAATAGCATTTAACTGGAAATTCTTGAAGTTTTTCTATAGTCCATATTTCTTGGCTGAGAACATTTGAGTCTTAATCTGCTTATCTGTGGTTGTGTAGTTCTGTAACAAACTACCCAACATTTAGTGGCTTGAAACAACAGTTATTATATCTTATGACTTGTAGGTCAGGACAGTGAGCAAGGCTTTGCGGGCAACTTCTCTCCATGTGGTGTTGACTGTGAACACTCGTTGGTATTGATTAGGCTAGTTGGAGTGAACTGGAGGGCCAAAAATGTATTCATTCACAGGCCTGATGTCTTAGCAGGGCGTCTGAAAGGTTGAGCTTGAGTCCCACTTCTTACGTAGTCTCAAGGTCTCTCTACGTGGTTTTTCCAGTAGAGTAGTTAGACTTCTTTCATGGTGACTCAGGGATCCTAGACAGTGATGAAACTCAAGAATATTCTTTAAATTGGTCTTGAAAATAACTCTCTACTCTGGGAATTCTGATTTCTATTGCCAAAGAATGCCATTACACTTTATTTAATCTCTGACTTTCCTTGTGGACTGCTTGTTTTGTTTCTTTTGGTTTTATTTTGTTACTGACGGATTTTTGCGAACTCCTAACAAAATTGATAGGAAAAAAGAGAAGGCAAGTGCTTGGTTAGTGCAATGATGCTGCATTGATTAATTTCTAGAGTTTTAGTTAGCCATCCCCATGACCTGTGGGCAAGTCACTCATCTCTCAGATCTGAGTTTCCTCATCTATAAAAGGAGGAAGGACTGGCTTTCCAGGTATTTAAGAATCAGAATTGCCTATTTCGCAATATATGTCATCAAGGACATTCCTTTGTTTTTTAGTATAGTAGAGTGATTCTCAAGCTTTTAAGTCTTAGGATCTCCTTACACTCTAAAATTATTGAGGACCTGGAAGAACTTTTGTTCATGTGAGTTATCTCTGTATCTGTTTACCATTATTATAAATCAAAGTGGAGAGATTTTTAAAATCATCCAAAAAACCCATTTAAAAAATTACTTGTCAACAAAAATAGTTTTATATTTTCACAAAAAAGATGTATTGTCCAAAACATAACAATTTTAGGAGAATGACCTTATTTTTACATTTTGGCAACTCTGATATCTAGCTTAACAGAACGTAGCTGGATTGTCATGTCTACTTTATGCATCATCTGTTGTGATATGTCTTGTGACCTCTAGAAAACTCTGTAATTGTGAGAG
The DNA here is from genome assembly GCF_003255815.1 of Theropithecus gelada. NCBI lineage: Eukaryota > Metazoa > Chordata > Mammalia > Primates > Cercopithecidae > Theropithecus > Theropithecus gelada. The sequence continues at coordinate 108,125,477 of NC_037673.1, read as the reverse complement.
AAGGGCAAATGACAAATAACAAACTAATAACATTAGGATTATAGATCTGACTTCATGGACCATCGAAAGGGTCTCTAGGCCCTCCAGGCTTCAAGAATCACTGCTGTTTTAGAAGGAGCTCAGGATTTTAAGTTAGATGTTTCTGGGTTGGAGTCCTGCCTTTTCCCTTTCTTTCTGTGTTACTCTAGCCAAACTGCTATTCTTTCCCAACCTTTGTGAACTTATTTATAAAGCAGGAATAAAAAATGACAAGTTTGCATAGCTCTTGTAGAGATTAAATGAAATAAAGTACGGGAAATCATCTAGTGTGGTTCTTTTTATATAGATGATCAAGATAATTTACTGTCATTTCTTTCTTTTGCTATAATTTGAAATATTACAGAGATGAGTGAAGGAAAACATAAAGCATATAACAAGTTTAGAGAGAAAAAAAGATGTGGTAGGTTGTCAACAAAGATGGCCACCTGTGATTCTTCCAGTCACTCACTATATGTTCATGTCATTCCTCCTATCAAGAGATGGGATCTGTTTTTGCTCCCTTTCCATCTGCACTGACCCAGTGACTTGCATTGATCAATAGAGTGTAGCAAGAGTGATGTTGTGCCAGATCTAGGCCTTCAGAAACTTGGCAGCTTCTGCTGTTTGTCTCTTGGAGCCCTAAGTCACCATGTCATGAAGTCAGATTACCTTGCTAGAGAGAGAGAGGCTTTAGAGGGTGAGTGGCCCAGCCAGCTTCCAGCCATTCCAACCATCTCAGGTGAGGTGTCAATATGTGAATGAAGCCATCCTAGGTTTTTCAGCCAGGATGGACCTCTCCAGCCAACACCAGATGGAGCTGATACCAGCTGTCTCTTCTGAGCCCTGGCTAAATTTTAGGATTATGGGCAACTTGTTGCTTTAAGCCACTGAGTTTTGAAGTTATTTGTTATAAAGCAGTAGATGGCTGAGAAAAGCTCATCGGTATGAATAAACTTTTATATATGAAAAATATAAATATTAATAGCACCTAGAAAAATACGTTTTACTCATTTTTTAATGATTAAATGAAGATTTTCCTCATCTGGAGGGTGAGGGTAACTCTTAGACAGAAACAATAGGGGTCGGACAGTGGGGGTGAACAGTGCCTCCCCTAGGAAGGAATTACCTTTGGTACCTGAAGAATGTCTCCTCCATGCCCCCACTTTGCCTTATCATAATGGCCTAAGCTAAAAAAGTTAACGTAATTTTAAGTTTTCCCAGAGAACTGGGAATGTATTGTGGTCAAAATACTAAATGAAGATAAAGTGAATTTTTAAAGGCATAACATTATAGGAATTTTTTGCAGGGTTCATTTCCCCTTTGTGAAAGAGTAAGCTGTTTGTCTCAGATGTAATAGTTATCATTCTGTGCAGCTGGCAGAAACCTGCCTTTCTGGTTTGTAATGTCATGTTAATCTGCGAAGGTGTTATTACTCATTTGAAATATTCTTTGTTCTGGTTGAAAGCCTCGCTGATGATATTTTCAAATAAACTTGTCCTACTTGTGAGTCTTTCTCTAAGTTTATAATCCTTCGGTAGCTCTATTCTTTCTGGAATGTTGCTAGTATGTCAGTAATGAAAGTAATCTATCTCATTTGCTGAGAGTTAAGTGGAATGCAATTCACAATCCAGAAATATGTCATAGGCATTTACTCTCATTTTAAAAGTAAATTAATGTATTGTTACATTGAGGTGAAGTTTTGCTGATTAGTTATAAAAAAATCAGGTGCTCCCTTTATTTTTATTTTCTTCTTAACTGTCTCATATCAAGTCTTCTTTATTTTTTTGATGATGGAAAATCAAATTTCTGTCAGATTTCTTTTATTGCATAAAAATTTGCGTGCAAGTTTTAGGTATAAAAAGGTAATATGGCTTCCTCAGTTTTTGGTGTTTTATCCATTTTAAAAATAAGACATTTATTCCTTATGCTACCTTTAGAATATATTGAGTCTATTGGAATTATATGTCACTGAAACAAATGTGTATTTTAAAATTAAAAGTAAACTGAATCTCTCTGTATCAGGTGATATAGCAAAATACATGGATCTGGTCAGCTTTTTCTTTAATTTCATAAGTCTGATTGGTCAAGAAAAATGGAAATCTTCATAGGAAACAGGAAGAAAGGTTTAATTTATTAATTTATAGACCACCATGTTTTTGGCCCTTGGTATTAATTCAGTGAACTTTTAGGCAGCTCTTATTGAGAATGAGTTATTGGACTGCGTAGAAAGTAAGTGGTGTGTGACACTCAGCGTGTGCTTTCCAAATGTCTAAACATAAGTAGGAAAGTTAACAGAAGGAATAAATGACCATCTTAAGAGTGCAAGAGTGTAAGTATCAGAGACAGGCAAAAATAAGAGACTTGGTAGGTTCGATGGAGGGAGAGGTCATAATGAGGTTGAGAGAATTTGGACAGGCTTTATGAAGAAGGTGGCATTTTAACTGGATCTTAAAGGATAAGAAGGATTTTGACTATGACATAGAGCAGGAAAGATATCCCGGGGAGACCTCCTGAAACCTGAAATGGGAAGCATTTCTTTCAGGTTTCCAGATATCCCTCGCTGATATTTCGGGTGTTACCCAGTTCATTCTCTCAAACATCTCATTAGTGGAGGTCCATTATTATCTAAGACAAAATTTTAATTTATTGATTGATTTCAGAAAGTCCTTGGGCATGTTATAGTTGTACTTTATTTTGTGTTATCTCGTGAATTCCCCATTTTGGCAGAGATTTCTTCTGGAAATGATCCGAAGAAAACTGGAATGGGACTTAATATCATTTTTATATCTTTTTTTTTTTTTTTTTTTGAGATGGAGTCTTGCTCTGTCACCCAGGCTGGAGTGTAGTGTTGCGATCTCCGCTCACTGCAACCTCTGCCTCCCGGGTTCAAGCAGTTCTCCTGTCTCAGCCTCCCAAGTAACTGGGACCACAGGCTTCTGCCATCACGCTCGGCTAATTTTTTTTTTTTTTTTTTTTTTGAGACAGGATTTCACATCGTTGGTGAGGCAGGTGTGGAACTCCTGACCTCAGGTGATCCACCCGCCTCGGCCTCCCAAAGTGCTGGGATTACAGGCATGAGCCACCACGCCTGACTGACTTTCATATCTTTTCCTTTGCAAAGTATTGAAAGAGGTAAGGTTAACAATCAAGGTTTCATTAAATTTCAAATGAAACTAGCCACCTGACTTAGAAATGAAGCCCCTTTTCAGCATGTTAAGGAATGGGGGTGCGTAACTTCCACATTGGTATATAATGGCCTGTAATAATAGTTTGGTCTACCTGTTCAAAAGGCTTAGGAATAATTCAGATTAAAAAGACTTTTTTGGAGGGTTGGGAATTATGAATTGTTTATGTGTAAACATAGAATTAATAGCTCATCACCATGCTCCTCTATGCATTCCTTACCTAACACTTCTTGGTGCATGAACCAAATTGACAAACAAACTGCCTCCAAAGCAAAAAAAGGAAATGACTAATTTCTACCTGGTTGCCTTTTCCTTTCAATAATTTTTTATGCAAGTAATATGTGTGCCTGGTTGCTACTCAAAGGCACAAAAGGAATTTTTTTTTTCTTTTTGTTTGAGATGGAATCTCACTCTGTCACCCAGGCTGCAGTGCAATGGCATGATCTCAGCTCACTGCAACCTCCTCCTCCCGGGTTCAAGTGATTCTCCTGCCTCAGCCTGCCGAGTAGCTGGGATTACAGGTGCGTGCCACTACGCCCAGCTAAGTTTTTTTTTTATTTTTAGTAGAGACAGGGTTTCACCATGTTAGTCAGGATGGTCTCGATCTCCTGACCTCGTGATGCACCCGCCTCGGCCTCCCAGAGTGCTGGGAATTCATAGACGTGAGCCACCGTGCCCGACCTGCAAAAGAACTTTTGATGATAACCAAATCTCTCCCTGTCTCACTTTCTCAAGAAAGTTTTCAGTCACTTTTTAGAAGTTTCTTAGTCACTTCATAGCCCGAGGGCTTCTCAAGGGTTCTAACAGGCTGGTCAAAGACTTCCCGTATCACATCACTTTGCATTATATTCTGGAATTCTGAAAGATATTCATTCTCCTTTCTTCTGGCATTTATTAGTGTACTTTTCCCATTTTCTAGAGAGTAAGCATTTGCTGGTATTAGGCAATAAATAAATAAATATTTCAATGAATGAAGTTATGTGTTTCATAATATCCTTTTTTCCTGTAAAAAATCCTAGAACTGGCCCCTTCCTGGACAAATACACTTTAATCGTACTTTGGTTCTTATGTCAGTTCTCTGTCAGTTCTTAATTTCTTTATTCAAAGATGATTTCTTCTGGACTTGAAGACTTTATACCTGAACTGTAAAATATTGGCCCATAGGCAGTCTTTACAAAGTACCCATAATAAGAATGAAATTATCTGTAAGTATAAGGGCAGGAGGCATAACAATGGAATACTGATTGGGCAAAGGGTTATTGGAAGAAGGCAGTTAGGGCAGAATGGACAGAAGTGTGAGCTGGTGATACATACCTCCACCCCAGTAGCTAATTTACCTCTGGCATCCATGCTCTCTAAGTCTTATCATATTACAGTATGACAGGTAAAAAGTTAAGAGGTTTTCATGGGCATGTTTGCTTGAAGTAGTGACCAGAAATACAGCATTTCTGAGACTCTCCTGGCCCTGCTCCAGGTGCCTGTGTAGACACACCTGCACTATACAGAAAGCTATAGAGGGAATCATGAGACGTCATATTTTTTTAAGGTCAGCACTGGATTTGTTGCATAACATTGGATGCTTGCTTTGTGTCCTCTACGTAGAGGGTAACAAAAGATGCTAAAGGATAATATTTGCAAAGCATTTGTAGCACCAGATTCTATATAAATGCAGAATTGTCACAAAAGATTGGCATGTTTTGGTAGTTTTGGAATGATTGTTTTGGAAAATTTTCAGATTTGATGATTTCTTCCTCTGCATGAAATTTTAGAATTTCTATATACTTTCTAAACTCCTGAGCTGGTTTTCTGAGTTTGCTTTTGTGTATAATCTTTGTGATTAGAGTATTAGATCCTTTTTATGCTTTATAAATCTGTTATCTTTATTTGAAAACCCTAACATTTCTACTGGACATAGAAGCACAAATATGGTTTGATTAAAGACAGAGTTGATTTACATATTTTTAAAATCTGTACCATTTCATTGTCATACGTAATTTCAGGCATAATTGTTTCCTCTTTGTTCACGAACGACTTCTTGTTTACCTGTTTGGGATAGAAGAATTAGGTGGAGTTGTGTGACTCTACCTTCTCTAGTTATTCCATCTGTTTCTGTCTGTGCCTAGATGGGAGAAAGGATCCATAAGTGAGATTAGATCAAAATGGAAGACTATCTTCATATGCCAGCATTACAGAAATATTTTGAATTAAGGGGAAAGGTGTGTGTGCACTTCCTACAGTAACCTGGAAAGTGAGAAAGTTTGATCTAAAATTTTAGATCAAAGAGACAGAGTCTCACTCTGTCACCCAGGCTGGGGTGCAGCAGTGCGATCTGGTCTCAATGGACCAGAAATGATAAGAAAAATTCCTGAAAGGCTAATGGGAAAGAATTGAAGGTGAAAACCACTGCCCAAAACATGAGCAAAAGAACTATGAAAGGTTGTAGTGATAGATTGAGTATTCCAAGCTTAGTGGCTGTGGATAGATGAGAATCATAGAAAGCTCTGGGTAACCATTAGTGTGATGTCTATAGAGCCTGTGAGATGCTCAGTATCTTTCCAGTAAATTCTTTTCATAGCTACATTGGACAGAATTTACTTTAAGAATCCTTTCTTGATGTACTTACACCAGGCATGCACTTAAAAAAGGATAAGCTTTTTGTATTCATCATGATATTTTTAGTATACAGTTGGATCCAATTTTCTGTACTGTTACTCACGAGTTTTACTTGTGATACTGGCCTGCCTCTTGAGCCAAGCATACATATTCAGAAAATGAAGGTGGTAGATTGCCTGAATGTTCCTATTTTGTACCTCAAGAATGCTGTAGCCGGGTGCGGTGGTGCATGCCTGTAGTCCCAGCTACTCAGGAGGCTGAGGCAGAAGGATTACTTGGAGGTTGCAGTGAGCCAAGATCACACCACTGCATTCCAGCCTGGGCGACAGAGTGAGACCCTGTCTCGGGAAAAAGATAGGAATGCTGGAAAATCTGGCTCAGGAATCAGTCATTTCTACTGCTTGTCACAGCTGATTCCATCTTTGGATGTCTTTGCTATTGGATACTCCCTTACTATTGGGAGCCACTCCGTGAATTAATCCTAAACTCTTGCTCAGAAGTCGAAGTCCTTGGCTGAAAACACAGATCATATGCCTGTGACCTGGCTGTCAGTTATTCTGGGAACCTGATTCCTGCCTCCACCAAGACTCACATAGGGGAATTGTTTGCACATTGGCAGAGGTTTTGATATGTACCCAGAACAAAAAGGACTAAAGTGGGAATTTCTCTAAGAAGGTTTGGCATTAGAAACTCTTTTAATGTAACCCACAGCTGAAAGGACAAACATCATATACTCATCTTTTATTCCCAAAAAGAAGTTGATAAAACTATTAGTCATTGATTAAAGGCCAAAACAGAATAAGACCAAAAAAGCAGAATTGAAGGAACCATCTGTTTGATTAAGGATATGCGTTAGGGCCATACACCAGCTATTATACTTAGTGGTGAAATTTTAGAAGCAATTCCATTACAGCCAGGAAGATGACAGGGTGCATGTTCTCAAAACTACTAGTTATTCTTTTATTGAGGTCCCAGCCAATGCAGTAAGAAAAGAAGAAATAAATGTGGAGGAGCATTTTGAAAAAGCATTTTGAAAAGTGATTATCTGAGAAGACTTCATAGACAAACTAACAAGAATTTAGCAAGATGGCTGGGAATAAGACCGATAGGGAAAATTAGTTGGCTTTCCAATGCATTAGCAATAGCCAGTCAGAAAGTAGAACAGCAATAAAACTAAAATACCTAAGAATCCGCCTGTGTTATTTTCTATTGCTGCATAACAGATTATCACAAGCATAGTGGTTTAAATGTACCGCCGTTTATTATTTCACAGTTCTGTAGGCCAGAAGTCCACGACGTCATGGCTGACTTCCCTGCAGCGTCCTACCAGGCTGAAATCAAGGTGTTAGTCAGCTGTTGTCCTTATTTGAGGGCAATGGGGAAGAATCAACTTCCATACCCTTGTCAGTTGTTGGCAGAATCCCGCTTTTGTGGTTGTAGGACTGAGGTTCCCATCTCTTTGCTGGCTGTTAGCTGGGGGTTCCCCTCAGGTTCTGAGGCTATTCCCATTCTTCTCAGCCCCTCCGTCTTTCAAGTGACAGGGACGTGTGGAACCCTTCTCATGGTTTGAGTATAGTTGACTTTCCCCCTCCTTTTCCCTTCTGCTGGAGAAAGTGCTATGCTTTTTAGAGCCCATGTGATTAGGTCTACTTCAGTGATCTCCCTATCTTACTGTCAACTGTGCCATATAGCATAATACTATCATAGGGGTGCTATTCTCATTGTGCAGTTTCCAGAAGTCAGGACAGGACATCTTTGGGGGTGGGAGGGCATTTGGTAAATTTGCCTGCCACAAAGTCTAAATAGAATTTTGTAAAACCAACATAAAAAGTGTAAAATATCCTCGAAGGATATAAAAGACAACCATAGAGGTTTCGCTCTGTAAATATCATAGTATCTACACCTCCCCCTACCACATCATCTGGTCTGTCAGTTACATTTAAATGCAGTTAAACCCCCAGCACAATCATTTATTCAATTGGGTAGCTGGTTCTAAACGTTCCTGAGTGGAGAAAAATGTTTAAGAACTGGCAAAGATAGTTTTGAAAAAGAAAAATGGATATCAAACAAATTAAACTACATATATTAAAATCTTGGGGGTATTGGTTCTGGAATAACCCATGAGCTAGAATACTGGGGATTCATTTAATAGATGATAAAGTTGTTTCAAATCAACAGGGAAATGATAGCTTTTTTGGGAAATGGTGGTGCAGTTGTCTATCCATTTGGAAGCAAAGTTAGACCCTTATCCCAAGAACAGCAATAATTTCCAGATGAAATGAAGAGCTAAGTATAAGTAAAATTCTACAAGTATTTAGAAGTACTTAGGAGAATTTGCTCATAAACTTTGGGTTATGGAATGCCTAACTCAAAGGCTAGGAAATGCAGTTGGCTAGTAAGCACATGAAAGAGTGCTTGCTTTTATTAACGTCAGGAAAATGTAAATTAAAACAATTCCTTTATTCCCTTCTTTTTTTGCTCAATCAGATTGGAAAAACATTTTTGCAATCCAAATGTTGGCAAGGGTGCGGGGAAAACATATACTCTCATCGAATGAATTGTAATGGTCTTTTTGGCAGTGCCTACTGTAATTATGAGTATACATATCCTTCAGATGAATAATTTCACTTCAAGATTTTTACCCCAGAGAAATACACAGGTACATGAGCACAGAGACATTTACAGACCACTATGGCATTGTGATTATTGCAGAAAATGTCCAATAACCTAAAGATTCATCATGGAAGGGCTTTTTGTTTATAAATTATTTAATGGATTTTGAAAAAGGAACCAGTTAAAGTTAGCCAAAGTAATTTAGAGGAAAACAGAATACCTATGGAATTTGTAACAAGAACTTTCTTCTCCTGGTGTGTACTTTTATAACCTCATATTGCCCATTTTATAATAAATTTAATAAAAACATTTCCCTCATGCTAACAATCCATTTTCTAAAAGCAGTGCAGTATTAAGTGCTCACCATACATGGATAAACACATCCTGGTAATTTTCTGAGGGCAGATGAAACTGAACAAAAGCCCTCCTTTATTACCATAATGGGAGACTTGTTGTGGGATTTCTTTTATTATCTTGTTATCCCAGCCAGAGATGGGGCAAGAGAAAGGAAGAGGCTGTATCTATACCTATACTATAAAAATGGATTATTTTCTAAACTTATGTGGTGTGTGGAGTAGTGCTTGCTGATGAAGTGTTTCTTACATGTGTGAATATTTGATTTTTAGTATGTTAGATGATAAGAATCTTAATTTAAAGAATCTGTATATGTAGTAGGTGGGGAGAGAAGAGATTAGCTTTTTAGGTAGTTATCAGTATTTAAAAAGCAGCCAAAAGAAAAGTTTTGTGTCTGTGCTTATGTGAAAGAGATAAAGTGAAATATCTTCACAAGGGCTTTTGAGGACATTAGCTTTAGTAGCTTTAATCTATGGGTTTATTATTTGAGGAGTGAAGATAAAAGCTTTGACTATTGTTAATTTTATATATCTTCTGTATTCATTGTGAGAGTAATGCTATAGGCGAAAATTGCTTTTAAAAATGAAAGAATGGTGGAATTTTTAACCAAAGTGTTTTTTTGATGCATTTATTAGATGTTCTTCATATAAAAGATTATCTTTATTAAAAGAATTTTGTCCTGAAGATAATTTATAATCCGAGAAGCAAGAAGCTTATATTAATTTAAAACCCACTATGATTTCAAAAGTATTTTCCAAAGCAGTTTCTATAATACACTTTGCTTTAAATCACATTTTTTTTCTTCGTAATTGAGGCACAACTTACAGAGGGAACCATGGTCTAATACTATTGCTGCTATTGTGAGTGAAACTAACAAAAGATGAGAACCATGATTGTGTCCTATTTAGGAGCAAAAAGGCAGCTGAAAAATATAAAACTGAATTATTTTTGCAGAAGTCAACGAAAGGTTCCATTGTCCTTGACCACGTATTCCATCACATAAACCTTGTGGAGATAGATTATTTTGGGCTACGTTACTGTGACAGAAGCCATCAGACGGTGAGTACGGTGACTCTGTTAAATTTTTCTGGTTATAAATTTCACTCTATCTCTGGCTTTTCTTGATACGGTTTTAGGTGGTTAGGTTCTTTGTCACTGAAAAAGACTGAAAATCTCAAACATGTTTTCCCCTGATAATTTCTTTGCATTTTTTCCTCTTCTGCCAAAAGTCTATAGAGTTGCTGGATTCACAGCTTCTGTACATGTGTCGTCCTCTTTGCAGATGGCATATGTGGTTTCCAGATTTGCAACCTTATGAGAATGAATGCAGAGCATCAGTGCACATGGAAGACTGAATATGTCATTTAATATGTGTTAGAAGGCAAGTGGCTAGTCTCTTGAAGTGCCAGATATTAATTGCCTTTTAAGAAAGGGAATGGTTAGAGAAGAAATACAGTGTAAAAAAAAAAAAGTGACTACCTAAGTTTTATAAGTGAGATAAGCTGTTACAAAATAAAATAAGTAGAGGTTTTTTTATTCATGAACCTGATGAAATAAGAGTAATAAAGACAACTTAGCTTTTAGTTCTTATGTCAGTTGTTCACAAAGGTTAATTCAGAAGGTCTTCCAGTCTGGAGTAGAGAGTTCCTAAGAAATTCATCACAATGGAAAAACTTTGGAGATGAAGATTTTGAAGGATGAAAGGATATTCATTAATGTGACTTTTGGTTTAGTCTGAGAAAGATCTTAGCTTCAGATAGGCACAGCTTCATTATGCAGAACGTTCACATGCTTATCTCAGAAATTTGACTTGCCTTTTATTTTTCATCCTATTCAACTGCTGTTGAGATAGAGATGTTCTCCTCTTCCTTCATTTGTTCTCCCATCCTCCACTGGGTCTTTTGTGGTACATTCAGTGAAGAACATGATTTTCTGAGTGGTGTTACTGCTATTGATGGTGATCACTTGTTACTTTTCTTGAGCTAGTTCCTTAATCTCTTCTGTGTCATGGGAGGATTTAATAAGGTTGGAATGAAAAATTGAGTATGTTGGATAGCTTTCCATAGAAAGGAATAACTTTCTAAAGGCTAGTGGTCATTATGGCATGTTGCAAAAAAGGGGAACAGACATGTTTAGAAGTCCACTGAATTCTATCTTGTACAGACCACGAATAAATATAGCAGAACTGTAAATTTATACAGAAAGATTAAATTGAAGGCTAAAGAAGGTATCATGTGCTACATTCATATTTTTGAAATAACATTTTTTTCCTAGCAGAGAAAACTACAGTTTTCTGATCTTACCTACTATGTCAGACTTTCCCTGGAAAGATTGACTGTCTTGCTAAAGTTATATAGACCTTGTCTGTCTCTATCTTCCCCCTCACCCTTTTTTTAACTTTGCAAAGGAAAAATGTGAAAAGCTAGAGAATTTCAAAACAATGACCCCTACTGTAGCAGTTAGCATTGCTAGTTTATTGAAAGTTTTGTAGGGTTTAAATTAAGAACATTTTTTCCTCTTTTACTCCTAAGGTTTGGCATTTATGATGGTGTTTATAGTACAGGTTTTCGGAGAAATGACACATTTAGAAGGAGAAAGCTCTGAAGTCATATTGTTTTGATGTGATAAGAATATCAGATGTGCAAAATGACATGAAAAAAGTATTCTTTTCCTCTTTTTGTTATATTCTAATAGTGAACTCAGCTAAAATAGAGGTGATTTGTAAACATTGCTTAGTCTTTGCATGTTCACATGTATTGTCTGATTACCTTTTAATTTTAGAAGGCTATGAGAATAAGGTAATGAAATTTTGTACTTCCTCTTGGCAACAGTTTCATCAAAAGTATATTAGAAGCAACCCTGCATATCTGACAGTTACTTAAAACAAATAAGGATTTAAACAAAAAAACCCTGTGTTAAAATAGTACAGGATATGGTTAAAAAAATCTTTGTCTTAAAAACCAAGTAATGGTTTTCATGAACGTCGATTGAATTACTGTACATTCGGGACCTCACATGACAGAGAAGTTGTCTGCACTGGAGGACCAGGAGAACCTAGAACCCTGGAACTCATCGTTCATCATCATTACCAACGTCATAATCAGTGCACCAGAGACTGTAAACATTTTTGTTTGTTGAAATTGTATGTTTAGAACAGTTCTCTAAAGTATTATTATCTTTCTATTAGAGATGATGAAACGCAAACTAGAAGGTTAAGCACCTTTCCTAAGGTCACATAATCAGCACGTATTAGGACCAGAATTCCACCCTAAGTCTGAGTGTCTCCAAGACCTTTCAACCACTATAATATCCTGACTTTCAAGACAATTGAAATTGCAGCAGCACCGTCTTCCCTTTAAAGAACTGGTGTATTTGTAATTAATCAGAGGCTGGAAGGAACTTCAGTCATCTTTTAGGCTTTCAGAAGTTATTATAAATGGATTGTGATCTGGTAGAATAGATAACTGCCTTTGGAGTCACAAGATAGGTTTGAGTCCTATGTCTGTTCCTAAAAAATGGTCAAATCACTTAATTTTTCCGAATCTTGATATGCTTATCTGTAAATTGACAATAAAATGCTTTTTCTCCTCAACTCTCAGGATTGATATAGGACTAAATCAGAACACATGATAGCTTTTTGTAGATGATAAGGTATTAAACATGTAAAAGGGCTTTCCTGTTGAAACTAGGATAGGAGCAAATATTGCTGGTGATACTAGTGGAATGAAGGAATAAGGAGAAAGTCTAGAAGAAAGAAAAGAAAAAATTAAATAAACTGTACATTCTTAAATGCCTTTGGAGATTTTTGAAGATGAGTTTTGTTGATATTGAAAGCAGTAATAAATATAAATGCGATATCTCAATACTACTTCTGGTTTTAAGATTAGTTTTGAAAGGGAAAGTGCTTAGCCTGGGCATAGAGCCTATTTTCTGTTCCACTCTGGCTTGTGCCAAGTCTTCTTGATCCAGACTGGTGTGTGTGGGGATGTAGGTCTCTTATATTAGGGCCTTGGTCTGACTTACAGAAAATTCCCAGAAATTATAGTTATGTCTTACTTTAATGTTAGCACTTGAGGCTCCTTTACAGATTATTCCTTGAAAGGCAGAAGTTGTATATAATTAGAGCTTTTCTCAGAATATGGAAATCAGCGTGGCATTGAGAATTAGGCTGCTGGATCTGCTGCCCTTTTACTTAAGAAGTCAAAGGAGGGGGAACGTGTGGAGCACACAGATGAACACAGCATGCAGACATTGTCTTCTGCCAGTGAACTCTGTTTTTGCTTTGCTAAGACAATAAAAGCAATCAGAAACTTCCCGCTTTCTTGACCACCCACCCCGCCCCCAAACACCTAGTTGCTTCTTACACTTCCTATCCTGTTACCAGTGTCTGTGAGTTGGATCTTACCACCTCGCTTTTTCTGTTTGGTGTCTCTCTACCCTACCTACTCCCTCCTTCCAGTCAGTGTTTGGCGTGTTCAAGTCTCTCCCATTTAGAACCTCCCATTCCCCACCTCCCTTGTCCTCCTCTATCTGCTGCCATCTTTGGCTCCTTCTGCACCACACATAATCTTCAGAAAACTTTGTCTAAATTTCTTACATTCACTTCTGAAATCCCATTGTTTCCTAAACGTATCACCATGCAGCTTTGATCCCAGTCACATCACTGAAACTGGCCCTGCCTTGCCAGTTGCTAAATCTAAGAGACTCTATCATTCCTTATCTTACTTGACCTTTCTTTTGCTTTGACACTAACAACTTGTCCATTCTTGAAATCTCTTTTTGTTCTTCTGGCACTATATTCTTTTTGTTTCTCTCTTTTCATGTTTTCTCTAGTTATTCCTATTCGTCCTCTCTACGATCATGATTCCACTACCTGTTCCATAAAATGTTGGTATTCACCAGGATTTTGTCCTTGATTCTCTTATGCTTTCTGTTCAGGCCCACACATTTAGTGCTACCTTTGCTAGTACTGTTTATCTCTGAGATAATTTCCTTAAGCATCTAAACTAAACTGTGTATGTATTAATATTTGTATTCTCTTCCCTGCCCCCAAGTACTCTGAGTATTGAACAAAAGTCCTCATCCATTGAGTTCTCGCAGGCAAGCTCAAGTGTGTCCTCTCTGCCATTAGTAGTGGCCCTCTTCCTTTCATCCTGATGCTGTACTTTGTAACATGTGCAAGGTTTCACGTTCTGTGATTGTATGTTCTGGAAAGTCCCTATAATGATTGATAAAACATGTATAAGTGATAATGTGAGTCTTGTTGCAAAGAAAGGAAGATTGTAATGTTGGATCGTTACAAAATGAAACTTACTATGTCAGATGTCTTCAAGCATCTGTTGGAGGAACAGAGGGGAAAGATCAAGAAGCAGAAAGTTCCTCTCAGGTAACCCTTTGACTTTATGAAGATCATCATAAGAAGCACAATATCCTGGGAGGGCTGACAACAACACATGAAGAGCATCTGGGAAACAATGATGGTGGGTGGCTTTTCAAGAGTCCAGGACCTGGAAGGGAATGCCAGAAGCATCTATAGAGGGCTCCACAGCACCGAAGCTCTCATTTTCCTGCTGACAAATGTGTGTTACTTTTCCTTGGTAATCTCATCTGTTCCATGGTTTAAATTATATCGAAAGACTGAGCCTCAAATTCCTATCTTCAACCCAGATGTTTCAGGAGGGACTACACTGTGTTAAAATTCAAAATCTGGATTCAGACTGTATGGGTTCAAACCACAGTCTACCTGGAGAGCTGTGTGTCACTGAGTGAGTCTCCCTAACTTTTCTATACCTCAGTTCCTCTGTTTATAAAGTGAGGCTAGTAATAGTACCAGCTTCATAGGGTGGTAGTGATGATTGAAGGAATCTATAAAAAGTACACAGACTAGTGCTTTAAAATGTATGGTCCACATAATGTTTTAGCTGCTATTCACTACTTGGATACCTCTCATGTATCTCAAAGGTAACATATTCAAAACTGAAGTCATCTTCCCCTCCAAATCTGCTTTTTATAAGAAATGTTTCTGAGATTAGTGATTTTCAAGATTTTTTTTTTTCTTTTAGAGATGAAGTCGCACTATGTTGCTTAGGCTGGTTGGTTTCAAACTCCTGAGCTCGAGTGATCCTCCTGCCTCAGCCTCCCAAAGTGCTAGGACTACAGGTGTGAGCCACCATACCAGGTCTACGATTTTTTTTAAAAAAACCATGTACTTGTGTATAATTTTAGATTGAGAATTAAAATTTTGTAAGTTTTAGCAGATCCAGGTCTTTGGTTTATCTTAAATATTGACATTGTAAAAGCAAATTATCATATTCCTTTTAAGTGTATCCTGTGAATTTATATTTCATAGCAATTTTGTACTCTTCATCTACCTTTACAAAAATATATGAACAAACTCTTTTTTAAAAATCAGAAACTTTTCTTTATTCCTTTTATGTCTTTAAACTTGTATTCCTATTCTACTTTCTCCCTAAAATGTTATTATATTTTTATTAATAAAATACATATATCCATAATATACATATAAATTGGTATTTTAAAAGTTTATTTCCTGAGATGTTAAGGATCTAATTGTTAGTGAACCCTAAGAGTAGTTGTTATTACCATGGTTGTCACTATATAATTAATTAAAACAGCAAAATACTATGCATTTTAATAATTATTAAACATATTTTCTGGGGAAAATGACAGATGGGGACAGGACTAGATTGCAGCTCCCACTCGGACAGATAGTGCAGTGTGTGGAGACTTGCACTGTGAAATTCTGCTCCAGAACTATTGCAGAAATATACCAAGAAAGCTGAGAGAATCCACAGACCCTTTGAAGGAAGCAGATTGCTCCTGCAGGACCCCAGAGACACTGCAAATACTGTGCTGGTATCCATGGCTGAGAGATATGAGGACGGTTCACATCACAGGACTCTGTGCAGATAACCCTTAGTATCAGCCTGGAGTCTGGTAGCCCTGCTGCGTGGCTAGATCCAGAAGGGAAATAACAGTTACTGCATCTCAGCTCTCAGGAAGCCACATTCCTAGGAAAAGGGGGAGAGTGCTACATCAAGGGAACACCCATGGGAGAAAAGCATCTGCACAGCAGCCTTGAGCTCCAGATCTTCCCTCTAACATAGTTTACCCAAAGGAGAAGGAACTAGAAAAACAATTCTGGTAATATGATAAAAGAAGGTTCTTCAACACCACCCAAAAAAGCATACTCTTTCCTCAGCAATGGATCCAAACCAAGAAAAAGTCGCTGATTTACCTGAAAAGGCATTTAGAAGGTTGATTATTAAGCCAATTAAGGAGGCACCAGAGAAAGGTGAAGTTCAATTTAAGGAAATCAAAAAAATGATACAAGAAATGAGGGGAGAAATCTTCAGTGAAATAGATAGCATAAATAAAAAACAATCATAACTTCAGGAAATAAAGGACACACTTACAGAAATGCAAAATGTTCTTGAAATTCTCAGCAATAGACTCGAACAAGCAGAAGAAATAACTTCAGATCTCAAAGACAAGGTTATCAAATTAACCCAATCTAACAAAGACTAAGAAAAAAAGAATTTAAAAACATGAACAAAGCCACCAAGAAATTTGCAATTACATAAGTGACCAAACCTAAGAATAATTGGCATTCCTGAGGAAGAAGAGGAATCCAAAAGTTTGGAAAACATATTTGGGGGAATAATCTAGTAAAACTTCCCCAGTGTTGCTAAAGACCTAAACATCCAAATAGAAGGAGCTCAAAGAATACCTGGGAAATTGCAAAAAGATCATTACCTAGGCACATTGTCATCAGGTTATCTGAAGCTAAGATGAAGGAAAGAATCTTAATAGCTGTGAGGCAAAAGCACCAGGTAACCTATAAAGGAAAACCTATCAGATTAACAGCAGATTTCTCAGCAGAAACCCTACAAGCTAGAAGAGATTAGGTCCCTATCTACAGCCTCCTTAAACAAAACAATTATCAGCCAAGAATTTTGTATCCAGCGAAACTAAGCTTCATAAATGAAGAAAAGGTAGTGTTTTTCAGACAAACAAATGCTGAGAGAATTTGCCACTCCCAAACCAGCACTATAAGAACTGCTAAAAGGAGCTCTAAATCTTGAAACAAATCCTGGAAACACATCAATAACAGAACCTCCTTAAAGCATAAGTCTCACAGGACCTATAAAACAAAAATACAATAAAAAAAAACACAAGGTATACAGGCAACAAATAGCACAATGAATGGAATAGTACCTCATACTCAATACTAATGCTGAATGTAAATGGCCTAAATGCTCCACTTAAAAGATACAGAATTGCAGAATGGATAAGAATTCACCAACCAGGTATCTGCTGACTTCAAGTGACTCACCTAACACATAAGGACTCACATATACTTAAGGTAAAGGGGTGGAAAAAGATATTCCATGCAAATAGACACCAAAAGCAAGCAGGCATATATCAGACAAAACAAACTTTAAGGTCAGTTAAAAAAGACAAAGTAGGACATTATGATAAAAGCCCTTTTCCAACAGGAAAATATCAGAATCCTAAATATATATGCACCTAACACTGGAGCTCCCAAATTTATAAAACAATTACTACTAGACCTAAGTAATGAGATAGAGAGCAACAAAGCAATAGTGGGGAACTTCAGTACTGCACTGATAGCACTAGACAAATCATCAGGACAGAAAGTCAACAAAGAAACAATGGATTTAAACTATACTCAGGAACAAATGGACTTAACAGATATTTATATAACTTTCTTTAGTAGAGATGGGTTTCACCATGTTGACCAGGCTGGTCTCAAACTCCTGACCTTAGGTGATCCACCTGCCTTGGCCTCCCAGAGTGCTGGGATTACAGGTGTGAGTCACCACACCTGGCCATTTACAGAACATTCTACCCAACAATTTCAGAATATACATTCTTTTCATCAGCACGTGGAACTTTCTCCAAAACAGACCATATGATAGGCCACAAAACAAGTCTGAATAAATTTAAGAAAACTGAAATTATATCAAGTACTATCTCAGACCATAGTGGAAAAAATTCTTTAAACTGAACGATAATAGTGACACAACTATCAAAACTTCTGGGATACAGCAAAAGTGGTGCTCAGAGGAATGTTCATAGCCTTAAATGCCTATATCAAAAAGTCTGAAAGAGCACAACTAGACAATCTAAGATCACACCTCAAGGTACTAGAGAAACAAGAATAAACCCAACCCAACAGAATAAAGGAAATAACCAAGGTCAGAGCAGGACTAAATGAAATTGAAACAAAAAGAAATGCAAAAGATAAATGAAACAAACAGCTGCTTCTTTGAAAAGATAAATAAATTGATAGACCATTAGCAAGATTGTCCAAGAAAAGAAGAGGGAAGATCCAAATAAGCTCAATTAGAAATGAAATGGGAGATATTTCAACGGACACCACCGAAATACAAAAGATCATTCAAGGCTACTATGAACACCTTTACTTGCATAAACTAGAAAACATAGAGGAGATGGATAACTTCCTGGAAAGAGACAATCCTCCTAGCTTAAATCAGGAAGAATTAGAAACCCTGAACAGACCATTAACAAGCAGTGAGATTGAAATGGTAGTAAAAAAATTACCAACAAGAAAAAGTCCAGGACCAGACGAATTCACAGTTGAATTCTACCAACATTCAAAGAAGAATTAATACGAATAATATTGACATAATAATATCAATAATTATCCACAAGGTAGAGAAAGAGGAAATCCTCCTTAAATCATTTTATGAAGCCAGTATAACAAAGACAACTAAAGAGCAATATCCCTGATGAACATATATGCAAAAATCCTTAACAAAATACTAGTTTACCGAGTCCAACAGCATCTAAAAAAGATAATCCACCACGATCAAGTGTGTTGCATACCAGGAATGCAGGGATGGTTTAACATACACAAGTCAATAAATGTGAAACATCACATAAACACAGTTAAAAACAAAAATCACACGATCATCTCAGTAGATGCAGAAAGAGCATTTGACAAAATTCAGCATCTCTTCACGATTAAAACCCTCAGCAAAATTGGCATACAGGGGACATACCTCAGTGTAATAAAAGCCATCTATGACAAACCCACGGCCAACATAATAAGAACGGGGAAAAGTTGAAAGCCAATGGAAACACATTTCATGTTCATGGATGGGTAGAATCAATAATGTAAAGATGACCATACTGCCAAAAGCAATCTACAAATTCATTGCAATTTCCATCAAAATACCACCATCATTCTTCACAGAACTAGAAAAAACAATCCTAAAGTTCATATGGGACCAAAAAAGAGCCTGCATAGCCAAAGCGAGACTAAGCAAAAAGAACATAGCTGGAGGCATCACATTACCTGATTTCAAACTGTACTATAAGGCCATAGTCACCAAAACAGTATGATACTGGTATAAAAATTGGGACATAGATGAATGGAACAGAATAGAGAACCCAGAAATTAACCCAAATACTTACAGCCAACTGATCTTCGACAAAGCAAACAAAAACAAAGTGGGGAAAGGACACCCTTTTCAACAAATGGTGCTGGGATAATTGGCAAGTCACATGATGGAGAATGAAACTGGATCCTTATCTCTTGCCTTATACAAAAATCAACTCAAGATGGATCAAGGACTTATATTTAAGTGCTAAATCATTAAGACTTGAAACTATAAAAATTCTAGAAGATAACATTGGAAAAACCCTTCTAGACATTGACTTAGGCAAAGATTTCATGACCAAGAACCCAAAAGCAAATGCAACAAAAATGAAGATAAATAGATGAGACTTAATTAAACTAAAGAGCTTTTGCATGGCAAAAGGGACAGTCAGCAGAGTAAACAGCCCACAGAGTGGGAGAAAATCTTCACAATCTATACATCTGACAAGGGACTAATATCCAGAATCTACAAGGAACTCAAATAAGAAAGAAGCAAATAATCCCATCAAAAAGTGGACTAAGGACATGAGTAGACAATTCTCGAAAGAAGATATACAAACGGTAACAAATATATGAAGAAACGCTCAATATCACTAATGATCAGGGAAATGCTAATCAAAACCACAATGCAATACCACCTTACCTAGCCATTATCAAAAAATAAAAAAATAATAGATTTTGGCATGGATGTGATGAAAACGGAACACTTCTACACTGCTGGTGGGAATGTAAACTAGTACAGCCACTATGGAAAACAGTGTGGAGATTCTTTATAAAGAACTAAAAGTAGAACTACCATTTGATTCAGCAATCCCACTACTGGGTATCCACCCAGAGGAAAAGAAGTCATACAAAAAAGATGCTTGCACACGCATGTTTATAGCAGCACAATTCAGAATTGCAAAAATGTGGAACCAACCCGAGTGCCCATCAGTCAACGAGTGAATAAAGGAACTGTGGTGTGTGTGTGTGTGTGTATGTATATATGTGTGTATATATGTATGTATATATATGTGTGTGTGTATATACATGTATATGATGTAATACTACTCAGCCATAAAATGGAATGAATTAATGGCATTCACAGTAACCTCGATGGGATTGGAGACTATTATTCTAATTGAAGTAACTCAGGAATGGAAAAGCAAACATTGTATGTTCTCACTCGTAAGTGGGGGCTAATCTATGAGGATGCAAAGGCATAAGAATGATACAATGGACTTTGGAGTCTCGGGAGGGAAGGGGTAGGAAGCGGGTGAGGGATAAAAGACTACAAATTGGCTTCAGTGTATATTGCTTGGGTGATGGGTGCACCAAAATCTCACAAATCACCACTAAAGAACTTACTCATGTAACTGAATACCTAACCTGTTCCCCAGAAACCTATGGAAAAAATTATTAAACATAAAATGTAAGTATTTATTGGAAATGCATCTTTTAATGAGATGAGTGGGACTTTTCCCTTCCAATTAGTCCATTATAATATATTCCTGGAATGATTCCAACTCTACCTTTTTCTTATATATCTGAGAGCAGTGTTTTTTCAGACCATTCAATTGGGTTTTTATTCAATTTAGTTGAAAACAATGAATTCAAGACCACCTGACTTAAAATTTGTTAATTGATCATTATAGTAATTCAACTCCACAATTTCTAGGAAATGTATTAAAAAATGCTTTACCAACTCTTAGCAAAATATTATTAATGATAATATTTTCCTTTTTAGAGCCACTTGATTTAATCCAATATTAAATAAATATTAAATAGAAGGGATTTAGAAAAATTTAAAAATGATTAATTTTAACATATGTTTGCCAAGGTAAGACTTTTAATAAAGTGCTTTTATCTAATCACATACTTTATATTTTCATCATAATCTTGGAATTGCAAGTTTAGTTCATTTGGCTTATGAAAAGTCTCCAACATAAAACTCTTGGACAAAGCCAGTCATTCTTAAACCACTTAGCCAAACCAACTTGCTTTCTGTCATTTTGTCAATTTAAATAAAAATGTTAACTTGAGTTCTCTGAAAAGTATTTCATTTTGGAATTCTATTCCTAAGACAGATAAGGCAAAGGATTTTGTTACCTAGATAAGTCTGCTTTCACTTACCAAGACTTTGATTTGTCTTATTCTTAAGGAACTGACAATAACTAGAGTATGGAAGTTGCAAGATCATTAAACAAAAATCACTCCTGGTGCTGCCCTACTGTACAATATATCTGATTTTAGAACCACCCAAGTATAGGCCAAAATATCATGCTTCTAACACTTTGCCTAGTCCTTGCCAGAAATATGTATAAAATGGAAAAAGACATAAAACTATTTTTTCTGATTTATGGTGTCTTTATTAAAGACAACTTTGTTAATATCAGTATTTTAGTCTTTCTATTCTTCTCTTGTGATTATTCATACCCTTGGGCAATGCACTATAGGAGCTTGACAGGGCTGAAAGGTGCCTTTCAGTAAATTGGGAATGGAGAATTTTGAAAGGAGAGTGCAGTAGGAAAGGAGAATTAGCATAATGTCATAATCTTGGGTCTATTCTTTGGTAGATCAGTTTTGGAATAGAGTGTATGTGGAAGTTGAGAATCTGGAAATTGAGTTCTTAAATCTATGTTTACCCATGTATCCTTTGCAAAGTCCTCACGTAGCATCCCTGAGGTGCCTGCACCTTTGTTACAATAGCTTAGTGAATGCCAACACCATCTACCCGATTGCTCGAGCTAGAATCTTGGGTGTCATTCCCAACTACATCATCTCACCTCTCTTCATAGCCAGTCACCAAGTCCTGGCAGTTTCACTCCTTAATGCCTAGAGTGACCATACAGTTCACTCACTAATCCAGGATACTTCTGACAGTAAAAGGGACGTTGTTAATAACTAAGCTGGGACAACTAGTGTAAACAGGACTTGTGGTCACCCATTCACCTCTCTAAAATCAGTCTCTATCTCTGAATTTTAGTTTTGGTGCCAGATGAGCTTGGGTTTCTATAAAAGCTTTTTTGACTGGCTGTCCTGTCTTTGGTCTTACTCCCTCCAGTGTTTTTCCCACTGCAATTGCAGTTTTCTTTCAGAAAGGCGACTTTGATGATGTCTCCTTCTGTGGCTTAAAATTCTTTAATGGCTCCCTAAGGGAAAATCAAAATCTAAACACGGTTTACAGAGTCCTTTAAGATACACAGCCCTTGGTTATCTTGAGCTCCTTTTCTTGCAAAATGACTTTTCAGTTCCCCATCCAAATGCGTACTTCAGGTACACCATAGCTCCACTGAACTACCTGCAACTCCTTAGCTGTACCATAGTGTCTCTGAGGATTGTATGTGCTGCCTCCCCTGCCTGAACACCCTTCTTGTTCTCTTCCCTTCCCTCATTTTTCTTTGGTTAAATCCTGTTTATCATTACCATCCCCAGAGTGTGGTGTTTCTGATATTTCTTCCTTCCTGAAGCTTTCCCCGACCCCCCAGAAATATTTTGGGCCTTCTTGTATCACATATTACAAATACAACATTGTTTGTGCCTGTTGAATAATAACATTTGATCAGATAGTTTTTGAAGGGAAGCATCCTATTCACTTTATTACCACCTCTGTCACTGCAAAATAAGTGATCTGTAATGTTATTGAATGAAAGAACTCTCGCCTGAACAGTGTGGGCAGGTCAGTGGGAGGCGAGAGCCTTGACAAGAGCATTCCTCCACCTCTCCTTCCCACGTCTGCCTGCTCCCTCCTTCTCTTATGAAAGGCCTCTCCTGCTGTTCATTTTAACCAGATTTAACTTATATTTAAAAAAAGAAAAAGCTTTACTGAGATATTAGGAAGTTAGATTGAAAATTCTTATTGGGATTATAAGACAGACAGGTACAGGATATTTTTAATGTGCTGGCAGCTACCAGGTGCTGTTTAGAATATTCTTGTCTGGTTAGAGGTATAATAATGTAGTATGTAATAAAAAAAGGTATATGAGAATTTGAGTTCAGACAGTGTCACGTGTAACTGTATGTTGGTGGATCCCATGATTTAAAAACATTGTTTATAGTAAATAGCACTTCTAAAAGTAGATGTTTCTATTTCTTCATGGTTAAACTGTTTAATAGGATAGGAAGAGATGATGTTTTTCTGGAGCATTTTCTGTTTAGAGTAGATGTGCCCTCTTCTGAGCATAGTCATGTGATACACCACGAGAATTCAGAAGCTCACATGCCTGAAATAACCCTGGGAAGTGCTGAGAGGGGAGCCTCCCAAATGGCACCCCCAAAGTCGCTTAGTGGACTGCATGCTTTCCTCACTGCGGCATCGGGAAAAGCAGAGCATGCTTTGATTTCAGTTTGTTGATTTTGACATGGACTCAAAAACATCTCTTGAAGGACCCAGGTTTGTGTAGGGATCAGCTCCATGACACATTTTGAACTTTAGTTCTTTTTCCTCCTTTTCCTCAAATGGTTGATCACAGTAGGCATGAATGTGTCTTCCATGGGTCATGTATAATGTTTTATCTTGTGGTTTCTAGGTTTAGGGAGGTGAAGGGCTGAATTCTGTCTTGCAGAGAAAGTTTTTCTTTGTTAATGGCACCCAGTGCCTTCTTTACCGAAAGTAAATTAAATGGAGGAGGGTGGGAGGTGGAAGGAGGGAGAGGATCAGGAAGAATAACTAAGGGGTACCGGGCTTCATACCTGGGTCACAAAATTAATCTGTACACCAGACCCCTGTGACACGAGTTTACCTGTATAACAAACCTGCACATGTATCCCTGAACTTAAATGTTAAAAAAAAGCTTCCATCAAACAACAACGACGACAGCAATTGAAAACAATAAAGATACAAAGTACTTAATAACAAAACTGTCAGGAATGGTAGAATTGTCAACATATACATATGTGTATATATTTGTGTATATCCATATATCCATATACATTTATATTTTTGTATATAAAACCAGGTGTGTAGATATGCTAGGTGTTCTTATCAATAAATGCAGTACCTGAGAAATTTCTGTGACCCATACTTTCTTAGTTATATACATAAGTGAAAGAACTATTGATTTCTTTACTATGAGCATTTATTAAATTAGAGTGTCCTTCTCCCTGGTTAAATCAGAATAAGCCATAAAGGAAGGAATTTCAGACAGTTGATTGACTAATGGGAAAACAGTGATTTTAGAGTTAATGATTTTAGACATTTTCTTGATTATCATAGAAAACGAGTTTGTTTTTAAATTTAGAGTTTCAACACAAAGCTCTGATAAATTAACCATGATTTAACCTTATTCTGCATCTTAAGAGAGTTTTCTCCTTGAATATAATAACAATTTAATTCGGATATATCAGCAGCCTACTAATAAAATGTATTTTATGGAATATTTTCTATTCTACTTATATTTTATAAAATTACAAATTTATTGCATGTACTGAATGCTAAGTGACTAGTTTGTCTATCATTTTAGGACCTGTTCCAATAAGAGAGATGTTCTTGGAATTGTTAAAAAGTTGTCCAGGTGCTTTTTTGGTTGGTGGGAGAGTGGGCGTTACCTACTTTCCGTTCTGGACTATGAGTTTTGAGAGCTGCCTTATGAATTAACAGAAGTGAGCCTTTAAAAGCCGATGATCTATAGGAGCTTATTCTTTCACGTTACCCATCAGTTTTGGGGGTCGCAGGATATTTTATAGAGCATATTCAGGAAGTGTCTTGTTTAACAATTTTTAGAGTTATATCCTTACTCCCATCAGAGTTATATCCTTACTTACTATACCCTGACCTGGGACTGTGAGGAAATATGAGCCTTTGCTGTTGCTCATCTCCATTTAGTCACATAGCAGATACTTACGAGGCAGTCACTGTGTCTCAGGAAGTGTGGCAGAGTGGTGAGTAAGAGCCAAGGTCCCTGGTCTCAAGGATTTTATTTCCAGGGGTGAGACAGACTGTAAAGAGATGCTCAAATATCAGGTACTATACGCTTTGAAAATAAGATGATATGCTAGAGTTTTGTGGAGGCTTCTTCCATCGGGTGGTATGTAGAGAAAAACTCTCCAACCATGTTTTTCCTCTGCTCTAACATCACCGCAATCATCAGTGTAGAAGAAACTTCTGGGACCAAATGTGTGGATATTTTCTCCCCACACACCAAGCAGTGGATAGCAACTGGGTGTCCTCCAATTCAGTTTTGACACTATCTACCTGGAGACAGCATCAGATCCCACAGGTTGGGGCTCAGTCCCCTGGACTGTTCTCTGCACCCCTGGACACCTGTATGAGTCCAGGCCTCTGGAACTACTACTGCTACTTTTCTTTTTGGAGACTATAGTAGCATCTCCCTATGTTGCCCAGGCTGGTCTTAAACTTCTGGGCTTGAGCAATCCTTCTACCGTAGCCTCCCAGAATGCTGGAATTACAGGCGTGAGCCACTGCTCCTGGCTGAGGCCTCCGGAACTTCTGACCGACTGATTTCAAGTTGTAGTTCCCACGACCTTCTCTTTGGGTTTGATTAATTTGCTAGAGCGGCTTACAAAACTCAGGGAAACACTTATATTTGCTAGTTTATTATAAAGGAGACTGCAGAATTTATAGACAAAGAAATGTGTAGGGTGAGGTATGGGGGAAGGGGCATGGAGCTTCCATGCCCAGCCTGGGCATGCCACCCTCCAGGAACCTGCATGTGTTCAGCTACCTAGAAGCTCCCTGGACCCCAAGTCCTCTTGAGTGTTTATGGAAGTGTCATGATGTCAGCATTCCTTTTCCAGGTGTATAAGGCTAGACCTTCTCTGGGGAGGGTTCCCCACTCCCCCATGATCTGTATGAACACAGGGGAAGGTCTTAAGACCCACAGTCAGAAAGGTGGGGGAAGATTAGAGTCCTGCTTGGGGCAGGTGAAAGGAGGGCAGGAGAGAGACTTTGTGTCCTGAGGCCTAACATTCCCAACACTTCAACAAAAGACTAACAAGGGCTATGAGAGTTACGAACCAGGAGCATGGATGAAAACCAATATATATCATAAACACCACTGGTGGTTAGAAGAGACCTCTTTAATATTTACCCTGAGGCTGGAGTGATAAGGGGAGGAGCATGGCAGGCAGGAGGAACAGTTGGCATGGGGGCCCTAAGGCAGAGACAGATGCGAAGTGTTCTGGAACTGAGAGGAGTCCAGTGATGCTAGAGTTGTAAGAAAGAGGGTGATGAAGTGGGAAGGTGGGCAGCGCCCCCATAACATAGGGCCCAGCAGGCTATTGTAGGCTCTGTGTACATTTCTATTGGAAATGTCAAGATGAGGACTGATAGGGAGTGATAGGGAGCTGGTTTTTCAGTCTGTGAAGTCAGTTCTGATTTGCAGATGTTGGGTTTAAAATGTCCATTCGACATCCTAGAGATATTAGGGGAGTAGAGGAATAGGCTGGAGTCACATCTAGGAGTCTCTGGTTTTTAAAGTTATGAGACCAAATAAGGTCATTTAGGGAGAGGAGACTGTAATTGAAGATGAGAAGGGGCAAGGCTACAGTGTGCAGCTGTGCTAACCATGTGAACTGTGCATGCTGGAGTTGGTGCAACTGTGTGGGTGGTGCTGAGCAGGGCACCTGGACCCTACTTACTTCGCAGCTCCCTGGGCTGACTCAGCTCCTTTGTGCCAGATTACTTGGTTAGCTAAAACTGCTTTTATGTTCAGCTTCTAGGACAGAGTTTAAATGAACCCTAACTTAACCACTTGTGTAATTTAAATTACTACAGTTTCAAGACATGGCAAACTTAGGATTTTATTTCAAGATGAAATGGTCTCATAGTCTGTATACAGTGATGCCTCACTTATCCACATTTTAAAAATGTGTTACAACTTCACTTACCCAAAATGTAGTTGAAACTTTCCAGAGATCTAAGGTTTCTTAAGCAGCCCAAATTGATTATCTTAGAGTCCACTCATGGGATTCAGCACTTTCTCAAGGAATCTGTGATCCCTAAAACCATTTTTATTTTCATTTTAGGAAGAAATCTGAACACATTGGTTATTATGTGCCTTGGTCCTAAGAGATTTGAAACAGCCTATTAGATGCAATTGTAGGGCAGCTCCACTAGAGATAGGCATATCTTGGCAGGAAGGCATGTTTATAAAATGATTGGTGGGCTCTGAAGAC
This sequence comes from Theropithecus gelada, assembly GCF_003255815.1. Lineage (NCBI taxonomy): Eukaryota > Metazoa > Chordata > Mammalia > Primates > Cercopithecidae > Theropithecus > Theropithecus gelada. The sequence goes on along the minus strand of NC_037673.1, from coordinate 108,098,129 downwards.
ATATAATAGTAGGTCCCTGGAATCCAGTGTATTTTCAGTAACAAAAAAAGCAACTTTCATCAGACCACTTTATTAGGAATAAAATTAGTATGTTTGGAAGTCAAAGATACACAGAAAAGTTTGTATGATGTCTTTGTGGACTAAATGGAAAAATGATTGCTAAATTGAAAGTTAGTTAGTTAGGATGACTTTTCAGAGTCACCTCTGGTTTCTCGAATGATGTGGATGGAGGGAGGTTTCTAGGTGTGTTCTAGAACATCTATGCCAGTACCTGGGATGAAGACATAAAGGGCATGCACATCACGTGCACAGATGGCATAAATACAGGAGGAACAGCAAGTTTGTTGAATAAAAGAATGAAGATAAAAGAGGTCTGGATAAATTGGGAAGTGTTCCTGTTATTCATTGCTGTGTAACTAGCCATCTCAAAATGTAGGGGCTTTAAATTATGCCAACACACATTTTGCTCATGGATCTGCGACTTTGACAGGGCTTGGCAGAGCCCGTTCATGTCTATTCTACTTAGTGTCTGCTGGAGCAGCATGAAGGCTGGAGGCTGGAGTCATCTGAAGTCTCAGTCTTATGTGAGCTGGGTGATGTTGGCATTGGCCAGGGCTTCAACTAGGAATGGAGTTCCTACTTGTGGACTCTCTGTGTTGTTGCTTGGCTTCCTCGCAAGGGCGAACATCCAGAGGCAAAGGGAGGGAAGGATACCAGAAGGAGCATGGTCGCTGTGCATGACCAAGTCTCAGAAGGCAGGCAGTTACTTCTGCCACCACACAATGTTACTTCTGTGACATTCTATTGGTTTGAAGTAAAGTCCAGGCAACACTGCCCCCGGCCCCCTGCCACTCAAATTCCCTCAAATTTGCACCTCTCAAAGTTTTTCCTGAATTACCTGAGTAGGCTGATTAGGCTCCTGGATTCCAGGTTTGCTTTACTTTAACCCACTCTCCTTTTACTTGCTGTCAAGGTGATCAGATTAAAATGCAAATATTATCAAGTTGCTCCCCTCCTTATAAGATTTCAGTGACTATCCATAGTATTCTGCTTAAATTCAAATTCTATTATGCATACGAGACTCTTTATGATCTGGGCCCTATCTGTGATCTGTAGATCCTTCTCTAGCCTCCTCTTCCATCACTACACCATACACTGTTTTTACTCTTGGCCAGGTAACATTTAAAGGGGAGAAATACTACATTATACCTTTTGATAGGAATAGTTTTGACTAATTTAAAGACATGTTTTAATACATGAGATTCCTCTGGCCAAAAATTATTTATATTCTTTTTATATATAAAATACACTCATCCCTCCCAAGGCCTCCCAATATTCTTATTTATTATGACATGGGACTTGAGCTTAAGATATACCATCTCCAGCTTGCAGTGAGCCGAGATTGCACCACTGCACTCCAGCCTGGGCAACAGAGCGAGACTCTGTCTCAATCAATCAATCAATCAGTCAATAAAGATATACCATCTCCCCAAATCAGACTCTTTGAGCATTTGCCCTCAAGTTTAACGCCTTGAGTGCAGTTCCTTTTGATCTGAAGATATGTGAATTAAGGTGATAAGATATATGTTTCCTGCCTACCTGCCCCTGTGGAACGTGCATAGGATAAACAGTATAAATGCCTCCAGTTAGAAAGGGGCAAAACAGGAGGCACACAACAATTACTAGTCCATAATACTAGTTTTGAAATCTAGCCAGACACATGTGGTCATTTCTCTAATTAGGACTTGGTCCTATTGCCTAGGAGTTATTCACTATGACGATTGGCTCTGTCTTCTAGGCTCTCGTTTCTGTTGTCTGGGCTTGCTTGCTTTTTAAATAAAAAGTAGTGTGTATTTACAGTGGTGTAGTGTTTTCGGCCTGGGTTTTGCCTAAGGAAGATTGGGAGTTCAAAGGCCTCTTTTCAGTTTGTAGTATCCCTGTCCCTTCCAGTCCAAGCTGGTATAATTCTTCTAAAAGTTTTTGTGGATTTCTTATGAATCAACCTTTAATTAACTTTATTAGACAAAGGCAGCACCCACAGATTGCTCTGGAATAAGCTCTTTTGTACCTTAGATTCCCTGTAAGGCTGTTGGGACACAATCTTATTAGAGAATCTTGTTTTGAAAGGGTCCATGAGGCATGGTGTTAAATCTTAAAAATTATATTACATCTAATAAAGGATTTTACAGTTACAGCATGTTTACCTGGCAGCATGCTGGATTCATTCTTAGCCCAGAAGCCATTTCTTAATTGTAGCATTGTTTTCTTCTGATAGGACTAGGAATGAGAAAGTTTTACTTTTAAACTCAGTAAAAAGTCCTGGCTCCTTTATATTTTAATAGTTCTTTCTTTTTAGCTTATCTCTCTCTTCTTACATTTCATTCATGGGCAGCAAAATGAAGCCAATAAGCACTTTCAACAGTTTACCTGGAAACCTGCTTATCTGAATCATCCAGTTCGTTCAGTACATTTTTTATTCCACATTTTTTTTTTTTCTGTTTCCAATGGCTTTCTCTGTTTTTATTGAGGCTCTTAGAGACAGCCTCCCTGCAAGCCCTCAGGCTTCTGCCAATACTCTCCTTAAGGTCCTTCTTGCTACTTCATCCCGAAAACACATAGTGGAAAGTGGAGGGAGTGGGGCCAGATCATGGAAGGCCTTATAGGTTATTAGAAGGATTTTGGGTTTTACTTTGAGTGAGAAAGGAAACTGCTGGAGGATATTGAAGAGTTAGCTGATTTGACCCGTGTTTAAATGATTTTCTCTAACTGCAAGGGCAGACATAAGGATACTATTAAAAGAGTTGTTGAAGAAATCCAGGTGAAAGATGATGGCTGCTTGGACCTGAGAGTGGTGAGAATTTGACCTGTTATGTTTATATTTTGAACATAGAGCCAACAAAATTTGCAGGTGGATAGAAGAGATAGAAGAGAAAGAGGTTTCAATTGGAACCAGTGGAAAAGTGCTGTGCTATCTACTGAGATGGTGAAGACTGCAGGAGAACAGTTTTTTTTTTTTTTTTTTTTTCCCCAAGGTGGTAGAATAATCAGTTTTCTTTTGGACATCTGAAATTTGAGATTCTAATAGGCATCTAAGTGGAGATGCCAAGTAGGCAGTTGGATTTAGCAGGGAATTCTGGTCTGGCTATTAATGGGGAATTTGTCAGTGTATAGATGCCTTGATGTGAGGTATGAGCTCAAGCAGTCCAGTCTTTCCTGGTCAGGGAATTATTAGCAACCAGAAACAGATTTTGAAGACGTGGCCAGTAAGACGGGGGGATAAGCAAGAGTGAGGGGTGTCATAGAAGCATGTGACCTATTTCAAGAGCATGGATGAAAACTGTGTCTATCATTAGATGGAACAACGTGGAGGTCATTGCAGTAAATACTAAAATGGGACCACAAGGAGATAAGAGAGTGTAGAACAATTTTTTTTTTTCCTCATCCAGAGAATTATTTCAAAGCACAGAAGTGAAATGGACAGGTATGGGAGTCAAAGTTTTTTGGTTTTGTTTTGAAGATGGGAGAAATAAAGACATCATTCTTCCAAGAATGATTCTGTCAAAAGGGACACCTTCATGGTGCAGGAAAGAGAACAGAAAGTTGCTGGAACCATGTTCCTGAATAGATGAGAAAGGGATGAGCCTAGGTGGAACATGGACAGTTCCTCCACAGCAACAGGAGAGAAGGCAGAACACAAGCTCAGATGCAGGCAGGTTGGTCAATGGGGCCAGGATGCATACGCATTTCTCTTCTGATTGTTTCCATTTTCAGTGAAGTAGTGAAGATCTTCAGCTGAGAGTGAGGAAGGGAAAGGAGATGTTTAAGGACAAGGAGAATGATGGAATAAAATGTGATAGGGATTCTACATGATACCAAGGGTTCCCTTGGGTTATTGCTATTGAACGTAAAGCAAGCCCACCTATGACTGTGCAAGTTGAGCCTCCAGTTATGTTCAGTTCCTTGGGTGATAGCATGGAGAATACAGGGAATTGGAGTTACTCCATGGGTGGGTTTTATTCCCCAGTAGATATTATGGAAGCAGGATGTGTAAAGGAATTGAGGACACTTGCAAGCAAGTGATTATAATGAATAGTGAGGGAAATGACATGGGTTGGGGGCATCAGCGAGGGACAATGAAAAGGTAGTAGGATCAATGAATTGGGTGTCTTGGTGGAGTCCGAATATTAGAGTGAGCTGCGAGAGGAGTATTAGTTGAGAGTAAGAATCTTGAAATTTAAGTTGTGCATTACTTCTCAAACAATATTCTAGAAAGTATCTGGGCCCGAGTGTAAGATGGAATGGCTTCAGTTCCTTGGAGCGGCTGTTCTGTACCTTTGGGAAAGTTGTTTACTTAGTGTTTCATTTTCCTCATTTATGAAATGGCAATTATAGTAGTTATTCATAGAATTATTAAGAGGATTAAAAGCATAAATACATGTAAAGTCCTCAACAGTGCCTGTCACATTGTAAAAATTTAATAAATGTTAGCTGTTATTATTGCATTTCTGTAACCTTAGAGTGGTATCAGGTCCATGGATGAGAAATGAGGAGTATTCCTGGGGCCAGTGATACTTTATGAGAAGCCACATGGTCCAACAGAAATTCCCTGAAATTCGCTTTTGCTGAAAAATGGGGCCAGTTGTAATTACCTCTCCCTCCCTATAGATCACTCCAATGACAGGTCCTTGCTTTTGTCGCCACTGCAAGATAGCTCTATTATGGTGGTTTTACTTGAGGTCCTAAGGCTTCTGTGACTCATGAAGGATCAAATTAAAATCACATCTTCTTGATGTTGCTTCGAGGCCTTAGATCTGTTTACAGGGTCTGTGGGAAAAGCACAAATAGCTATAACCCAAGTCCTGGATTCCTTGAAACATGTATGTGAATTATGGTGAGTCCTAGAACTCCCCAAGAATGACCTGTTGTATCACTTTTGGGATCTTTGTGGCTCTGTTGTCCCTGATACATGGCCAATTCTGTTTTATTCTCTTAGATCAAGAGGCTGTTTCGCTATATTAATGAAAACTGTGTGTGCTTTTAAGTCCTTTTATTTGGCGTGCAGGAAACTTTATTAAATGTCAATGTAACATTCTTAAATTCTCCAAAGGAGAGTCAACATTGGACCCTGGGTGAAATAAGATGCAGCAAACTCTCATTATTTCATGCTGTCCTTTCTTTTAAAAATTTTTTAGGGTTTGTTCTACTATTACAGCTCTAGGAGACTCCAAAAGAACAGTTGACAAATGAAAGGTTGGACCCTCAATTTAATATATATGTTTTGAAGGTTAGGATAGTGATTGGCTGGACAGTATTAGAGTTTCGAAACCTAATTCTGATACTGCTACCTAGGAAATTGATGAAATTGAGACATTATCAGCCAAGGTGGATGAAAGCAGCCAAAGGCATTTAGCCAGGACTGCCAGAGAGTAAGAAGGGTCTGTCATTGCTCTCCGGGTTACATCAGTGCTGTGATTAAGATTGACAGGCCTGAAGTGGTAAGGCTCTCTAGCTGCTTTACCTCTTCCACTCTGGCAAAGGGGCAGAGTCCGAGAGGACTGTCACCATGACTCCTTAATGATTGAGTGTTTAGGGTATAATATGTTAGGAGCTGACTGTACAAAATCAGGATGAGAGAGCAGGGTCTGTTTGGGTTCATTGTTACCTTTCTACAAAATGGGATCTCATCCAGCTTGTCAGCATATACAAACTGCATAATATACGTTTGAAATAGGAGAGAGAGGGGAGTGGGGAAAGGGAAAGTGATTGAGTGATTATCCCAGAGAATGGACAGCTTAAATGTTGAGAGAGAATGAGAGATAGGGCTATTTCTTCTCATGACCATCTGGCTAGGCAAGAGGCAGCACACCAGGGTACAATTCAGAGAAGCCATTCTCTGAATCAACATTGGACCCGGTGTGAAATAAGATGCAACACGGCTCTTATTGTTGCATGTTGTCCTTCCTTTATTTAAAAAATTTTAGAGTTTATTCTATTAGAACTCTAGGAGACTTCAGAAGAACAGTCTCTTAGGGCACCACACTGCATAGTTCTCAGTTCTCTGCTCCTCTTTCCCCTCACTTGGGGCAGGTGGAAAGACTGAATAGACTACTTCTCTTTCTGGAAGTTCTCCATGAATATTGATTGCTTAGCTGAGTATTTGTTAGCTATTAGGCAACACTGACTTCAATAGAGTGTTCAATTGTAAAGGACTTGGAGTGTTACATTCTGTGTTATTACTTAGAAATTTACCCACTTGCTGTAAGAGTAGTTGAGCTGATAGACATGTACTTTATACAGATTTAAGGCTCTGTTATCCCTCATTTATGTATTTTGATAAAGTTTTTTTTTGAACATGCTATTTAATGATTTTCTTTCCAATAAAGCCATTGTATACTCACCCTGCAGTTAATTTTCCTTGTAAATGATTTTATTATCTCATATGTATTGATCTCATACAATTAATTATTGTCTCACCACATTGTATTATAATTGCATGGCTGTGTGTCTCCTGCTAGGCTGTGAGTGCGAGGTTAGTCACGGGTCTCATTCAACTTTGTGTTCTCATACTACTCAGGATAGTGTCTGACATGTCATGTGAAGAACGTGTATAGTGGCTATCCATAAATGATGAATGAATGAAAGAATGATATCCCAGTTTTAGAGTCTGCCTCCAGAATATTGGCACTCCATGACCGGTATTCTGGATGTATTCCTTAAAACAGGGACATTGTGTTCATTGGCAAATTTTTGTGCCCTTTTTTTCTCTTAAGCTATAGAGTAACAGGCTGATGTGTTTCACTGTGATCTTCCATGTGCTGTGTTTGATTGCTTGTTGATAATGAATGGTGACAAGTGCCATCATAGTGTGACTGCTTTGGTTCCAAGGTCACATCTTTCCCTTGGTTGAACGTAAGTGGGTTTTACATTTCAAGATCTTGGCTTCTGAAACCTGGTGACTTGTGTTTATTATTTATCTTCTTGGGCATTTATCATTGTCTGACCCCTGTAACCCCTGGTTTCCATTTCGATCAAATGAGAGTTGTGCGTGGCTGGCTCTAGAGTGACGCTTAGCATAGCAAATGTGCAGTGAGTTGATTGAATAGCCTTTGACTGAGTCTTGCTGCTGCTGCTTTGTGCTACAGAATTGTGATTTGTAACTTTACTTGAAACTGTCATTTTACCTTTTTCACCTCACAAATTTAATCACTCTCAAGGAAAGAGATTTATTTTTAAAAAGTACAGATTATCATTAATGTAAAAATTTTAAGAGATTAAATTTTTTTTGCCATTACATGTAATTAAAAATTTTTCTTCCTATTTTCTTTACCTGGCTTTAATGACTGAAAAGCATTCTGGAGACAGGAAAACAAAGACAACACAAAGTGAATGGAATTGAAAACTCTGAAAGAAAATTGCAAAGGTTGTCCTTTGGGATGATGATAGGAGGAAAAATTAAAAACTCTCTGATTTCTGCCTCTTACTAGTTTCAGAACAAGATTAGACAGACAGTAATAAGACCAGAGGCTCCTTTTTTCCCTTCTTGCCACAAGCACATATTGATACCTCATGTGTAAGTGTGGTATAGGGCCTGAAATTAATCCCAATGTTACGTGTGCCTTGACACCTGGAGAAACTGGGAGCCTCTAATGACCCATCTATAAGCCCCCTCCCTTACTGTGCTCTAGGGAATACGGTCCCCTAGCCAACCAACTCTCCAAGACCCCAGCAGGCTGACATATTGATTTTAGTCTTGTGAAATTTGAAGCAAAGAAAGACACTAACTTTCAACACTCTGAGATAATAAAGGGGTGTTATTTTAGCCTCTAAGCTTGTGGTAATTTGTTATGGTAGCAGTGGAAACTGAATGCAAGTATTAATGAGTATTTGTGTTTCTTTTCCTTGGGTTTCTCTTCATTGAAAAATTCTGGGGGTAGTAAAACCTTTTTGTTTAAAATGAATGGCAAGAAACCATTCCTTCACCTCATGTTTCCATTTCATGAAGAACTCACAGCTTTATATACATAAAGGGATGGGTCCGTGTTGTGTCCAACACACAGCTTACCATTTGGGTTGATTTTACTCTACTTGAATGAACTATAGTTTCCCTGGGAATCATAATTTTAACACCAAAGCCTTGTTTTTAGTTGCTGTGGGCTCCAAGAGCATTTCACTGACACATCCTCTGCTTCAAATACATTTTCTGTTTTAAAAGTGAGCGATTCTAGACCTTTGAAAAATAAGAAATGGTGAAGACCAGAATAATGAACATTGTATTTTTAGTTGCTGCACTTAGATATGTTGGTTACTGTACTTTTTTTAAAAAGAGTCAAAAAATGGAAACTGCTATGAGTAGCAAATAGTGAAGCTTATGTATGCATGAATAGAGTTTAGTATAGTAATAAAACCTTACAGTAAAATGACTACAACAGTCATATTCATAGTCATAGTATTCATAGTATGAATAATTGTTATTCATAATTAGGAATAAAAGGTAAGGGGATTGCATGAAGCATTATAATTGCCATTTATAATTACTATTGCTGTTACATAGCAGAACAAGCATTCTGCCCTCAACTGAGGGGAAGGAAAGTGAGGACCTGGGCCAGCACATGAGTGTTGGGGAGGAACGTGGCTCAAGGTGGATCAGCTCCTACCTCACTGTGGTGGGAATTGCCCCTTCTTCATTAAGGAACATGAGGAAATGGAAACTGAGTGGCTTGGCCCTGGGGGTCCCCAACATCTGGCTAGGAGAGTGTGGGAGTGATTCCATCTCTGCCCTCCCCTGACCCTCCAGGGCAGCCCTTATCCCTTTGACTCTGCTTTTGTGGGAACTCCAGTGCCCTCTGTGCTTCTTTGGCTTCTGCCCTGCTCTTCCCACAGATGGAGAGACGAAGCTAGAGGCTTACCTAATCTCTTTCCTTCGTTAATTCTACTTCATAATTGTGAGGTTTAAAGAAAGGCCTCTCCCCAGGGCCCCAAATTCTCCTGTCACCACTTGAAATTCTATTCATTAACTGTTAATTTAAATTAATAAACAGGTATCTTAGACTGGCCAAAGGCAGCTATTAAAGGTGACCTAGTCATTCTTGGCATATGTAGCCTGAGCTAGGGGCTATTTTAAAGACTTTACCTGGATTAATTTATTTAATCTGCACAGCANCCCGTCTCGGCCTCCCAAAGTGCTGGGATTACAGGCTTGAGCCACCGCGCCCGGCCGGCCAGGGTGCTCTTAAACTCCTGGCCTCAAGCAGTCCTTCTTCCCCTGCTGAGATTTCAGGTGTGCGCCACCATGACTGGCCCGTTTTTTCTTTTACTGTTCTTGCTGCAGAAAACTCTTATGTGTGTTTGTGTGTGTATATGAGGGAAGTGTTTAACTTATCAAGTTTTAAAGTGTTGTTTAAGTAACATTTTGCAAATATTCTTGGAGTAAAAGCTAATGAAAATCGACTAATTTCTTTAATTGTCCTTTTCTTCCTCACACAGTATTGGCTGGATCCTGCAAAAACTCTTGCTGAGCACAAAGAACTGATCAACAGTAGGTATTTGACTTTTGCTTTGTTAAAGGGTGGCTTGAAAGCGATGACAAAGTCCATGGTTAGTTGGGTGCAGAAGTGGGCTTAAGTACTGGAGAAGTGAGTACTAGTACTCAAGTGCGAGAATATGGGAATATGTGTATTGTGTGCATTGCTAGGCCTTCTCCAAACTCGTATTAAATTTAATCAGTCTCTGAGTGGATCTTGGTATTGAATTTGTCCTAGAGGCAGGCCTTCCCTTGATTTTGTCTGTGGTTTTTCTGTATGCTTGTCTTTAAAATTTGACCTTAAAACAAAAAAGGCAAATAGACATTAATGGGTGGTAGGGGGACTGCAGGGATGGGTCATAATGTCCAAGCTTTTAAAGAGCTTGAGTTTCTTGAGTTATGGCATGGTTTTGCCATTTGGACCACTCAGTTTCCTAAGCCAGTAAGAGGTGCTTTTGTGACCTGAAAAGTGGTCTTCAGAGAGAGACCATTTTTGGGAGCTAGCTTTTTGGTTTTATCAATACAAATATTATAAGGAGATGCAATATAATTAAGTATATATTGCTTAATCTTAATTTCCAGAACCCAAGTTTTTATTTATAAGCACAAACACAGAGGCTCCTTAAGTGTGCAAAAGAATACTCTTTTTAAAAAAAAAATTGTCTGTTTCAATTGAAATAAAATATACATGACGTATAAAATGGATTCTTTTAACCATTTTTGTGTGCAATTCAGAAGCATTAGGTACATTTACATTGTTGTGCAGCCATCATCACTGTCCATCTCCAAAATGTTTTAATCTCCCTAAACTGAAACTCTGTTCCCCATTAAAGCATTTTGCTGAACTGTGTAAATTATTGCTAATCAAAACGGAGTGGATTCTTCTGGCATTCATTACCCCCATTCTGAGTCTGTATTTTCTGTGCGTGTCAGCTTGTTTCCTGCGGTAGTATTGGTTGTGCGATGCTACATGGATCCAAGGGCAGGAATGTAGCTCTGCTTCCAAAAGGAACTGGAAACCTGGACTGCAAAGCCATCAGAAAGTCCTGTTTCTATGAACGTCAGCATCATTGTTGTTTCTCATTGCATTCCCACCTCTGTAGTGGAAACCACTGGAGTTTACAAGTTACAGCTCTAGTGTATTTGAACTGATTTAAAAAATACCAATTGGAAAACCAGAAAAATTTCAGGAATGATTTCTTTTTTTTTTTTTTTTTTTTTTTTTTTGAGATGGTATCTTGCTCTGGCACCCAGGCTGGAGTGCAATGATGTGCTCTCAGCTCACCGCAATCTCTGCCTCCTGCGTTCAAGCAATTCTTCTGCCTCAGCCTTATAAGTAGCTGGGATTACAGGCGCCCACCACCATGCCTGGGTAATTTTTTTTTTATATATATTTTTAGTAGAGATGGGGTTTCGCCATGTTGGCCAGGCTGGTCTCGAATTCCTGACCTCAGGTGATCCACCCACCTCAGCCTTCCAAAGTGCTAGGATTACAGGCGTGAGCCACCGCACCCAGCCGATTATTTTAAAATAAACTCACAGGTTTCTTTTATAGGGAAAAAAGTTGATATTTCTATCAAGGTGATGAAAAATTATTATTTTAAGGTGCGTTATTAAAGTGTTCCTAAGCACATTTAAAGTGTCTACTTATTTACATGGTATGAAATATTTTATTTAAGTATCAGTCTATAATGCAGTCACTTTTTTATTCTAAAAATTTGATGTAGGCTGGACGTGGTGGCTTACACCTATAATTCCAGCAATTTGGGAGGCTGAGGTAGGTGGATCACCTGAGATCAGGAGTTCAAGACCAGCATGGCCAACATGGTGAAACCCAGTCTCTGCTAAAAATACAAAATTTAGCTGGATGTGGTGGCGAGTGCCTGTAATCCCAGCTACTTAGGAAGCTGAGGCAGAGAATATGGCTTAACACCCAGGAGGCAGAGGTTGCAGTGAGCTGAGATCCCACTATTGCACTCCAGCCTGGGCAATAGAGTGAGACTCTGTCTCAAAAAAAAAAAAAAAAAATCTGCATAGTAAGAATAAAACAACTGGTATTATAATTGAAGAAATGTTAGTGACTGAAGAATCCTTCCATTTTATCTCATGAAATTGTTTGATAGTGAAGGAAAATGGCTATCAAATCTCTAATAGATTAGTCAGAAAGAGAATCTATAAAAACGACAGAACATTTGCTAGTTACCAGAATGCTTGTAGTTAATCTTGATTTATTTCTTCTTGAGTTAATGAGAAACTCCTTATCAAAGACCTCAAAATTAGTCTACATAAAAGATAGAAGATTCCTAGTTTTTGGCTTCTGTATTTTTTGCTAAAGTGAAACAATATTAACTTTACTTTACATAAGAGTTTCTTAAACGTTGAGTCCATGGCATGACGTGGATTCAAGACAATAATTTTGTAATTTGAATTATCAGCACCTTACTTTTTTGTAGTCTTAGAATAGGAAGCCAAAAAGTATCTGGCTGAACATATCCTTGTCCAAATGTTCATTTCTATAGCCTTTGATTGCTCTCTGAAACAATGATGCATATAAGAGTATTAACTTACGCTAAAGGTATTACTATTTTGTGTTTCCCTGAAAAGCTATATAGATAGAATAGTGCACCCCAAAGTGCTGAGCTCTAGATATTAGCAAACTTTTTTTTCTTCCCAGTGATTTTAGGCAAGTTGTTTAACTCCTTGGAGTTTCACATGCCTTGCATATGTTACCAAGTTGCTATTGTTGAGATTCAAATGTTTATGAAACATTGTTGTACATTATGAAATGTAACCAAATGGTAATGATGCCTTATATTTAGAACACAGCCATTTTATATGTGAATGGGAAATGAAAGGCTAGTTTGGGCCAGAAGAACTTAGAGAAAATTAGCCAAAACCAAATGTTTTTAATTGTGTACTTTTAACATTTTTGTTTAACTGTTCATATTGAATATTTGAAATGTGCGGGCTTGGTGAACGGGGTGTAATCTGTCATGTTCCAGAGAATAGAAGCAGCTCTGGGGCCTGAAGAAGGCCTCTTCTCTTTGTGTGCCATCTCGACAGCATCTGTGCTCCTGCCCGCCCCCTAGGTACTAACCCCAGCTGCCTGCGGGCACAGACAGACCCATCTGCTCAGGAACACGGAGCTTGATTGACACAGACAGATAAGCTGAGGGTGGACTTCCTGGCTCTTCTAAATATTTAATAGTCTGTGCCTCCCTGACATCTATGTTCAGGGATAGAGGTGTATTTGTTAGAAATACAAACACAGTGGTTAAACAAACATAAAAATTAAACATAAGGAATCAACTCCAATAATAAGAAATTCTAGCAGTTTCTTTTAAAGTTTAGTTTTTAAAAAAGCTGTAGCATAAGGAGTGTCTTACACAGGAAGGCATAGATGAGGGGAGAGGCAGGATCCTCATCTTGATTGTCTTCCACATGCCAGGAACAGGGTTCCAGTGTGTTGCACACATAAGTATGTGTATGTAATATTAATAAATAGTAACATAGTTCATATGTTATAAATACATGATACCTTTATTCTTGTTCTGTTTAATTTCTTTTCCCCAGTTTCTAAATTTGTGACTTTATTCAGTTAAGAATAGCAAGGCTGGGGTTACTTTATGTCAGTTTAGACAGTATGGAAGACTTTTACTGAGATGCATGCTTCACATCTTTTCTTTTTAATGCGTGGGAGAGCTTTTGTTGCAAAACAATTAACACCCATAACTACCAGTTGGTATACCAGGTAACAAATCCTTTTAAAAACAAAGTGTATTAGATCTAGTTACTGCACAGCTTGGAGATACGCAGTTTTGGAAACAGTACAGATTAGATTGATACCCTCAGAAATAAAAATATTTCCTAGTAAAAGCATAATATAATGTGTTTGGCACCCAAGGGGTTTGTGTCTTCTTGCACAATATGAGTATGTATTTATTTTTTATTTGTCCATGTACAGATAATTCCAGGCTTTGTTTCTGATTTAAAACATAAAAAAGTTTGTAGGCATAGTTCTTCTTTGGTAAATGAATTAGATGAGAAAGGTTTTCTTAAATACGTGAGAACACATTTTTAGATTCAGAAGTATTTAAGAATGAAACAAATATTGTCCCTAATTTTATTATGTAGCCTCACTGATGATTTTTTTCCCGTAAAAAAAGGTAAGAGTTATCATAAGAAAATTCTAATGAGTTAGTTTAAGGATAGAACATTTCTAGCCTTTCTTCCCAGAGTTTGCCATTTAGTAATTTTTTTTTTTTTCTTTTTTTGGAAAAAAAAAAAAAAAAAAACCCAAATATGATCCCTTTTTCACAAAAGGGAATTTAGATTGTTGGTCTTTTCCACATCAGCACATGCAGATGCCCTTCTGTCTGTCTGAGCATTTGCATGGTGTATGTCCGGTGGCTGGGGCTGACTTAAATAGTCCACCTGCTCCTGAGCATTTAAGTTGTTTTCAGCTTTCTGCAGATAGGTTTAAAAACTATTTTTTTAATGAAATGATAAGTGGGTGGTTTTTAAAACCATTTATTTTTTTTCTTTCTTCACTATGAAAAATTACATATATATTATAGAAAATGGGAAAAACATAAATAATGAAAAATGTCTATAACCTTACCAACCAGATATAAGAACCAGCAACATTCTGGTGTATTTGGCTGTGTCTTCTATCTGTGTGTGTATGTGTCAAGGTCCTACTGTCACAGTTCTGAACTTTGCTGTTTCTATCTTATGTTTTCTTGTTTCTTTAGACATTTTTGGAGTGTAATTGTAAATAGCCGTATAATATTATACTGTAACTTTGACTATTTTATGATTTTAGTGAAATTTAATTTCTATTTCTTATTTTAGCTGGACCTCCATATACTTTGTATTTTGGTATTAAATTCTATGCTGAAGATCCATGTAAACTTAAAGAAGAAATAACCAGGTATAGTATTGACTTTGTTTCTGAAGAGATACATGCATTGCATATACAAAAAGCTTTATTTAAAATATATTAAAATTGGGCTAAACATTTGGATGTGTGTCTACCTGCATTTTGTAATGCATCTCTTGTGAGGGTAAAATTTAAACTAGCATTGCATGAAGTTGATCAGTGTCTGACGATAGATGTGTTTGAAAATGGCATGAACCTGGGTGACGTGATGATACATTTTGCATCTGCTGTGATGAAATATTTCTGTATCATTATTGTTAAGCATGCATTCAGCCTTTGTATTCATATGGAAGTCATTTGAACTGCCTAAAGGAAGGATATTTTGATGCTCGGTTTGTACTTCTAAATATACATTTGCACAGCCAGTTATTTCTTTTTAATTGGTTGTAGCTTAAATATTAGCTTTCCAGGTGTTTCATTTATCTCTATAGGAAATGAGAAGATAATTGCTTTTAGTATTAAGAATGGAAACCAATGTTTTAATACATTACTTCACCTTTGTCACCAAATATTTGATATGAGTAAGACAGAATTTCCTATCGATATTGATTAGGTTGTCAAAATAGTACATGTCAACAACTGAAAGGGCTTATGAAGAACAGACCAGTTATATTTTAACTTATTCCGCTGATGACCTAGCTGCATGTGGTGGCAAAAACAAAAGCATATTTCCTAACTTAACACTAAGTGGTCAGTTTTCCCAGTGAACCCATATTAGAGGCTCAAATAAAGCCTAATACCTCCTTTGAAAAAGTTGAAATCATGTCTTTCGTAGCCTATGGTTTTGTTTCTATTCCATGCTTTCATCTGTCTCAGACTTTCTTTTGTCTTTATTCTGGACTGCACACAGAAGAATGAGAAGAGGGTAGGCTAATTGGACCTTTTTCATCCCACTTTCAAGTGCCATATTTAGGCCTCATTTTTACTTTGTTTTATTTTATCCCTCAACTTAAGATGTAATCTATTTGAACTGTAATGATTGATTGATGAAAATATTATATTTCATAACCTGTATTTAATTTTTTAAGAGACAGGGTCTTACTGTATCACGCAGGCTAGAGTGTAGCAGTGTAATCATAGCTCACTGACCTCAAACTCCTGTGCTCACAGAATCCTCCCGCCTCAGCCTCAGGAGTAGCTGGGACTACAGGTGTGTGCCCCTACACCTAGCTAATACTTTTTGTTTTTTTGTCTTGTTATGTTGACCAGGCTGATCTTGAACTCCTGGCTTCTAGCAGTCCTCCTGCCTTAGCCTCCCAAAGTGCTGGGATTACCAGCATGAGTCACTGTACCAGCCCAGACTTCATTTTTAGAACCAAGCAGATGTCTGCATTCACATTGTTCATTATCACATTGTTAGTGAGCACTTTGAAAAGCAGACATGGCAGTTTAAGCTTTTGCAGAGCACATCTTTCTGGGGAAAGGGCCGTTAGGATGGAGAGGAAATGTTGAGGAGAGGGATGGTATTTTCATTAGAGTTTCAGAGGGAAGTTGAATTCAAGTACTGTAAAAAAATACACTTATATCTGTAACTCATTAGGGAATTGCAAGGGCAAAACATTTTTTAAAAAATAAAATGAAAGTCCTTCATAGTCAGGTTGTGAGTAATCTCTGCCTGTGCCTAAGTGTCCTCAGTTGTAAAACTGGAGATGTACCTGTTTCAAGGTTTTCTTAAGCATTAAATGGAATACTGTATATAAAGCTCTTATGATTGTCCGTGTCTCATACTATGTTTGAGGAATGTTAATACTTATTTCATTCTATCCTTTTTCTAGATGTATGGTGGAGTTACATCTTAAATAGGGGTTAGGTTCCAAAAATACTTGAGTTAATTTTAAGAAGGGATAAAAAAGATCATTGTTTTATAATGCATTACTTCACCTCTGTTCACCACACACATGAACAGAAATTTCCCAACAGAATCTATAGATGGATCATTAACAGAATACATGGATTTTTTGTATAATTTACAACCCACAATATTTTCAGTACAACCAGTTGTATTGAAAGTTTTAGACCAGCTTGTGTAGTTAAGAGCACAATGACATAGCTGGCTTACAATTAGTGTCCATGATTTGTTGCCTAAAACATATGGTTGAATTTAGGTAAGTTAAATGTGCATTTAATACATTGATATACACATATTATTCATTTTATTATTGATTTACATGAATATATTACCATTAATGGACCTGAAAAAGAGGAGTCACATGAGATAATTTTGGCAAAAGCAAGAACTGAAACCAAAAAGCAAAATCTCCAGATACATGCTATTTAAGGAAGAACATACTTCTGCCAGCATTTTCAAGTTGAGTGTTTATCTTAATTTAGTTCTTTGGAAAATTGTGCCAGCCTACTCTGCATTGGCTGTTAGGTTGTCTGTAATTTTTTGATATGAATGATCATGCTATCATAAACATGCTTATACATAATCTTTTATGTGTATGTTTTTTTGACATGTTACTATTTCATACATATCGTATTGCCTCTTTCACCATCTAACCCAGCTTTTTTTTTTTTTTTTTTTTTTTGAGACGGAGTTTTACTCGTCGCCCAGGCTGGAGTTCAGTGGTATGATCTCAGCTCACTGCAACCTCCACCTCCTGGGTTCAAGCGATTCTCCTGCCTCAGCCTCCCGAGTAGCTGGGATTACAGGTGCCCACCACCATGCCCAGCTAATATTTTGTAGTTTTAGTAGACACAGTGTTTTGCCATGTGGGGCAGGCTGGTCTCAAACTCCTGACCTCAGGTGATCTGCCCACTTCGGCCTCCCAAAGTGCTGTAACCCAGTCTTTTTACTGCTGCATTGTATTCCATAATTAACTGTATGTTTTGGCCATCCAGATTGTTTCCTTTTTTAAAAAAATTAGGGCTGGGCGCAGTGGCTCACGCTTGTAATCCCAGCGCTTTAGGAGGCCAAGGCGGGCGGATCACGAGGTCAGGAATTCGAGACCAGCCTGGCCAACACAGTGAAACCCTGTCTCTACTAAAAAAAAATACAAAAATTAGCTGGGTGTGGTGGCGGACTCCTGTACTTCCAGCTACTCCTGCTCGGGAGGCTGAGGCAGGAGAATCGCTTGAACCAGGGAGGTGGAGGTTGCAGTGAGCCGAGATCGCGGTGCTGTACTCCAGCCTAGGTGACAGAGCTAGACTCTGTCTCAAAAAAAAAAAAAAAAAAAAAAAAGAAAGAAAAAAAAATACAGATAATGCTACAGGGAACTTCTCATGTATATACATGGTCATGCTATTAATATATGCAGTATTTCAGAAGGACACTGATGTAGGAAAAAAGATCTGGAATGAATGTGATAGAAAAATAAAGTTTCAGGTTATGAAAAATGTAAGTTAATAGAATCATCAACTTGGAGTCCCTGCTTGTGTTCTAAGGTGTTTTCTGAAGTAAATGAAATTGGGGGGACTTTGAGGTCATATATTCTGAACTCCACCCTTGTAGAACATTTCTGACACATCAACCAGCTTCTTATTAAGCACTTTTAGGTAGGAAACCTACTTTTAAAAGCACTAGGAAATTCAATAAGAAATAATTCTCTGATGGTCTATACAGAATAAATCTGATCTCTCTTTTCTTTATTAGTACTGTAAATAATTCGTGTCCTCAGGAGATCTGTTAAACTGATTTTCAGTTCTAATTCAAAACATGACATCCTTCCCTGTATTGTGTGTCCTTCATAGCTCTGTATCCTCCACAGATTTGATAAGTATAATACATATATTGGTTAGAAAGACAGGCTTGGGAGTCAGAAAGGCTGAGGTCTGCATCCTTGCTTTGTCATTCACTAGTTCTGTAATCCTGAGAAGATTGCATAGCCTTTTGTAAAGTCTCAGTTTTTTCATCCGTGCAATGGCATTATAGTGTTTCTTCAAAAACATGCTTGGAGGAATATGTAAGAGTGTACTGGCAAAGTACTTACCATAATGCAAAGATGTAAGTGTTCAATAATGATCAAGGTAGCTGACATGGAAATAATGATTATTGTTTTATATTTTCAAATTATTGATTAAAACATTAGGAAAAGACCAGCTTAGAGCCCTGAGATAGGTCTTCTTGCATGTTTAAGTCAATCCAGTAATCAGACCCTTCTTATTGTAGGTGTTGATTTAATTATGAATCATTTTACTATCCCCTGTAGCCTACATTTCTTGAATATGTATGTCAAGACAGAATGCACTTACACTTCATTCTGTAACTATCTGGAGTACCATGTTCCAGTGTGCTGAGTAAAAGGAGATTGAGTGGTGACCAGGGCAAGATGTGGTTTCAGTCTGCCTGAAGAGAGAATCTGTCAGTTGTCTTGCTGACAGCCCTATCTGAAATACCATTGGAATTTCCCTGAAGTTTTAAGGATCTTAAAACTCTTTCTAAAAAAAGAAAATAATGTTAGTTCCAAATGACTCATTCATAATACTTTTTAGAGTCTCAAAATAGATGTTTGATTTTTTTTCTTAGTTTTTTAAATAATATTTCACAGCATTTTGTTGAGGATTGACATTAAGTTCTTGTCTTCTTTTTGCAACCCAGAATCTTCCTTTGGTGAAGATGGGTTTGTTTTATTTAGCTTCTTCATTTCCTGTGTGACCTTCAGTCCTATACTTACTTCCTGAGTCCCTGTCTCCTCCTTTCACTGAAGGTAGTGGTCCTCATCTACCTCAGAGTTGAGGGTTACATTTTCTTATGGAAGCGAAAGGACTTTGTGAGCTTTAAAGGACTATCTAAATGTAAGGTGATGTTACTGCTATTTGTTTCCATATTTTCATCATTGGTTTTCAACTTTAGAGGTGAAAGTTATGGTTTTTCTCTACTGTTTTTCTGCTAAGTCCTATGTGCCATTTTTCTGCATTATTTAATAACATGTTATGATTTAAATGTTTCCCTTTGACTCTCACATTTAAATTTTATCAAGACTGGTTAGATAAAATGCTGTGTTCCTGCTCTTTGTGGGATGAAGGTAACGATCACGCTCCTTATTACCTCTGTATAGGTTGGTAGTCTCCTCTAGGTTCTCCTGTTTCACATTCAGCTATCACCTGAAATCAAACTCCTCCCTGTCCCTACCTCCTTCAGTTTTCTCAGCAGGGTCTCACATCATGAGAAGGTGCACTGTAGGATTCTTTGGTAAGAGCATTCGTGACTGTTTTTGGCCAGGAATCTCACAGGAGCCTTCTGTTTTGAGCTTCTGTCTCTCTACCCCTTCTTTAAGAAAGTCCTTGTCTGTTCTTCTTGCCTCTAATTGCTAAACTGTTAATGGATCTCAACGACTTTTACATCCTTGGTATCAGTTTAGCTATTTTCAACACACATTAGATAAATAGAAAACTGTGAGGCCAATATTTCAGGCCTGTCTCTTGTGTTGTACTGGTGGTGGTGGCGTATTAAGTACAGATAGAGTGGAAGACAGAATGCTCCTCCCTACCTAGAAATCAAAGTCTCAGGGGCAGTGCATATACATCGGTTTGTTAGTTTACAAAAGGAGGTAACCAGAAACTGCTTCATGAAGCCTCTGCTGTATACCACAATGTATTCTGGAAACTTCCTTGTTAAGTAGATATTTTTAGGTAGCATTTTTTCCCCAGTATGGTACAGTATAACTAGAGTCACAGTATAATTTATTGTCCAAACTTTGACACTTTAGAGAATGATGAAGTGAGTTATTAATAATTATATATTCATAATAGGCATAAATTAGTACTCTCCTAGGCTAACTGGCACATAGGTTCATCCTAATTAAAGCCAGAGATAAACAAGGACTCAAGCATTCAATCATAGCTTTAATCAGAATGACACAGAAGAAAAGACTCAGCAACTCTAACTTGCTCTAGTTTAAATAAAATATTAAATTTACTATAAGCCCCATAAAACATACAAAATAAGCAATATATAGTTAACTTAAAATAGGCCCTGAGATACTATAAAATGTTTAACATATGAAAATATGATTTTACTTTATCACAAATTTGCCTCATGACTCTAGTAAGATGCTAGATATAATAAAAATCAAGTTTGAAATTAAAAATAGTTTGCCTTCAATTTTTGATTTTTTTTTTTTTTTTTTAATGCAAGGAGTGAAAGATCTGTGATATCTTTAAAGGGCAGGCTAACCAGGGAATTTTGAATAGATGTATTTTTTCTTTATGAATTTCTTAGAGACAGCAAATAATGTTCCCAGTTTTTAGAATTTTGTCTCTCTGTTTATCCATGTACCCAACTTGCAAATCAACAAGTATGTATTGAGCAGCTCCTATGCGCTGAGAGCCGGAGATACTAGGAATGCAGTTGCCAATGTGATGTGGCTCCTGTTTCTTTGTATCTGTTTGTCTGTGTTTCAGCTCTTTGTTTTCTACTATGTATTTTTAATCTCTCTGTTCCTCTGTTCCTCTCCTTTTGTCTTTGAAGCAGATGTCTATCATTTCTGTATTTGGCAAAAGATTTGATTGTCTAGTCAGATGTTAAAGTCTTTTTTTTTTTTTTTTTTTGAGAGGAGGTGTTACTCTGTTGCCCAGTCTGGAATGCAGTGGTGCAGTTACGGCTCACTGCAACCTCAACCTTCTGGGCTCAGATGATCCTCCTGCCTCAGCCTCCCAAGTAGCTGTGACTGCATGCATGTACCCCCAAGCCTGGCTAATTTATTTTTTGTAGAGATGGGGGTCTCACTGTGTTGCCCAGGCTGTCTCAAACTTCTGGCCTCAAGCAATCCTCTTTCCACAGCCTCCCAAAGTACTGGGATTACAGGTGGGAACCACCATGCACAGTCTCAAAGTCTTAATAGAGAAAGAGACACTTGCATCTCTGACCCCTTTCTTTAAAAAATACACTTCAGGAAAAGAAATTTGAAGATGCCAATAGAGAAGGAGGAGGGTGTAGTGAAGTGCAAGTTTCCAGCAGCAAGCAGTGATAATTCTCACAGTTGTCTCTTTTGTTTTTAAGGTTTGTTTGTTTGTTTGTTTTTTTGAGACAGAGTCTTGCTCTGTCACCCAGGCTGGGGTGCCGTGGTGCAATCTCAGCTCATGGCAACCTCCACCTCCTGGGTTCAAGTGATTTCTCCTGCCTCAACGTCCCAAGTAGCTGGGACTATAGACATGCACCACCATTCCTAACTTTTGTATTTTTAGTAGAGAAAGGGTTTCACCATGTTGGCCTGGCTGGCCTTGAACTTCTGATCTCAGGTGATCCGCTTGCCTCAACCTCCCAAAGTACTGGGATTACAGGTGTGAGCCACCATGCCCACCCTTGTTTGTAAGGTTTTGTATTTAAGTTCTCCTAATTTTACTTGACCCTACTTTTCTCTTCTCCAAGAGGAGCACAGATGATCATTATCAAACGGATTTAATAGCTCAGATGAACATTCAGGGAATTGAAAATAGTTAAATAGGGTTGGGAAAAGGTGTGCAAATTATGGAACAGGGTGGTCACTGATCAGTGGCAAGAAGTGGCCCCAGAATTAAGCAGAAGTAGGAAGTCAGTCTTACAAGCTATCTTAAGGAGCTTGAACTTTATCCTAAAGGCAAAGGGAAGTCTTTTGAGGTTTGTTTTTTTTGTTTTTCAACTGAAAGAGTGACATGATCCTGTTTTCATCTTAAGAATCCTGCTTACCTCTTGAGAGGTTTGGAAGAAAAGTAAGTATGAGTGATGGCAGAACAGTTAGGAGGAGGTTTTAGAAATTTAGGAGAGAGTGACCTGGTCTAGGGGATCGAGAGGAGTATAGATTTTAGAAACAGCATATTTGGTGATTGAATGTGGGTGCCAGGGATGATTACACATTGTTCCCAGGTTTATTTTTCTTGGACAGCTGAAGGTGGGGGTGCCACTTACTGAAATGGGCAGTGGGGAAACATGGGGCATTGAGCAAATTTTCTCTGAAACATGTGGTTGCAATAAAAGTTGATACCAATCTTTTTGAAATAATCAATGTGGTATCTAATATCTAACACAAATGTAACATTTCCTCCCTAAGGGCTTTGGTTGTGAGCATTTGGAGAAGAGATATTTATCATAGCTGATTATTATAGTTCATTTCCTTTGTTTTTTTCTACCCTTCCCAATGACATCGAGTCACCTTATAAAACAGAAGTCACAAAAGGACAGGTTAAAGTGTGTGACAGTGTGTGTGCATGTGTGTAAGTGCTAGCATCCAAGGATGATGTGGATGGTTAGTTATGTTGGTTCATAAACCTCTGGCCCCTCTCAGTCCACTGGCAGAATAGCTGAATAAGAAAACAAAACTAATCAAAGTTACATATCATCCTGATTGAGAGAGTTCTAGGGTCAGATTTCTTGGGTTCTAGCTCTAACTCTGCTGCTTAATTCGTTGTGAGGTCCTGGACAAGTTATTTCCCCTCTGAGTCTATCAGTTTTCTCATCTGCACAATGGAGAAAATAATAGTACTGACTTCATTTTTAAAGTCTTAACCTAAGTTATTATACATAAATTACTTAGGATGAGTTACCATATAGTGTTAAGAACAGTGCATGGCATTGCTGTTATAACAGGTTTTCTTTTGGCAACTTGGAATGAGCAGATAATAGACAGAGTGTTATGTAATATAGGTTAGGTCTTTGTGATTTATTTCTCCCAGTAGGAGCGTGTTGTGGTGGCAGTGGCAGTAATGATAGCTTAAAAGAGCGTGGAGTTATCCTTTGCATTCACCCTGTGATGTGGATGCTGTCAACGGTTCCAGTTTTGCAGGTGGGGAGGCTGGCTGTCGGAGAGGTTAAGCAGCAGCCCAAGGCTACAGAGGTAGTGAATGCCGGGGCTGGGAAGTAAGCCAAGCAGTTGAACTTGAAAGCCGCACTTTTTAGCCACAACCCTATATTGCCTCTGTAAGGTATGTTTGAGTAGTTCCTGTTCACTCAACAGCCCCCTCACACAAGAGTGGGGGGTGGCTTTATTTTAATTGAAGGTGATTGGTTGTTAACCTTGATTATCAGGGTCTAAAACATCAGGTTTGAGTAGTGTAAGAGATCGTTAATCTCTCTTTTTGTTTCTCTTTTAGATATCAGTTTTTCTTGCAGGTGAAACAAGATGTCCTTCAGGGCCGCCTGCCCTGCCCCGTCAACATTGCCGCTCAGCTGGGAGCGTATGCCATCCAGTGTAGGTGCCACTTAAACATATTTGCCTCAGAAATGTCTGGAGAAAGTATTTGCATTTTTAAAAGCGAGTTTACATACTAAAACTCTTCTTATCCATGAGATTTTGCAAAAAAAAAAAAAAAAAAAGAATTTATTTGGAATTCAAGTTTTGTTCAGTGTTTCTTCGGAAGAGGTAAAAATGGAGCCAAGTACAAATCACTTATAGTAGGCTGCATGGAGGTTTAGTCACTGGAATAGCATTGATTCTTGATTAGGTGGAGGGTCTAACAATCTGTTCTATCTACATCTCGTCTGAGTTCATTGATTCTCCTCCCCACACCCTCCCCCAAGCTTCTATGTGTCAGAGATCCCATTGCTCCTGCACTGCTGTTGTGAAGAGTCTGCATGGCCAGGTGCCATCACTAGGTTCAGCGTGTGGCATGGGTGTTGAGCTCGGTGCTCTGCAGCTCTTCATGTTAATATGGTGGCTGTGTGGGGTGGCTTCAGCATGCATTGTCATTTTGGAGACTGAGGCTGAGACTACTTCCAGTAACAAGTGGACACCTTCTAAGAATCAAGCTAGATGTGGGGAGAATAAGTTAGCATGGTCCTGTAGTCCCAGCTACTCGGGAGGCTGAGGCAGGAGAATGGCATAAACCCGGGAGGCGGAGCTTGCAGTGAGCTGAGATCCGGCCACTGCACTCCAGCCTGGGCGACAGAGCGAGACTCCGTCTCAAAAAAAAAAAAAAAAGCATGGTCCTTGCCCTTGTGACAATTGCAGACTAAAAATAATCTAGAAGAAATATGCTAGGAAAAATGTCATATAGATGAACTGGGTTGGGGCTGCAAGGTAGATTAACATAGGGAGAAGCATTTGTATAGGAGTAATATAGTGGGCTGTCTGCTATCATTTTGCTTCTTTGTGTAAATTGTAATGGGATATGTGCAGCATTGTATTGCATTTCCATGATCATTATTTCAGGCAAAGATGTATTGAATCACATGTACTATTTCCTGGTGTCATTATCTGAGAGGATATATTGAGGTCATGAGTGTTTTTCACTTCCAGCATTTCTAGTGTTTGTACTTGAAATGCTGTTTATAACATTTTACTTCACATACATCGTTAAGAGTAATTGAAGTAAAAACGGTGATATAATTATAGTCTTTGGGAATGCAAAAATATAGAACTTCTGTTTTTAAGTCCAGAATTTGTTGCTACCATCCATATATGCTCATCAGAGTTGTTTTAGTAAAATTATTTAGTTGTCTTATATGTGAATTTTAATAAGACATTTGAAAAAATGTTTAAGCATGTTAGGAATATTTTTATTTCTGTATTTTAAGGACTATTTTTCTGAAATGGAAAAATCTATTGTATCTTTCTTTCTTAGCGGAGCTTGGAGATTATGACCCATATAAACATACTACAGGATATGTATCTGAGTACCGGTTTGTTCCTGACCAGAAGGAAGAACTTGAAGAAGCCATAGAAAGGATTCATAAAACTCTAATGTAAGAATCATGACACTGTGTCTTACGGCATCATCCATCAGTCATCATCTTCTGATATTCATAAGAAAAGTTTCTAGAATGATAAATTCTTCACCTGTGCATTTAATATTCTAATACTTCTCTTTGTATAGTTTAACTGCTTTTAACTCTAAAATGCTCACTGAAAACTTCAGTAATTTAAAAGTGTAAAGGAGAAAGTAATTTCAATATGTAAAGTTACCATGTTTTTGGTCAATGGCCTTTCAGACATCTCTTTCTATGTACAATTTCCCATAGAGAAAATCTGTCGTACATAGGTTCATGTATTTCTGATATTACATAGTGGAATCATTCTGTAAATACTAGATTTTGCAGTCTTTTTTTTTTTTCGGTCACCAGGATCTTGTGAAATTAATCTTTCAGCTATAAATATAATTTTTAATCACAACGATTTTTAACCATAAATGCATTAATATATTCTTCAATGTTTCCTCTGTCTGAAGTATCCCAGTTCTTCACAGTTATAAGCCAAGTCCTGTTCAGGCCATAGCAATGAGTCTGGAAATAGTGATGATGCCAGTGTGGAACCTTTGAGGGTATTGTGTCAACACCACATGCATTTCTTAGAGTAGACACATTCCCCTAGTGGGATTTTCAATTCATGGTCTATAGCATTGAATTTATAATTTCATTATAGTTATTTTGGTTAAATTCTTTACACCACATTGCTTTATTCCCTGTTATGTAACACTCCCTCTTGAATATGCTTGGTTTCAGATCTATTATAGTTAAGGGGAAAAAAAATGGCTGGGCATGGTGGCTCACACCTGTAATCCCGGCACTTTGGGAGGCTGAGGCAGGTAGATCACCTCAGGTCAGGAGTTTGAGAACAGCTGGCCAAAATGGTGAAACCCTGTCTCTACTAAAAATACAAAAATTAGCTGGGCGTGGTGGCATGTGCCTGTAATCCCAGTTACTTGGGAGGCTGAGGCTGGAGAATCACTTGAACCCTGGGAGGTGGAGGTTGCAGTGAGTCGAGATTGCGCTATTGCACTCCAGCCTGGGTAACAAGAGCAAAACTCCATCTCAGAAAAAAAAAGAAAGAAAGAAAGAAAGGAAGAAAACATGTAGAATTAATCTGGTCACAAAAAAATGTCTGCCTAAAGGATCCGTTTCAGTGAGTGTAGAAGCAGAAGTCAGCTGCTGAATTGCAATCAGAGAAAGAGGCCCTCTATGTTGTATTAGCATGCACCAGAAGGCTCTCCAACCTGATTGCAGAGTCCTTCATTTTCAGATTTTGCTGAAGTAGATGCTCAGAGAGTGCTTGTTATAATGTTAGGAAGGGCAGTCTGTTTGGCACATTCTGAGAGTACTGATTCTACAAGGGGTTTCAAAGCACAGTTATATACTGAAATTATCAAGGAGCTTTGGGTAAAGGCTCTCATGTGTTTTACATGATAGTGTTGACAGTGTGACTGTTATTTCTAAGAATAAAGCTTGATCAAAGTGTGGTGTGTCTAATTTGATGAACATTCTTCTTGGATTTCGAAAGTATGGTATGTTGGTGGTTTTCCAGTGCATTGTGGCTGAAATGAAATATGTCATTGCAGGATTTCTTAATTTTTAAGATTCGACCTCTTTTGATTATCTATTAAAATCTCAATCTCTCTCTCTCTCTCTGTCTCTGTCTCACACACACACACTCGCTTGCACATACATGTTTAACTCTTCTGTGCAGATTTCAGGCTGATGTTCACGCTCATCAGAAATGAATGCTGCTTTCTTTATATTACCACCAATGAAGATTTTGGGAAGAATTCTGTACTCTGTATTAAGAAAATGACAAGCATTTTTACAATCTCTGTATGTTAATCAATGTATTTTCAAACTACACATGTGCTCAGGAGATCTTGATATGACCCCAGTTGGGTGGTGGTGGCCCCATTCTCTTCCTCCTACCGACCACTGCTGTAGTTCCCTTTGCTTTGGATGGAGAACTGCTGCTTCACAGAGACATTTTACCGTTTGTGAAGGGGATGCTGTTTAATTTGAGTGCTTATATTCTCAATAACCTCTTTAGGAGTTTCTGATGAGAATTTTTAATATATGCTGGGACATTGGGGATAGGCTATAATGAGCCAGAATGGATTTGGTAAATGAAATTAATGTAAGTATCACTTCAGAGTATAAAATTTTGTCACCAAGAAGCAAAGGCCTTCTTGAAATACAAGGACTTATGTTTGCATTAGTAAAAAGTATTATTTGTTTTCCCAGTGAATACAGTGAAGATAGTTTGCATCCCTGTAAGTGCAGTAACTGCTATAAAATAAGGCTCTTTGTTTTTGTGCTGGGTATAGGGGTCAGGCTCCTTCTGAGGCTGAGCTGAATTACTTGAGGACTGCCAAATCCCTGGAGATGTATGGCGTTGACCTCCATCCCGTCTATGTGAGTAACATAACACAAAATATTTTAAGCTGATGACATTTTTCTTAAAAAGTCACTGAGACTCCCAAAGGAAAGTTGCAGTTCTGTTGTTTAGCAAGCAGATGATACTTTTTTATCTATGTTTTTCTAACACAAAGCAGCTCTTGTGTGGATTAAACCCTAATGAGTTTTGCATAAAAATCTGTGATTATATTTCCATGTGTAGAAAACAATTAAGTGAGCTTGAAAACACAATCTGGATAACATATCCAAAGGGCTTAGCTAAACATCAAAACAATATAAAAGTGATGTATAGGCCGGGCGCGGTGGCTCACACCTGTAGTCCCAGCACTTGGGGAGACCGAGGTGAGCGGATCACCTGAGGTCAGCAGTTTGAGACCAGCCTGGTCAACATGGCAAAACGCTGTCTCTACTAAAAATACAAAAATTAGCTGGCGTGGTCGCGGGTGCCTGTAATCCCAGCTACTCAGGAGGCTGAGACAGGAGAATGGCTTGAACCTGGGAAGCAGAGACTGCAGTGAGCTGAGATCGTGCCCCTGCACTCCAGCTTGGCAACAGAGCAAGACTCCATCTCAAACAAACAAACAAACAAAAAGGTGTATAATTGACTGTATTAGACAGAAAACAGGAGGACTTTTCAAAAAATAGATTTTATGGCAGCAAAACATAAATACAGTCACTTGCCAGGTAAAGTAGGCATTAGGCAATAGGCCAGTCGCAACTACTGCTGATTCTGTTAATATGAGGGTTACCACCTACTATAGGTATCATTGCATAAGTAGAAATATTTTTGCAAATTTTTTTCAGTGGTTTATGAAAACTTGCTGAATAGTAGTCAGTGAGCAATTACACTGAATCTGTACTGATTGTTCTGGATCTGGGTTTTAACCTTTGAGCTACTTCTTTTAGGCTACCAAATGATTATTCTATGACAATGAGATTAGAATGCCTTTGTCTTTGAATTAAGAGGAGTGTCAGTAGCAGTAGTTAAATTTTATTTGAGAAAATGAGCCAGGTACTTTATTCTTTATAGGAAATGAATTGCTGAAGAGTATTTATAGACTGATTTTTTTTAAATCAATTGGATTATGGAACTCAGTTTTTAAAGAACCCTAATAAAAGTTTCTCTAGTGCAAATAACACTCATGCATTCATTTTGTGCATGTCTTTTGCTCATTAGCATTTCCTCCAAGAAGAAACAATCTCTTATTATTTTTACAGTTAGAAGCACTCCTGTTTAATGTGGCATTAAAAGCTATAGATTTGGGGGAAGAAGTAGTTCCCTGATATATTATATTCCAATTTCGTTGGGTCATTAAATGCTTCATAGCACTGTCCTTATACTGCTAAAACTGTAGAATCATTATTGTTTTCCCTTCCCTCCCTTTAGCTACATTAATCTTGTTAGGTTTTTCAGTTTTTAAAAGAAAACATTCTATAGGAAATTTATAAAGAGAGTCTTCTGTGAAATACTTCTACATTTGTATAATGTTTTCCTAATTAGAAATCACCTTTGTTGATGGTAGAAATTTATGGCAAATGAGCTAGATTTATTAGATTCTTCAGTGGATTCCTTTAAGATTTGAATTTTAAGAACTGAAAAGTGGGCATCGACAAGTATTCTTCCAAATGTGTTGCTTTATGTTTTTTGTAAATATAATCTTGCAGGTTACCGTTTATCTTAGAGTAGAAATAATATTATCACAAACAGTTCTGTGCATGTCGTTGGTACCCACTCTGTGACTTTTTCATTTTAATATCCTATTTTAAAATTTGGATTTATTATTGCCTGAAAATAAGGGTTCTCTGGTCTTTACCAGAAGAGATTATACTTTTACATTTTTGAGCAGTCTTAAAGTTATAGGTGGAAGTAGGAAGAAACATGATGGAGACTTCAGAAAATTCAAGTGTGTGTCTGCTAGTGACTGCCTAAACTTTCTAGAGAGAATTGGGGTGGGGACGAAGTGGGTTTCATGATTGTCCACATCAGAGATAAATCAAGCCATTTCAAAAGCATCCTTGATAGAAGCCAGTGGTTCTCAGTCTTTGGCTGC
Source organism: Theropithecus gelada (assembly GCF_003255815.1). Taxonomy (NCBI): domain Eukaryota; kingdom Metazoa; phylum Chordata; class Mammalia; order Primates; family Cercopithecidae; genus Theropithecus; species Theropithecus gelada. Next base: position 108,068,589 of record NC_037673.1, on the reverse strand, counting down.
ACAGGAGTATCACCTGGGAGTCCTGTGTTTTTTTCTGCTACTTTGGCCTCTTCATTAGAGATTCTGATTTAACTGTTTCTGGTAGTGCCCAGGCATCAGCATTTTAAGCTGCAGAGTGATTCCAGTTAGTATGCTGCTAGTGTTGAACACCACTGTGTAAGGAAAGTTGGGTAAGTCCCATTGGCCTCACTGGTAGTCCAGGCTCATTTTAATGAACTGAAGTAGCAAGTATGAAGAACATTAACAAAGTTTCTTTTAAAACTTTGAAAAAATAAGCAAAAAGTTAGCTACTATCATAGTGTATCTAGCTTTCTAGGCTGATGTCTTTCAAAAATTAAATCCAATATTATAACAAATTATATTTGTATGGTCAATTATAGTTTGACAAAGAGATTTTATGTGAATATGTGATTATAGGCATATGTTTGCTTTTGCAGGGAGAAAACAAGTCTGAGTATTTCTTAGGATTAACTCCAGTTGGTGTTGTTGTCTACAAGAATAAAAAGCAAGTGGGGAAGTATTTCTGGTAGGTATGGCTTGAGAACAGAGTTGGCATTCTATGTTTTGGGCTTATGGGACTCCTTTGTCAGTGAAAGAGTTGGGGAAAAGAAACAGGTATTTTTCCAGTGGTTGGTAAATAAATGAGTGAAATTGGATGTGAGTTTTCTCCTATTGCACCTCAGCATATGTTTTCTCTGTAAATTTCAGACACTGTGATTCTAGACTCTCTTTTCCATGGGAACTATGTGTAGTAGGATTTCTCACCGATTTCAGTATGTGCTGATGGGCTGTGGATCCAGGACTATTCTGACTTTTAGCTGCAAATGGGGATGATTTGGAGACATTGGGAAGCCTGTGACCCTGCACTGCGTTTGGGAAGGCAGCACTGCCACAATCTGGGGATTCCAAGGTCATTGTGCATTTAGTGGAAAAGCATAGGACAATGAGAATGGAGTTTGCATTAGGGTTTATGGGGAACTCTCTCTGTCCCTGTATGTACTGGGTATGGAGCAGTATATCAAGGAGCCAGTATTCAGCAGTCTTTTTCCACTGGACACTTCCCTGATTTTCTGAAAGGTTAATACTTAAAAACAGCAACAACAACATCTGCTTTGTTTTTTAGGCCTCGGATTACAAAGGTTCACTTCAAGGAGACTCAGTTTGAACTCAGAGTACTGGGAAAAGATGTAAGTTTCCAAGCCCTTAGCTTAAATTAGAGTGGGGATGTCTTCTGTGTTCATTTATAGCTTAAAAGACATTGTGAAGAAATATTTTCTTCAGCTGCTTCCACATGGAGCCAGGTTAATTAACTCACATCACAACTTCTCAAGGAAGGAAAGGGAAGTGAATAGAAATGAATGAGAGAGTAATGGAGAAATGGGCATTTTAGATTTAGCAAAGGAAAGCAAAACCTTTCTAAGGCAGAGGAGAGAATAGGAGGTGATCATTGTTATTAGTGTAATTTGCTTTCCAGTACTCTCGGTGAGGGTAGAAGGTAGGAGTTATAATCAGAAGGGTATAGCCTGCATTCAGGACTGCCAAAATGTGTTCTAATTTTGCTGTAATGTAAATTAAACAACGTTTTGGGAGTCTCACTTCTGCTCTTTCCCTCATTGAGTGTGATAGACAAACCAGATGGAAATTCTGGATGCTTTCAAGGGAGAATGTAAAAATGCCGGCCTTTGCTTTGCAACTTGGCAGTGTCCTCTGGGAGTATTTGGGTAATGGGCACAAAACTTGTCAGTGCCTGGATGTGCTTTCATGCCTTGACGGGTATATTTGAGAAAAACGGTCGAAAGAAGGCAAGGATGTGAAAGCTTCCTTTTGATCTACCTGTGAAAATAATGCTTCCTTGAAATGCTACTACTGTAAGCCATATATTATGGGATACATGAGTGAAAATATGATATTCAATCCATTTTTATGGGATACATGAGTGAAAACAGGATGTAGGAGAATCTACCCTTCTGTCTCTTTGATACTAACTTTGTGCAGAACAAAAACTAAGTGGAGTTTTTAATTGATTTTCTTGATTAAAGAAAAGTAAATTGGTGCTTAAGCATGCACACATTGAGACAGGAATAGTAGAGCTGCAGCTACATTTGGGCATGGTATTTGGCAGAGTGCCTCACATGTAGTAGGTACTTCAGAAGTATCTGTTGAATGATCATTGAACTGATGCACTGAGATACTGTGTGCTGCCAGATCAGAAAACCTAGTGCTACTCTTTGTTCTCCTAATAGGAAAAAAACATTATTTCATCCTGAACTATATGGCATGCTGCCATTTACTGATACAATTAAAATTGGATTTTGAAATTAGTTTTAACAACTTGTAAGGAAGTGAAATTCCAGATTTTTGAAGAAATGATAGTACAGAAGCCGTATAGTTGTCTTATGGTCTAGTTTGGAGGAAATCCAATGTGTTCTTCAGCTCCTGATTAGACATCTCAATTTTAAAAGACGTGCATTATAATGTAAGACTGAATTAAAATCATTCAAAAAGTAGAGTAGCTAATTAGGAGGGTTTTGTAGTTTTCTCCATATGTTGCCATTCATTGCGTTCACATGAGTAATAATTCATCTAAATAATAATAATGCAAGGAATAAGCTCTTAAATATATTTGAATATAATGTTTCAAGTTTTTTTTTTAGCAGAATATGATAATCAAAAGACTTTTATGGAAACATTACCATTATTCAAAGTATTCTTTCCTTATAAGCTATTTTTGTGAGTGAGGTCCTCTGGTGAATGACTTTCATGTTATTATTACAGTGCCTTAAAATATATGTCTACTACTGTCTCAGGATAAATATTTGGCAAAGTCCCAGCTAATCTGAACTTCCATCTTCTTGGACTTCTTCATGATTAGGCAAAAACAACAGCAACAAAATTGATATCATTGTGTTATTTTTCAAATGACAGTGTCCATCGAATGACCCTGTTTCCTGCGTACTCAGCTCAGTTGTCTCCCATCCCCACCTCATTCCTTCCCCAGCTTTGAGATGAAATGGATGTCTGGGGAGACCCAAGGCACTGCACACTTCTAGGTCATTAAGCTCAATGTCAGTATCTTTAATAAGGTGACAAAGCAGGTCACATAACTCAGAGGCTTGAATTAAAGGGTTTTTTAAATTGCTATTAAGTATCACATTAATTTAGTCAAAGCATTCTATTTCCTAAGTATTCTTGCTTGTGGGTCTTTTCTCTTTCTCCACCTCTCTGTGAGGCAGTGATTTACATAATGGTTGAATTAGGTTGATTATTATGGAGGCCTAACCATACTCACAAATTGAATTTAAAAGCCCCTTAAAACCCATCACTTGGAACAGTAATCATATTCAGCATGAAGAATGGTTGAAATGCTTATTCTGCTGGTTTGCTGGTCTGGTCAGACTTAGTATGGTCATTGCATTTAGGCCAAATTCAGAGATACTTTCATGCATTAAGCTTCCAAATAAGTAGCGTTATTTACATAATTTTGTACAAGAAACTAAACTTTTAGTATAAAGATCGTACATGTTCACTATAGAAAATCCAGAAAATACCCTGCAAAGGAGAAAACTAAAATTACTCATTATCCTAACACTCAGAGGTAATGATTATTAATATTTTGATACAGTTGCTTCTAGATTTCACCCTATCAGTGTGAATGTGTATGTACATAAATGTAGATTATCTCCTATGTGGTTTTGTGCCTGCTTTTGTATTTTATATTGTATCATAAGAATTTTCCCTTTTTTGTTAAGTTTATTCATATGTTCCTGCATGGTGTTTGATAAGTTTTCTTTTTATGTGTTTTACTTTTTTTCTTGCTATTGTGGATGCAATCTTTTCTTTCTGTTATTTCTTCTAACTGGTTTTTGCTAGGAGAAGTGAAAGCCATGGAATTTTATTTGTTTATCTCAGATCTAGTCATTTTGTTGAATTCTTGTATTCCAGCTGAGAGTTCTTAATTTGATTCTCATAAATTTTATAGGTATATCACTTGCAAATGAAAATAATTTATTCCTTCAATTCTACTGTTTATGTTTCACACTTTATAGTGTTAGTCCGAACTTCTAGAAGGGTACTAAGGGATATAGCAGTATAAAGCATCCTTGATTGGCTTTCTGTTTTAATGAAAATATCACTACTATTTTATCACTATGTGTTCTTGGTTTTAGGAATACATGTTTTTTACTAGGTGTTGAAATTCTTTTAAGTTTATTATCAGATGTTGATTTTCATTGAATACCTTGAGAACTAAGACTGCCCCTTGTTTACTCATTCAGCAACTTAGGCTTATTTCAAAATTCGGGCAAGAGATGATAGTGTCTGTATCTCAGTGGATCAAGGTGACAGCAGTCAAAATGCAGAGAAGCTGTTGGATTATGGATTTTACCACCAGGGTTTCCTGAATGTGGGCAGATATGAGAAGAGTCCTGGCACTTAAATGAGTTTGACCTGCGAAGCAGGAAAGATAGAGCTACCATCAGGCGAAGTGGGGAAGGTTATGGATAGAGCAGGCTTGAGGAGGCAGATCAGGAGTCCCGTTCTGAACGTGTTGAATTTGAGATGTCTTTCTTTTAGACATACAAGTGGATATATTAAATAAGAAGTGAGCTATGTGAGCCTGGAATTCAGTACCAGAATCTGAGCAGAATATATAAATTTGAGAATCATTGCCATCTGCTAGTTTTTGAAGCCATGAGACTACCTGAAGTCACTGGGAAAATGAGTATAAATGAGAAAAGAAGAGAGAGAACCAGCAAAGGAGGCTGAAAAGAATCAGCCAGTGAGGTAGAAGAAACACTAATTATCCTGAATGCCAAGTAAAAGTCACGTATTAAGCATGTGTCAAATGATGTTGATATGTCATATAGGGTAAGGGCTGAGAATGGGCCACTGAATATACGAATGTAGGAGATCATTGAGAAGATGAGTTTCAGTGGATTGGAAGAGTGAGTTTCAACCCAGCAGTTCCCCTCTTAGGTATATGTACCCTAGAGAGGTGTTCTGTGCAGCACTTACATAAAAGTCAGAAAAAGAAATTAACCCAGAATTCCATTAACAGGAGAATGAACAAATAAATTGATGCATATTCATTAAGAAAAACCTGTAAAGTAACAGGAAGATAAGAATTGGAGAAGGTGAGTGTGGACAACTCTTTGGAGGACTTTTGGCACAAAGGGAATCAATAGAAATATAGCTGGCAGGTACTGTGCCAACATCAAGATATGAAGAGGATGACTTTAAGGATGACACCCACCATGAAAGATTGCAGAATTTCATCAACTGATGAGATCCAAAGCTGGGAGTTTTAGGGGGGAGGAAAGAGAATGGTCTGAAAGCAGCAATGTGGAGCAGGGAGGATCCTCCCCACTTTTAGGTTCAGAGATGCAAGAACAGTGGAGACAGAAGACACAGCCATCCCTTGAGGGCTGCAGTGGAAACAGGGTCTTCAGGGATATCGGGTGTCTCCTAGTGCAGGAAGGTGAAGGACATATGAGAGAACAGACTAAGGAGCGAGGGGGTTTGCTGATGAGAGGTCATGAATTCTGGAGGGCACAAAGCAAGGGTTTCAGGAGTTGGGTAGTGATGAAGAAAGAGGCAAGGGGGTGTGCTGAGCATTATTTGGGGGTGACTGAGATACACAGAGATAAGGAGCATCGTGAGAATTGGTCCAGTCGATTGGGAAGGGAATGATGATTGGGTTTCCATGTCTGCCCATTTCCTCTGGAGATGTAGGGTAGAAGACCTAAAGAAGGTGGGTGGTTCCAGTGCACTAGCTGGTTCAGCCTGACCCTTCTCAGAGGAGGGCCTCTCTTACCTGTGAGCATGAGCTCAGAGTCAACACTTGAGAATGGATTGAGGACTTGCGGGGAAATTGGGTGTTAAATTAACTCTGGACTTCACCCTCCATGATCAGATGTGCTGTTTCAGAAAGCACACTTGACTGCAGGGTGGAACATTCCACAGACGTGAGCACAGGGGCAAACAGGGTAGGAGATATGATCGAGGGGATACAAGAGGGGACTCACTGCAAAGATGGAAAGAAGTGGTCAGATTTGGGAAGCATTTAGGGGGTTAAATTGTTTCTGATTGGTAGCAGATTCATTGTTTTTGTGGAAAATAGGAATTTAGGATAATACTGGAATTCATTGGTTTTGGCAACAAGAGGAAGATGTAATTCCTAACACAGGACTAAGCCCAGAATTCGGCCTGTAGTAAGCACACTTGTGAAATAAATGAAAGAATGAATAAATGTTGCTGTGCTTACTTTTGTGTATAATACCTCAGGAAACTAACCTCAGCTAAAGTTACCCTGTGTGACAGGATGTAGAACCAAAAGTTTCCTGGCAACTCTGGCTGTGAGTAATGAGATCCACTTGGCGGAACTCTTGGGCTTGCTTTAAGGAGAGTACACGGGAAGCCGTGATGGCCAGGAGTCATCACTGTTTGTCAACAAGTGCAAGAGGTCTCACGTTAAGCCAGGGGTTCCTTTCACATTTTAAATGGTACTATAGATTTTTAAAAAGTATTTTTATTTGAAAATAATTTAAAATTTATTTAAAAAGTTGTAAAAATTAAAATATTAAAAAGAACATATTCATTTACTGTTACCTAGAATCACTTATGGTTAATGTTTTACTTCACTTCCTTTGTTATTTGTGCTTCTTTCTCACTGTACACACACAGGCCATTTTCTTTAGAAGAGCTTGAGAGTAAGTTACGTATGTCATAGACTATAAATATGTAATTGTGTATTTCCTAAGAATAGGGATAGATATTCTCATGTAACCACAGTATAGTTAACATAGTTAACAACTTAATACATTAATAATGATATAATACTTTTACCATCTAGCTTCCATATTCCAATTTTGTTAGTTGACCTAATAATGTCCTTTTTAGCATTTCCCCCCTATGGTATAGAATACAGATAACTTCCTTTAATGTGGAACACTTTCATAGCATTTTGTTATCTTTTATAACATTGACATTTTAAAAGAATACAGTTATACCCCACTGTTTTAAAACAGAGAGTTTCTTGTTTCATGTTTTTCAACTGTTTCCTTGTGATTAGACTGAGGTTATGCATTCCTAGATGTACAGCTGCATAGGTGAAATAGTGTCCTTCTCAGGTGTCTCATCTGGGGGCACATGGTGACCACCTGTCCCTTGTTGGCTGTTAAGTTTGACACTCATTACGGTGTTGCCTGATTTCTCTGCTGTATAGTTCCTGCTTCTCTCTTGCAGCTAATAAGTAGTCTGTGGGGAGATATTTAAATCAATGTAAATACCCAGTTCCTCTTTAAAATTCTCTATAAATTTAGCATTCATTGAGGATTCTTGCCTGATCCAGTCTTCTACTAAGATGGTTGCAAAATGCTGATTTTTTCTAGCTCTCTACTCCCTCCACATTTATGAGTTAGCCCTCAGCATTCCACTGAAGCAAGAGCTCTGCCTTCTCTCCGTTTTATTTATCTATTGTCAGTAATTATTAACTTCTATTTTTTCAATGGTTTAACATATATCGCATACCTATTTATTTTTAATACTTTCAACTTTTATTATAGGTTAAAGGGTACATATGCAGGTTTGTTACATGGGTGTATTGTGTGACGGTGAGGCTTGGGGTCCTAATGATTGCATCATCCAGGCAGTGAGCATGGTACCCAACAGGTGGTTCTTCAGCCCATGCCTCCCCCATGCAGTAGTCCCCAGTGTCTGTTGTTTCCATCTTCATGTTCATGTGTATTCAGTGTTTATTTCCTACTTACTTACAAGTGAGAACACCTGATATTTGGTTTTATGTTCTTGCATTAGTTCACATAGGTACCTAACTATTTTGCTGTTCAGATTTGGTTAATGGGAACCCCTTCAATCTGACTCCTCTGCCTTTTGGATCTGCACCCCCCCCCCCCCCCCCACCCATCATTTCAGGGCAAATATCTTCTTTTTTTGCTGTAGTATATTTCAGGTGCATGTTGTATCAGCCCTGCCCCTACCTTGAGTGTCAACCATTCTTCCAAGGAGCTCTGGTTCCTTCTACTGGGAAATGGTCTAGATCTGGGTGCTAGGTGTGGTCATTGCTACTAGGGTGACTTTGCTTCTTGGCCTTTTCAGTTGACAGAGTTAGGGAATAGATGCAAGCATATACACACACATAGACCCTAACACACATATATAGAAATAGAAATACATGGACACATGTGCATATAAGCATACACATATTGATACATAGCTTAGAAATCATGAGTTCACAGCATACCTCCAGTTCCTGTCCATAACTACAGGGTTCTTCCTTACCCTCCCTCATTTTTTATTTGTATGTCCTTTCTTTGGCCATGAGAATCTTGGCTTCCAAAAAAGCACACATTTACTCATTTGCTCAATTCTATAACACATACCACATAGTTTCAGAATTGCTTTGGTCAGACCACTAAAATGGACAATTGTTTGCTGTTCTTTCATCCATATGCACCACTTTGCCAAGACAGAGGGCCTAAGAGTCAAATACTGTGTTCAAAATTTACTTGGATTGGTCCTCCCTTCCCTTCCCTCCTTCTCACCATTCATGTCTTCCTTCTTCATTCCTGTGCTCATGTATTCATTGGAAATCTACTTAGGTTTATTGTTTCAGGTTGTTTTTAGTTATAGCTCCCTCTCCTTCACATTCTTGTTTAATTTTATTTTTTAATATGTAGAAGGTTAACTTGCTTTCAAAAATCAAAATTACTCAAAGACTCAGAGAATTATCACCAACTCCCATTTTCCTTCCATCCTGTTCTGCCATGCTTCCTTGTAGGTAACCAACTTCAGTGTTTTGTAGTTGATCCTCCCTGTGTTTCTTTTTGTAAAGATACACATTTTTTTTCTTCATTGTTTCTTTCCTAAAAGGTAGCATACTGTATGGGCTTTTGTACTGTGTTGGGGGTTTTTCCCCACTTAGTAATATCTCCTAGAAATTATTCTGTATCAGTTCATTGAGAGCTTTCTCATTATTTTGTACATAGCGCTCTATTGAATGTATGTAACATAGTTTATTCAACCAATCTCTTACGCTTGAATATTTAGAAAAAGTTTTCAATATTTTACAGTCACACATTTTTCTTCATTCAGTAATTATGTGCGTACATGTTTTTGGAGGGATGTCTACAGGTTCAATTCCCAGTAGAGGGATTGCTCGGTCACAGTGGTAAGTGCGTATGTAGTTCTGTTTGGTATTGCCATATGCCCCTGCTTCACTCATAGTTGTACCACTTTGTGTCTCCAACTACAATGTATAGAAGTCCTGGAACTATAGATTTAATATTTTCCCCAACTATTCTTAAGTGTGGCTGTTAGTAATAATTGGGTCCTGATGCCACATGACAGTTTGATTTGGAATCTTTCAGATTTAGTGATGGACTGTTAGACATGTGATCAAATAAATGTTTTAAGTCCAGGTCTCTCGCTCACTAACTGTGGGCAGTTCACTGAACAATATTTAACTACATTTCCTGATCTGTAAAGTGAGGATGATAATATCTCTTATGAAGCTGCTGTGAAGTTACAAGCACCTCGTGCAAAGTTGGACATGTAACGGGCACACATAAAAATCCATTTGGACTTCTATGTTCATATCTGTGAATTCCTTCAAATAATAAGAATAAACTCAACATGATAATTTTCAAGGTTTACTGGAATACGATGTAAATATTTTCTATGTTCTGGCTCATATTCTCTCTTTTGGAAGTTTTGGAGGAAAAGAAAAAAGAGGAGAAGCAATGTAATCTAATACATCTTATTCAATTCTAATTTATGCTTCTATGAGCTAGAGTTGTATACAATTATCAAGAATCAACTTATTCATCTGTAAAATGGGTAAGATGGTTTTCACATTTAGCATATGTTTTGAAATGTAACCCACGTAGCTGATAAGAGTACTAGAATATTTTGCTGTTTTTGTTCTTACACTGTGAAATATACATGCAGAAATGGAAATTAATTTTATTCTTCAAGTGCCGTGTGAAATGCACAATGATGTTTCAATTAAAAAATATGTAACCATATTACATGCATTTCAATTTTTTTAAAAAATGTGTGTGTGTATGTATGTGTAGAGGGTTGTTTATAGTGCAATATTTTTTAAACTGGAGTATGTACTTACCATACACTTCCCTGAAAGAAAGTTCTTTGCTCAAATACATTAAAACAACCTACAACCTTACCAGCTCTTGGAGATTCACAGTATATATTAGTGCATTAAAGGTCTGAGTGTTTAGCCCAGTGTTTCCCATACTTATCTGAGCAAAGAACCCCTCTATGCCAATATTGCAAGACCCTAGTGTTGTAAGAAACACTCTTTGGGGAGCATCGTGTAAAGACTGGAAAGAATAAGATCGTGTTTTATTCAGTGTCTAAAATTTCCTTCTGACTTCCTTTTCCAAGTAATGACAAAATTGGTGAATTTTGTTGCAGGACTCACCCTCAATTCATTAGCCAGGTTTAAACTCAGGATGCCTAGAAAAGAGAGCATGAAAAAATATGAGGAAAGTCATTAAAACAGATATTGTGCCCAGGATATCATGTATACCAACATAGTTTAATTTTTAAAACGACAGTCAGTTTCACCATTTAGAAAGATAAAATTTTTCAAAAGATTTAAAATTTTATAAGCTTTCTTTGGTATCTATTTCCAGTTGGAGAATAAAGATTGCAGTTCGACTACTTGCCTTCCTTTGCATGATCAGTAATTAAGAAGAAAGTTATTTTAGTCATTTGCTTCCAGCCGTCTGACTATTTTTGTTTCTCTCCCTGGAATCTAAACTCAGTTAATGATTGCGAGTTAATGTAAATCTTGTGTGAATTGGATAGAAAGAAAAAAGCAAAAATCTCACAGTACTTTAGACTTGTAATCGTCACACTTCTTTGTAGCCTCTCCCCCCACCTCTGTGGAACATCAGTAGGAAACCTCTCTGCTGTAGACCTTCAGGTATTTATATAGTGATTGCATTTTACTCTCCTTAGAAGTACTCATCTCTTTTGCTCTTCAGTGATGACCTACACCGTGTATCGTGGGTTACTTCTAATGTGACCTTGGATGTGAGCCAGGTTTATAATGGGATTAAGAAAGGTATTCATACCCATAATTTTAGGGAGCCTGGGGAAGGCAGACTGTCCAGTTGTGGCTGTTTCCCAAAACAGAAACAGGGAGGAACCTGTTAGAGTACAGGATTGCATTCTTGTGTCAAGAATACAGGCTTAAGAGAGGCAGTGAAATGGGACTAGGCCCAGGCAGAATAAGTGGGTGTGCTGCTGGCAGTGTGAGCCCTTCAGTGATCCTGTCAGGAATCCCAGTACCCTTAGAAGAAGCTAGGTGAAAGTAGATTTTTTTCTTTAAGCTTGCCAAGAGAGACATAGTCAGCCAAAATGGGAAAAGAAACTGGGAAGACCAGACGGAGTTAGGTTGGGAATTTGTTGATATAATACAGGTCCTAAATTCTTACAAATGATGGAATTGGAGGTTTGAGTCAGGTTTACCTAGAGACGCATGAGGCAGTAATATCCACGTGATACTGGACTTATAAGTGACTCAAGCTTGATTGGTTTATGAAGTAAAAATAAATAGTTTCAGAGAATAGCTTTGCTTCTGGTATGAAATGACCAAAGCTATGAAGGTATTTGAGTAATTTTACAAAAAGCGAGCATTGGATTCTTGGCTAAAGTATTTGAGTAGGAGATTGGAATGAACTTCTTTAATTAAGCAGCTGTTCATCTTTGTGTGAATGAGTAGAAATGTGCTAATTGGCCATGTTTATCTGGAAAAGGTTTGGTAAGTGAGAGTGGTGGAAAGAGATATTTGAAATGCCATGGCAGTAGAATTCATGCCAGCAGTTACTGTACATGGCAGAAGTACACAGAATTTATTCAGAATACCTGGCTCCTGTTTCAGTTATGTTAAGCCTCCTTTTAGTATTTGGATCATTCTGCCAGGAACAGGGTAAAAAATAGGCAGCTTGTCCTAAAGCTCACTATAAGTGGAGAATGAGTTCATACTTGTCGTTTGTACTTGGCAGGAATAATTAGGAAGCCAGTGGGGAGGCGCTTTTGATCCTTTAATATATTTGTACCCAAGGAAACTTGAGAAAAACTGAATTCTGGTTGGATTTGAAATATCTTTTATCCTTTCCTTAAGCGATGGTAGTTTTTAAAAAAATTACTAAAAATTAGGCATCCTGTGACCAGGTCTCTACTTGAAAAGTAAAAGGATACAGTCACCTACCTGATGAAAAAAGTTGAAAACCAGACTAAGAAAAGTTTGAAATTTAGAGGAGACTTTGTTTTATTTTAAGACGGAATACTTTGCTGCTCCTTCCAAGACTTTTGGAAGACCCATGGGTCCCTAGGTAAACCTGACTCAAACCCCCAATTCCATCATTTGAAAGAATTCAGGACCTGTATTATATCAGCAAATTCTGAAAGTCTTGGAAGTCTTTGGAAGCATGTAATTAAATAAGCTTTGATATTTTTATTTACTTAAATTATACCTCATTTTGGATTGTTTTGCTAAAAACCTAAAAATGTCTATGTCACAGAAAGTCGTTCTCAGCCATCATTTCTAGTAGGTGGTAATTCTCAGTATGTCCTGCCACACACAGTACTTCCATTGTTGAAAGGCACAGGGAAATGGTGGGTCTACGTAGTAAGGAAGGACGTAGTGGGAGAGGGGCAGGGGTAGCCTCTCCTGGTCTTCTCTTTACCTTAACAATTTATCTTGATAGAATGCAGTCACAAGCAGACTTATTTTAAATGAATAACTTGTACATTCTATTTTAGGATAATTCAGTGCCCTTAAAAACACCCACCCCTTAGAGTAGTGATTGCCTCTGGGGAAGGGAATTGGGGACAGTGGTGGGAGGGAGATTGAGTTGTCAGTGTATACCCACTTTGATAACTTTGGCATTTATACCACGTACATGTTATACATGTGTGAATGACAGGGATATGTTCTGAGAAACAAGTCATTAGGCGATTTTGTCATTGTGTGTACATCATAGAATATTTTTATACAAACCTAGCTGGTCTAGCCTACTACACACTTGACAGTCGAGGAAAATAATGAGACAAGTCTCAATCATTTTAGATTTATTTGCCAACGTTAAGGACATGCCAGGGAGACAGGTCTATGCGTTTCTCCAAAGATGATTTTGAGAGCTCCACATTTAAAGGGCCATAGATGGGATGTTGAGAAGCACACAGTTTTCATGTAAGAGGGAGGTAGGGAAAAAGTCATTCATGCCTTTGTCTGCCTCAGTGAATCTACATTTTTTTTTCTTACATAGGATGACACAAAAGGGGCAGAGGAAAAATGCGGAGAATCTGCATTTTACGTCAGATAACACAGACAAAATAGGGTAAGGGAACAGTCAGATAATGCATTTGTGTCTGGGGTGACTGTACCTGTAGAGATAAAGATATCAATTTGCATTGCCATGGTAAAGTTTTAACAGCTCACTAGGAATTTCCTTGTGGGAAAAATACGGGGGAGGCATGTAGCTTTTCATCTTGTAGCAATCTTATTTAGGAACCAAAAAGGAGACGCAGGTTTGCATGACCCAGTTCCCAGCTTGAATTTTCCCTTTAGCTAAATGAGTTTGGGGTCCCCAAATTTAATTTCCTTTCACAATACCTAGGCTATACAGTATAGCCTATTGCTGCTAGGCTGCCAACCTGTACAGCATGGTACTGTGCTGAATACTGCAGGCAACTGAAACACTATGGTAAGTGTTTGTGTATCCAAACATATCTAAACACAGAAAAGGCACAGTTAAAATGCGTTTTATAATCTTAAGGAACCTCTGTTGTATATGCGATCCATCATTGACCAAGACATCCTTATACAATGCATGACTGGATATTTAAAAAAAGAAAAGTACAAGAAAAAAAAAAATTTTTTTTTTAGGGCTCGTGTCTTCTGACAAAAGCCTGGGCTTCCCCTCCCTGCCCAGAGGAGCTTTTGTGATTTCCTGTGCGTCCGCTTTTCCAGCTCTGCCAGCAGTTTCTTTTGCTGTTAAGGAAAACACTTTCTGAATTCACTGACTTTTCTTCCTCACCTCTAATTGTATAATCCCTACCCCCTTCACAAAGGCCTTGGTAGATTTCTTACCGTGAAATGTGGTAACCTCTGTTCAAACTCGATTTGACCTTTCTGGGTCACTTGAGAGTTGTCTCTCCTCCCAGCCTGTCTGACACTGTTTCCTGGTATATTTGGACCTCTCTCACTCCACCTTCAGGAGCATCTTTGCAGTGATTCCACCTTCATCCGTTCTGTGCGCTCTCCCTGAGCCGTCTTGTTCACATGGTGAGGTCACCTGTGTGAGTAGATGTCCCCTCTCTCTGGCTCTCTGCACCTGCGTCCTTATTGGCCCTCTAGGTGTCCCATGGGGACCTCAAAATCAAAATATCTTAACCTGAACTTAATGTCTCTTCCCTTGTCATCCAAATGCCCATTTTTTCCACTTGCTATATTTTAGTAGCACCCAAACCAGAAACCTGAAAATTTTCCTAACTTTCTTCCTCCACCAGACAAGGTTTTGGAATTACAGCTAGCCTTGCTGTAATGTGTGTATGTTGGTGTGATTTCCATCATATCTCTTCATCTGACAAACTCCTAAGTTGGGAAGCATTTTTCAAGTTGGACTTGGGAGAAATTTTATACACATAAATGTTCTGTCCTTATTAAAAGTAGGAGACAAATCATTTCAATTATTCTTTTGCATTGATCGTTTTGTGTTTATGAGTGCATAGAAACCTCATTTCAGAGGCATTTGCTTCATTTGAGACTTGAGTTTGGTTTGTAGCTTTGAAATTAAATTAGCAAGTATATAACTTCACAGAGCTTGTGATTTATTATGTTAGCACTCATATTGTGTTTTGCTTAGTTTTCTATTCAGTTACTTAAAATATAAGTAGTATTTTCTGCAAAATTAGAATTACAGGCATATCTTGTTTTTTTGCACTTCACTTTATTGTGCTTTGCAGATACTGTGTTTTTTTACAAATTGAAGATTTGTGGCAACCCTGTCAATCTGTTGGTAGCTTTTTTCCAACAGCATATGCTCACTTCGTGTCACTGTGTCACATTTTGGTAATTCTTGCAATAGTATTTCAAACTTTTTCATTATTATTATATATGTTATAATGATACAGGAGCTAAGAAGGAATTACTTAGGTAGATAACATGGGCATGGGAGTCCTCCTCGGTAAGGCTTTTCTTTTTAATGAAAAGCAGTCCCGAATCATTTTCTAACACAGAGCACCCTGAAAGCTAGGAGCTTCCACAGGTGGGTGCTGGCAGGAACTAAGGACAAGACATTTTCAAAATGGTGGGTCCATCTTCCCTTCTCTGCCAGCCACACGTACTATAAAGGAGCAGACAAAATGGCGCAGATCAACTGGAAAGCCCATTTGCATAAGAAGATTAGGGTAGGTTGACCAGCCTTCCCTGCGCACTATGTAGACATCATATCTGATGAAGCCATTCTGTGAGCCCTACATGAATTAGGCACCGTCTTCTCCAGCCTGCCTATAAAATCTGCTGTGGTCCATGGCCTCCCCCCTTTTTCAGATGTCTCTTTCCCTTTCTCAGGGAGCTGCTTTCCTCCCTCCTTTCTTCTGTCTATTAAACTTTTCACTCCTTAACCTACCCACATGTGTCCATGTCCTGAATTTTTTCTCAGTGCATGACAATGAACCCCAAGGTATATACACTGGACAGTGTAGCCGCTTCAGTAGTGATCTGTGATCAGTGATCTTTGATGTTACTGTTG
This sequence comes from Theropithecus gelada, assembly GCF_003255815.1. Lineage (NCBI taxonomy): Eukaryota > Metazoa > Chordata > Mammalia > Primates > Cercopithecidae > Theropithecus > Theropithecus gelada. The sequence goes on along the minus strand of NC_037673.1, from coordinate 108,052,789 downwards.
TAATTGATTTGGGGTGCCATAAACTGCATCTATGTAAGATGGTGATCTTAATTCATAAATGATGTGTATGTTCTGACTGCTCCACAGACTGGCCATTCCCTGTCTCTCTCCCTCTCCTTAGGCCTCCCTATTTTCCAAGACGCAGTTATATTGAAATTAGGTTAGTTAATAACCCTACAATAACCTCTAAGTGTTCAACTGAAAGGAATAGTTGTGCATCTGTGATTTGAAATCAAATGCTAGAAATGATTAAGCTTAGTGAGGAAGTCATCTTGAAGGGTGAGATAGGCTGAAAGCTAGGCCCCTTGTGCCAGCTAGCCAAGTTGTGAATGCAAAGAAAAAAATTCTTGAAGGAAATTTGGAGAACTACTCTAGTGAACACAAAAATAGTAAGAAACAAAACAGTCTTATTCCGATTTGGAGAAAGTTTGAGTGGTCTGGATAGAAGATCCAACAAGCTGCAGCATTCCCTTAAGCCAGAGTCTCTAATCCAGAGCAAGGCTCTAACTCTCTTCAATTCTCTGAAGTTTAAGAGAGGTGAGGAAACTGCAGAATAAAAGTAGGAAGCTAGCAGACGTTGGTTCATGAGGTTGAAGGACAGTAGCCATCTCCATAACATAAAAAGTACAAAGTGAAGCAGCAAGTGCTGATTTAGAAGCTGTAGCAGGTAATCCAGAAGATCTAGCTAAGATTATTGATGAAAATGGCTACACTAAACAACAGATTTTCAGTGGAGACAAAACAACCTTCTTCTATTGGAAGAAGATGCCATCTAGGACTTTCATAGCTATAAGGAGAAGTCAATGCCCGCGTTAAAGCTTCCAAGGATAGGCTGACTGTCTTCTTATTTTCTACTGCAGCTGTTGACTTTAAGTTGAAGCCAATATTCATTTACCATTCAGAAAATTCTGGGGTCCATGCAAATGATGATAACTGTACTCTGTGCTCTATAGATGGAACAACAAAGCCTGGATGACAGCCCATCTGTTTACAGGATGGCTTAGAAAAAAATACATATATATATACACACATATGTGTGTGTGTATGTTTTTTTTTTTTTCAAGACAGAGTCTCATTCTTGTCACCCAGGCTGGAAAGCAGTGGCATGATCTTGGTTTACTGCAACCTCCACCTCCCAGATTCAAGGCATTCTCCTGTCTCTGCCTCTTGAGTAGCTGGGATTACAGGCACCTGCCACCACGCCCGGCTAATTTCTGTATTTTTAGTAGAGATCTGGTTTTGCCATGTTTGCCAGGCTGGTCTTGAACTCCTGACCTCAAGTGATCCGCCTGCCTCAGCCTCCCAAAGTGCTGGGGTTACAGGTGTGAGCCACCGCTCCCGGGCCGGCTTAGTGACTATATTAAACCCAATGTTGATATCTACTGCTCAGAAAAACAAGATTCCTTTCAAAATATTACTGTTCATCGACAATGCGCCTAGTCACTCTAGAGTTCTCATGGAATTGTACAAGGAGATTAATGTTGTTTTCATGCCTGCTATCACAATATCTCTTCTGCAACCCATGGATCAAGAAGTAACTTCGACTTTCAAATATTATTAAGAAATACATTTTACAAGCTATTGATGCGATAGATAATGATTTTTCTAATGGATCCGGACAAAGCAAATTGAAAAACTTCTGGAAAATATTAACCATTCTGGATGCTCTTAAAATAATTTATGATTTATGGCAGGAGGTCAAATTATTCTGATTAGCAGGAGTTTGAAAGAAGTTGATTTCTACCCTCATGATGACTTTGAGGGGTCCAAGACTTCAGTGAAGGAAGTAACTGCAGATGTGGTAGAAATAGCAAGAAAACTAGAATTAGAAGTGAAACCTGAAGGTATAACTTAATTGCTGCAATGTCATGATAAAACTTCATTCTTAAGAATGAGCAAAAGTGGTTTCTTGAGACGGAATCTACTCCTGGTGAAGATGCTGTGAACATTTTAAAAATGACAACAAAGGATTTAAAATATTACAGAAACTTAATTGATAAAGAAGTGGTAGGGTTTGAGAAGATTAACTCCAAGTTTGAAAGAAGTTCTTCTGTGAGTCATATGCTATCAAACAGTATCATGTGCTACAAAGAATTCTTTATTGAATGGAAGAGTCCATTAACACAGAAAGCTTCATTGTTGTCTCATTTTAAGAAATTGATACAGCCACTCTAACCTTTAGCAACTACCACCCTGGTCAGTCAGTAGCCATCAGCATTGAGGCAGTACGTTCCATCAACAAAAAGATTATGACTTCCTGAAAGCTCAGATGACTTTTACCATTTTTCACCAATCAAGTATTTTTAAATTATGGTATATATGTTGTTGTTGTTTTTTTTTTTAAGACATAGTGCTATTGTATACTTAATAGACTACAATATAGTGTAAACAACTTTTACATGCACTAGGAAACCAAAAAATATGTGCAACTCACTTTATTGCAATATTCACTTTATTGCAGTAGTCTGGAGCTGAGCCCACAGTATCTCCAAGGTATGCTTGTACAGTTGCTCCTCAGCATCCACAGGGTATTGGTTTCAGAAACCTTCCTCCCGAGTCTGAGGATGCTCAAGTTCCTTATATAAATGGTGTAGTATTTGCATATAACCTGCACACATCTTCCCATATACTTTAAGTCATCTCTAGATTACTTATGATTCCTCACATAATATACATGCTGTGTAAATAGTAGTTATGCTCTATTGCTTTTTAAATTTGTATTTTTTTTCCTGAATATTTTTGATTCAAGTTGGCTAAATCTGCATATGTGGAACCTTTGGATATAGAGGGCTGATTTGTACCTTCAATGTTGTTTTATTTCTTACATATTAAATATAAAGAATCAAGTAACTACTGGATTAAAATAATTAACATGTATTATACACCTATTATATGATACTGTACATATGCATATTGTTTAATTTGATCCACTCAGTAACTTGATGTAGAATGGAGAAATATGGCATCAGAGACGTTATTTAATTTTCCAGATGATGCTGCTGGGTTGTTCGCTCCTTCTGGTGGTTCTTCCTGAGGTTCTTTACTCATTGCTTTATGTGTGACTTGTTCATCCCTGAAAGTAATACACTTAAGGACTGGATTTATGGGCATCTTCTTTTGATTGGGTTTTGATTTTCACATGGTCTGTGCTTTTCCTGTATTAGTGGCTGTTTATGAGGGAGATTTTATAGTATTTCACCGCCACTGTCCAAACTGTCTATCGTCATGGGGCAATGTAAAAGTAGGTAATAAAGGTGCTTTAAGATTTAAATGGAATTTATAAAATTTTAATTGATGGAAGGTGATTTTAATGCACCTCTCCAAAAATAGTTATCAAGAGACAATTATTCTTTATATATTTTCAATAATCTCTCTGCTTGAATTTTTGTTACCTAAAGGGAGCTGTTACTTGAAGAATGCTATCTTCCTTCCCTGGTCATTATTCATATTCTCTCTCTCTCTTTCTCTTAGTGTAATGAAACCTCATTCTTTTTTGAAGCTCGAAGTAAAACTGCTTGCAAGCATCTCTGGAAGTGCAGTGTGGAACATCATACATTTTTTAGGTAAATTGATGTAAAAATTTTGTTTGTTGTTTTAATAAATGAAAATGGCATTTGTTTTTATAAAAGGAATTCTGTCTACAAACAAATTTGGAATTGTTTCCCTTTTATTAATTTTCTCAATTCCTAATTCTTTGGATTATATTAATACAAACATGCACACATATATTCATGTATGTGTACATGTATATACACATAGGTACTTATACACAAAGATACAGTTATATCTTTGATACTACAAGAAAGGATCGAGGTAATATTTTTAGGTTTATGTAAAATGTGCAGCCATTATTAGCACCTATGTAGTATTGGTGGAAATGGAGTGTTCTGTGCATAATTAATTTTAGCAGCCTATCAGCCATCTAGGTAGAAATGTGATAAGGCAGTTGGGTATACAAGGCTCACTGGAAAGACCAAAGTTGATGATGTCACTTAAGTAGGTATTTACAGAAGTGGCTGGATGAGGTCACCAGTGGAAACAGTGGAGAGAGAAGCAGAACTCCAAGGACTGAGCTTGGTGGCCCCTCCCGACATTACAGGCCAGGATGAGCCAGTCTAGAGTATGAGAAGGAGCAGTCAGAAGAGTGTGTGGTATCCTGGGAAACGAGGAAAGAGAATGTCTTGATGAATAAGGTGCTGGCAACTGCATGCAGTCCTCCTGGGAGGTCAGGTCAGATGAAACTAGAGAACTGACCTTTGGATTGTGGGGATACTTTTTCCTTGTTTCACGTCTTTATGTTGTAAAGATAAAACAAAAATTTAGCTGGTGATACATTAAGCTTTATTTTTTGTTTTTGTTTTTTAAATGGAAACAAAATTGAGTTCTTCCCTGTTTCATTCTCATGGAGTATGAATAGCATGATGTTGGAGAAGTATTCTAATAAAGTGGCTGGGGTCCTTTATAAAGTTTGTGTTAGGAGTAAGGGGTGGCCCAGAATGCCTATAACGTTGAGTCTTTATCTGATTTTCTTTTACAAATTGATTAGAATGCCAGAAAATGAATCTAATTCACTGTCACGAAAACTCAGCAAGTTTGGATCCATACGTTATAAGCACCGCTACAGGTAAATGACATTTTTTTCCTTGAGGGGATGTGTTTGTAAATAAATACTTAATTCAGCTGTTATGCTCAATGAAGTTCTTGATTTATTTTTTCTTTTTTCTTGCATTGTCAGTGTGTTTTGTAAGCATAATGGTTTATTAAAACTTTCTCAACAAACATGATTTTCAAGGTTTAATTATATTTAACATTTGCATTAGCTGTGTTGTGGGCTTTTAGACCATCGTAAAGTTTATTATCTTCAGAAATTCATTTTGATACAGTTATCACTTATGTTTAATTATGTGTGTTTTGTGATTATGAAACAATGTAGATGTTCTGAATAGTAACTAATTGTGTTTTTAAGACATTCAGTTGATCCCCTAATTTAATACAATCTATACTTTTTATATTGTGCATCAAACCATGTTTTTTCTGCAGCATACAGCCTGCATATAGTAATGCTAGCAATTATATCTCAACTTTATTGAGCAGTTACTAAGTGCTACGTACTGTGATACATGTTTTCCATTCATTGCTTCATTTAATTATCAATCTTCTGTAATATTAGCTCCATTAATGTATGAGGACACTAAGGCTCAAAGAGGTCAAGTCCCTTCTCCAGGTAATCCAACTAGGAGGCTGGCGCTCTAACTGCAGAGCTCATGTTTATAACCGTTAGGCAAACTGTTAGCCTGTTGTGGAAAAAGCCTGTTTGTCATACAACTAGGCAGGTGCTGATGTCTTTTTCTAATACCAGCATTAAAAATGAGAGTGGGTTCTATATTTTGAAAAAGAATTTGTCTTGTTTCAATTCATTCTGTTCAATGGAGAGAGCCTGTGATGTGCAAGGCATGGTATTTGGTACCCACAGATACAAAGAATCAGACCTACCCACTTCTGCCTTCAAAGAGCTATAGTATTATTCAAACAATGAGGTAGGTCCCCGGGCCTTGTAAAACCCAAGCAGGGTAGGGAAATGCCACCTAGAGTCACAGAGATGGGACACTTTTTTCAGTTCCATTGGAGACATCACTGAATGAAATGCTCCCTTAGGAGGTACAAAAAAAGCCAAGGCAAGCATTTTCAGGACAATAGTCCTCTATGCTAGATTTTAATTCTCTTTTATAATGTACTTTTTGGGTCTTGAATTTGAGATTAAAGATAATCAATAAAAGGGTGGTGAATATTAAATATTCAGTGCATTCATCTTTACATATTATTTAGTTGAAAATTTGCTCATTTCATGACTAAAAAATACTTGTGTCATGGTATTATAGATATTCTTGGAATTTACATGAAGGTATTCATTGATATGTTCATGTTTAACCTTTAGGTTTTCACTGTTGTTCTGTAGATGGTGATACAATTATGAAGAATTTAAGGAAGTATTATTTATGTTTATATTGAGAAGAGCGGGTAATAGTCAGTATTTGGACTGTTCTTCCAGTTGTGGCATAAAAACGCCACCAGGGTTATAGAGAGAATGTCTCCTTGTCCCTGAAATGGAGCTGGTAGAAAGACATCTGTCTTAATGTTCACACTATTAAAATTTTAATTATCCTATTTAACGTACGCTGTTGTTGGCTTCCACAAAGTTAGCCATACCTGATTTCTCAAATTTATTGAAATGCAAATGTTGTGGCTACTGGGAATTATTATTAGGAAGTTATTGGATTTTGCATATTAAATATCATTTATTCCAAGGAAGTGATTAAAAGTAACCTTTGCAAAATTGGAGGCCATGCTAAATCTGTTCTAATTTTGTGGATGATGTTAACTGCCTAGTAAGTCTTAATGAATCTTAAATCTACATGTCTGCATGTAGGAAACACTAACATTGCACCATCCTTGGAAGAAAGACGATGCCCAGAGCTTAGGCAGGGATGAGTCTCTGATTGCTGGGGGGTCATTAGCATACAGACTGTTTATTGTCAAAAGAGGGCAAGCAACCAGAGTTTAACCAGCACAATATGCCTGCCACTTTCTTGAGACATTCCAGAGATATCCTGGAATGAAAGCAGAGCTCTGGAAATACATTCTCCTCCTTTCACCCTGCAGGCTTTTAAAGAATAGGGTATAAAGAACAGCCTAACAAGTGGCTACAGTGTATGAATGCAGGTGTCTGGGGGTGTTTGTGTGTGTAATTGTGTATGTGTTTATAGTGGTGTGTTAGTGTCTTTGTGGTTGTGCATGTACATATGTGTGATGGAGGAAGACAAGAGTTCTAGTCTTTACTCTCTCTTGCAATTTAGGTCTTGCAAAATGCCAAGGACAGTGGCACTTTTTGAGAAAACTAGTGCTTACTTAAGGGAAAAATTGGACTTTTTTAGTGATATGGGACAATTAAGATTAAAAATTAAATTTGTGAGGAAAGGCTGAGCTGAAATCTGATGTTCCAATACTTTTTGTTGTTGTTGTTGTTTTATTACCAGAGACCAATAATCTGAAATGGAAATCTTTGATTAAACATTTTGTTATACATTGCTATCTTCCCTGAGCCCCTTACAAATTAACCTTGCCTTTACTTGTCATTAACTTTGTGGGGTGCTCCTAGTTTTGATGAATTAATGAGCTGTGTAGAATTTACACTCGAGAATTGAGAAGAAGGGCTTAGAAACTCCCCTGGGAACCCAGATCCTCCTTGTAGGACTTAACTCACAGGAGCTGTCATGAGATTTCACATTCTATGAAGCATGGAAGAGAGACCAAGTTCTCATAAGAACCTCCTTTGTGTCTGTTGCTTTCACACGTGCAGCTTTATTTAATCCACACAATGACCTGCCAAAGAGGTTTCATATCCCCCTTTATATAGATGAGAAATTGGAGCCTCCAAAAGTAAAGTAATTAAGGGTCCCTAAGCAGTAAGTGGCAAAGCTAGGATTTTGAACCTGAGTATTTCTACTCTTGTTCTTTTCTTTCTATCTCATTTAGAGGCCACAGGGCCTGCTGGCACTGCCACCCAGCATGCAGAGGGGTGTGTGTATGCCAGAGGCAGCAGGGAAGTGGTTGATCACAGAAATAAAGCTCTGTCCTGTCATAACAGAGAGCCACCAGACATCCATAGGGACTTTCATCACCTTACACTGTAAATCTCTATACTTGTCAATTACTTTCTGCTACAAGGAAATAGGATGCTCTACAAGAATACTTCTGCCAGGAAATTGTAAGAACAAGTAGAAATATAAATGAGGAAAACAAGGCTGCAAGAATTTTTACAAATAACCTTCTGAAGATCACGCAGCTAGGAAAAGGCAGAGCTTTGCTTTAAACAGGGCTTGCAACTTCAAACCCAACAGCTACATGTGCTGTTCCTTCTCCCATGCCACCAGGCTATGCCATACTGACCAGCTGGAGTTCAGGAAGCTTGGGTCCTGAACAGCCTGTGGCAAATCACTTTACGCTTCTGGTCCTCAGTCTTACTAATCTTATGATATGATTTTCTCATTTGTCCTTTGTTCCGAGAGAGAAACCATGAGAAAAATTTGAATAATAAAATCTGATTATGAAATGCCTCAGTGGTTCACATATGGGGTTATATTTTTAGGGGGAAATTTTTTCCTCTGTGAGATGAAGTACACAGTGCCCAAGTCTTTTTGTTAATAGTGAGTCTGTTGAAAATAGGCCTTATCTTCATACTCCAGACCATTGATAATAATGAACATTTGCACTTTATGTGAATTTTAGCTTTTTGGAAATCTGTGTACCTTTTTAAAAGAAGTTACATTTTAAGCAAAAGAAAATCTGTCAGTTTGCTTCTCTCCCCTCCCGAATTTCCATGAACTGTTATTGAATGTGAAGTACCATCATGGATGCGCCCTGGCATCTTTATTCCCCTGGTAGCTGATACCACACGTCCCAACTTAGCCTAATGCAGAGTTATTTTTATGAGGATTGTAGGCATCTTCATTTTTAATAAAGGCAGAGGAGGTAGTGAGGAGGAGAAACTTCCATAGAAACATGTGAAAGATGAATTTTAAGTCTGTTTAATCTGTTTTTTGGGGGAGATACTCACCCGTATTTATCATGTAAATGTAAGATAAATAGGATTTGGGGCCCTTAAAAGACTTTTTTCCTCCCATAGATGGCTGTACTTGTGGTGAATCAAACTAGACTTGTAGAAATGTGATTTTCCTGTACCTAAATGATATTTTCCTGTGTGAAAGCCAGGGCCATTCAGTTGCTCAAATTTAGCTGTTGTGGAATAAATTGTTAGTAAGATGAATGTTCACTGAAATCCAGCAAACTAAATCACATGATTCCTTGGGAAAATTACTTGAGAAGTTTGACCCAGCCCCAGGGAAAGCTGCCCTGGAATCCGCATGGAATCTGTAGAGCAGCAGTGCTTTGCATGGGGTTCTAGGCCTGCCTTCAGTCTTCCTGGACACTTGATCTGGCCCAGGCGAGGTGGGCAAGTAAATGGCTAATTGTGCCATGGCAGAGTCCAGAATAAAATTCTACTGAGTGCTCCTGTGGGGGATGCTTTACAACCTGCTGTGTGAGTACAACATGGAGCTCATGTGGAATCATTGCTCTTCCACAGTTTAGCCCAACTTAATTTCTGTATTATTTAGTGACCTTGAAGACTATCAGCAACCTTTATTTCTAGCCCATCATTCTACGGAAATCCAACTCCTCCTTTAATAAATCCTTTCTTCCTGTTTCCTCCTCTGAAAGATTTTCCTTCTATCTAATGTAAATCTCCTCCTAGAATTTCATAACCACTCCCTTGATCACTATTGCAATGAGAATCATTTTAAAACCAGTGAGTCTGTGTGTTTTTTCTTCTCTCCGTATTTGGCAGATGTTCTGAATGACCTGTTTAATTTTGTGGCTGTGTGGTTTTGCCTTTCCTAATCAAAATGTTGCACTTTCAAGTGGCAGGACAGCTTTACAAATGAGCCGAGATCTTTCTATTCAGCTTCCCCGGCCTGATCAGAATGTGACGAGAAGTCGAAGCAAGACTTACCCTAAGCGAATAGCACAAACACAGCCAACCGGTAAGTCATGGCTCCCCTGAGTTATCTGTGTAACCTTGTTTCTCTTTAGGCTGATAGTGTAAGATATACTCAGTGATGTCTGTAACTCTATAGTCTTTCTACTGAAATTTCTAATATTAAAACTTTCTAATATTAGAAATTTCAATTTTGATCTTGGAAATGTTCAAGCAGACAGTAATTATTAAGAAGACAAATAGTCATCTTGAATCACCATGACCTGCTTAATGACTATACTTTCTTTTTTTTCTTTTTTGAGTTACAATCTTGCTCTGTCACCAGGCTGCAGTGTAGTGGCATGGTTATAGCTCACTGCTGCCTCAACCTCCTGGGTCCAAGTGATCTTCCGACCTCAGCTTCCCAGGCAGCTGGGACTATAGGCACGTACTACCATGCCTGGTTATTTTACTTTATTTTATTTTATGGAGACAGGGTCTCACTGTGTTGCCCAGGGTGTTCTCAAACTCTTGGGCTCAAGTGATCGTCTCTCTTCAGCCTGCCAAAGTGCTAGGATTACAGGCATGAACCACCATGCCTGGCCCCATACTTTCTTTTTGAAGGGGTTTTATTTTAAATAAAATATTGGCTGGGCACAATGGCTCATGCCTGTAATGTCAGTGCTTTGGGAGGCTGAAGCGGGAGGATGGCTGGAGCCCAAGAATTCAAGGTTACAGTGAGCTATGATCATGCCACTACACTCCAGCCTGGATGATAGACTGAGACTCTGTCTCTTAAACAAACAAAAACCACACAAGACAAAATGCTAAACTGAATAATTTCTTAGTTTGATGTATTTGAGTTGAAATGGAAAAAGCTCTTAGCAAGAGTCTTAAAAAACAAAACAAAACAAAACAAAATAAAAAAAAAACAGCACTTTTGGGCATGGTGGTGAGGCTGTCATCCTAGATACTCAAGAGGCTAAGGCAGAAGGCTCACTTGAGCCTGGGAGTTTCAGCATAGCCTGAGCAACAAAGTGAGGCCCCTATCTATTAAAAATACAAATTTAAAAACAGGAACACTATTGAGGTAACTTAATTTGAGCTTCATTTGTACAGAATCCAGTTGGTTTCTTGTTATTATTGGCCTTTTATTATGCAACATAATATATGTATAGAAAGTATATAAATAAAATATATATACTTACGGACATATACATACATGTATACATATGTGTGTACACACATACAAAGTTTAATCTAGCCTGCATCCCCAAAGTGCCACGTGGGCATTTCTCTGATAACCATTTCCTCCCCTCAGTTAGAGGAAACTTCTGTTTGACTTTGTGGTAATTTCATTCCTTCCTTTTTTTTTTTTTTGAGATGGAGTCTCGCTCTGTCGCCCAGGCTGGAGTGCAGTGGAGTGATCTCTGCTCACTGCCAGCTCCGCCTCCCTGGTTCACGCCATTCTCCTGCCTCAGCCTCCTGAGTAGCTGGGACTACAGGCGCCCGCCACCATGCCCGGCTAATTTTTTGTATTTTTAGTAGAGACGGGGTTTCACCGTGTTAGCCAGGATGGTCTCAATCTCCTGACCTCATGATCTGCCCGCCTCGGCCTCCCAAAGTGCTGGGATTACAGGCATGAGCCACCACGCCCGACCCATTCCTTTCTTTTCATTATAATTTGTCAGTGTTTCCTGAACAAATTAGTTTGTTTTGCCTGTTTTTAACATTATATGAATGGATCATTGTATGTGTTTTTTTGTGTCTTGATTGTTCCTGCCAACATTACATACAGTGTGTACTAAAGCACGTTCCTTTTCTTGCTGTGAGTATTCTAGTGTTTGACAATTTATTCAGTATACTGTTGATGGACATTTGGGTTATTCAGATTTTTTTGTTTAATGAAGACACTGTGTCTTTAATAAAACCACCTAATCAATCAGCTTTAATCCATGTTCAGTGCTTGTTGCTCACAGAATTTTACTGTGAAGTAATATCGCTGACGTTAGTTTGTGGCTTGCTTGTAGATGACCCTTGTGTAACGCTCTCCAGTGTCCTTTCACAGATATTATCTTGTTTGAGCCTCACCCTGTGAGGTGGGGCAAGGGAAAGAGTACATCCATTTTATGGATGAGGAAGATGTGGTTCTAGCAATTATTCTGAGGTATGGCTGGTGCAGGAGCCCAGGTCTCCTGGGTCTAGCACATTAATAGGAAGTAAATGAAATTTTTAGTAACAATATTAACATCTGAACATTGTGTGAAAATTGACATAGCATTATAATGTCTATCATTTCAGTTAATCCTTTTGCCAAGCCTGTGAAGAAAAGTGTATGAGTTTATTCTGCCATTCCTGTGTGTGAGAATATCACCTGACTTAATACTTCTAAGGTCAAATTAAGTCTGACTGTAGTTCCCTTCCTCTTGTTGGGCTGGGAGAAAATAAAGTTCTTTCTGGTGGTTCTACTGACAAGAATAAAACATGACTAAATTTGCAATAGATTACCTTGCCATATCACTATTATTGTTACCTCCCTTCAGCTAATGAGGAAACTAAGACGTAAAAGGCAGTTTGGCTAAAACTACTGTGGAGTAAGTTTACTGGGCATTGGTTACCGACTTGTTTGAGTCCATTGAGAGAGAACATGCTCATATGCAACAAATTACATGAAGCTTATGTGTTACTTACACGTGGGCAGCAGAGGACGAAGGAAGTCTAGGATTTGTTGTAAGCTTGTCCCCCTAATGCACAGCCCAGCCTTTTTGGAGGACAGCCTCCCAGCATCAGGTGGATTTCTCTCTCTCTTTTTTTTTTTTTTTTTTTTTGAGACAAGGTCTCACCTTGTCACCGAGTCTGGAATGCAGTGTTGTGGCCATAGCTCACTGTAGCTTCGAACTCATGGCTCAAGCAATTCTCCCACCTCAGCCTTCTGTGTAGCTGGGATTACAGGCACACAGCACCACTCCCAGCTAATGTTTTTTAATCTTTTATTTTTTGTAGAGATGGGGTCTTGCTGTGTTGTTTAGGCTGGTCTCAAACTCCCAGCCTCAAGTGATCTTTACATCTTGACCTCCAAAATGTTAGGATTACAGGTGTGAGTCACTGTGCCTGGCAGGTGGATCTTTTTAAAATGTAGACTGTATTATGCTTTTATTATTATAAAAATACATGCTTATTTTATAAAATTTAGAAAACTTAGAAACTTCTCTCCCAAAAAGAAAGAAAAAACCTTTCATATTCAACTCCATTCTCCTTGTAGTAGCACTGTATTATACAGCCTTTAGGTCAGTTGTGTATCTTTTTCACACAAGTGGTAAAATCGTGAGTTTTCAACTTGCTTTTCTTATTTAATAATACCTTATGGATATGTTCTAAGTCTTTAAATGTTCCTAAACAATGCCATTTTAATATCTGTATGATTTTCTACTGTGTAGATATAGAGATGTGACAATTCAACCAATCTTTAATTCTTGGATATTTAAGCTGTTTCAAAATTTGAAAACCATAAATAGCTCTAAAGTGAATATTCTTGTAGTGATATCTTTAAGCACTGATGACTTTATATATTTTAAACAATGGTGTATATTCATCATTTTTATTCTAAAAAGAGGATTAAACCATACTGTGTTAAAATCTAAGACTTTGCTGAGACCACCTTTCACTCTGATTTTTGAATTGCTTTTATCCTGACTTCTCTTTTTTTCTTGAGATGGAGTCTCACTGTGCCGCCCAGGTTGGAGTGCAGTGGTCCAATCTTAGTTCACTGCAACCTGAAACCATAAAAATTCTAGAAGATAACATTGGTAAAACTCTTCTAGACGTTGGCCTAGGCAAAGCTGTTCATAGCTAAGAACCCAAAACCAAATGCAACAAAAACAAAAATAAATAGATAGGACCTAATTAAACTAAAAAGCTTCTGCACAGCAAAGGAAATGATCAGAGTAAACAGTCAACCCAGAGACTGGGAGAAAATATTCACAAACTGTGCATCCAACAAAGGACTAATATCCAGAATCTATGAGGAACTGAAATCAGAAAAAAAAAAAAAAAGATTAATCCCATCAAAAAGTGGGCAAAGGACACGAATAGACTATTTTCAAAAGAGGATGTACAAATGGCCAACAAACATGTGAAAACATACTCAACATCACTAATTATCAGGAAGTTGCAAATCAAAACCACAATGAGATACCACTTTACTCCTGCAAGAATGACCATAATTAAAAAATTTAAAAATAATAGATGTTGGTGTGGATGTGGTGAAAAGTAACATTTTTACACTGCTGGCTGGAGTGTAAACTAGAATAACCACTATGGAAAATAGCATGGAGATTCCTTAAAGAACTAAAAGTAGAACTACCATTTGATCCAGCAATCCCATTACTGGGTATCTGCCCAGAGGAAAAGAAGTCATTGTATAAGAAAGACAGTTGGCACATGATGTTTATAATGGCAATTTGTATTTGCAGAAGTATGGAACCAGCCTAAATGCCCATCAACCAACAAGTGGATAAAGAAAATGTGGTGTTTATATTAATATGTACACCATAGAAGACTACTCAGCCATAAAAAGGAACAAAATAATGGCATTCGAGGCAACCTGGATCAGGTTGGAGACTGTTACTCTTTTTTTTTTTTTTTTTTTTGAGACAGAGTCTCGCTCTGTTGCCCAGACTGGGGTGCAGTGGCACGATCTTGGCTCATGGCAAGCTCCAAACTCCACCTCCCGGGTTCACGCCATTCTCTTACCGCAGCTTCCTGAGTAGCTGGGACTACAGGTGCCCGCCACCATGCCCAGCTAATTTTTTGTGTTTTTAGTAGAGACGAAGTTTCACCATGTTAGCCGGGATGGTCTCGATCTCCTGACCTCATGATCCACCTGCCTTGGCCTCCCAAAGTGCTGGGATTGTAGCCGTGAGCCACTGTGCCTGGCCTGGAGACCGTTACTCTAAGTGAAGTAACTCAGGAATGGAAAACCAAATATTATATATTCTCATTTTTAAGTGGGAGCTGAGCTATGAGGACACAAAGGCATACAAATGATATAATGGACTTTGGGGATTTGGGGGTAGGAGGGGGTGAGGGATAGAAGACTACACATTGTGTACGGTGTATACTGCTTGGGTGATGGGTGCACCAAAATCTCAGAAATCACCACTAAAGAACTTATCCGTGTAACCAAAAACCACCTGTTCCCCTAAAACCATTGAAATAAAAGTAAATAAATAAAACAAACAAAAAAAAACCCACAAGAGTTATTTAGTGGAGTAGGAATAGGGAAACATTTTTCACGAAGGGCCAGATAATGAATATTTTAGGCTTTGCAGGCCATGTGGTTTCTGATGTAACTATTCACCTCTGCCATTTATAACACAATAGCAGTCACAGAAAATATGCAAATAAATAAATATGGTGTGTTTCAAAAAACACAAAACATTTGTATATAATTTTTTAAAAAGTCATGATGGAGGTTATTACTTTTTGTTAGTTTGTATCATTAATTTATACTAAATGAGTTTTTACTTTAGATACTTTTTTTTTTAATTTTGAAGTTAAAGTAATTCAATCAAACTAGATGACTAGTCCCCTTAACTTGCCTCCCAGTTCTCTGTAAGTTTAAAAAGCATGTTTATTCACCTCTCAATTAAGAGTAATAAATACCCTGGCAGCTAAAAAGCCATTGTGTTTACAATTCACCAAGTGCAGGCCCTGGCACCTTTATGAGGAAGTACATTCCAGAGTCAAGTGCCCTCCACCCAGCAGCCTGCTTCCCCACCCAGAGGAGGTCAGCACCAGGGCAGGCAGCCAGAGCATTCCTGCAAGTCTAAACTGCCTCAGAGGAGCTTGGGTAAAGCCAGAAAAGGGACGGCAGGAGGAAAGAATGCCCTCCTGGTACAACCCTCTGTCTGACAAGTTCTTGGCAACTCACACAGTTGGATTCCTGTCAAAGGAGATAGTCTCTGCTATAAGTAGGCAATAAAGACAGAATATTTGGGTATAATTCATAATTAGCTATAGGAAGAGTAATGGTTGAAGCCATTTGTGATGGATACACAAGACTTTGATTATCTGATGCAGCATTTTAAGTTCTTAAAAATATCTCACTGAACACACAAATACTTGCAGCATAATCTTTGAACTATTGAAAAGCAAGATAAGATGACATTTTTGGCATTCCCATTCTTGCCCTGTGGAAGGGGCTGCAAACAGAGCGTGTAAAGGGTTGTGAAAATGATTTCTGAGAGGATGGTTTGTGCACAGTGTGCAAGAGGACAGCTACTTACTGCTTGGAGCAAGCCAGTTGTTTCTGTGCAGCAGAGTGGACCTAGTGTTGATGTATCTTCCAGTGTTTCAAGAGAAGTATAAAATCTGGGTATTTATGTGAACTTCCTAGAATTTGAAATACTGGCAATTAATTTCATTTAAAAAAGGCTCTGTGTGCTAAATTAAACATTTCTGATGGACAGATTTGGGCTTGAGGGCTGCCTGCCTGGAAACTCTCCTTAATAGAGCTGGTGTAAGTGGTTGATCCACCATGTGACGGATGACTCCATCTGCCCTGGGGCTCACACTGTGTTTCTGCAGCATCCTAAGCAATCACCACTATGTTTGATTCAAATACTTCATTACTCCAGACATGAGCACGTTGTAGTTAGTAGGTCAGTGGGCCAACTCCAGGGGATGATGGTGCCACACAGCTCTGGACCCCCCATAGTGAATGATTCGCCTGAGGGTAGCTGACCACCATCTATTGTTGACCCAAGGTGGGTGCAGTCAAAGCAGCGGAGACAGAGAAATGCTTTGATATAATGAAGTACAGTTTCATTTGATGAAGTATAACTCTGGGCTGAGAAGAAATAGCAATGTCAAAATAATAATTTTTTATCAAATGCTTCCTCTGATTGGCGCATTGTGTCAGATGCAAGTCAGCAGAACCTCAGTGTGGCTTGTGGCAGTCAAATCGATGTTTTGAAGGCAGAGGAAAGGTGAGTTATCTGAATAGAGACGGATGTATCAGTGTGATCCAGTAAGCTGGATCCTGGTACATGCTGGTTCAGCTTCAGTAATCCATGTACTAGACATATAATATTATAAAGTCACTTAGCCAGCCTGAGGCTTGCTTTCTTCATCTGTCAGATGGGTTGCTGTCTTGGGGATGTGTCTGAAATGGGCTGAGTATCTTGTCAGAACTTGTAGGGACTTGGTACACTTTAGTTTCCTTCTCCTAAACCAAAAGGATGTCTTTCTATTCACAGTGGGGACCACCAAACAGCTGTCAATGTTTGAGGTACATTTGCTGTAATGGCATCAACTTCATATATAAAGGATGATGTCATTATGTTGAGGTGCTGTGGGCTTTTGAGAGTGAGGGGTAAGGAGAGGCCATTCAAGTACAGTGAGAGGGGCTTGGAAAGGAAATTGGACACTCTCACTTAAATCCAGAAGATTCAGTATAAATCGAGTGTGAAGAACTGGGCCAGTCAGAGCTTACTACATGAAGCTTTCTTCTGTCGTGCCTGCCTACAGATTTTAGCACCCCAGAGCAGCTGTTGGGAGCAGTATCAGGATCACAGAGTTAGGAGGTGTCTTTTCTTACTATGTTCCTACTCTTCAGAGTAGCATTTAGTCCAAGCCTTTTTTTTCACTGTGATGAAACCATAACATTAAATTTACCATCTTAAGCATTTTAAGAGTAAGTTCAATAGTATTAAATATATTCACATTGTTGTACAACCAATCTCTAGAGTGTTTTCATCTTATGACTCTGAAACTATACCCCCTAAACACCGATTACCCCTTCCTGCTCCCCCCAGCTCTTGGTAATCGTCTTTCTACTTCGTTTCTATGATTTTGACTACTTAAGGTACTTCGTATGAATGAAATCATCTAGTATTTGTTCAAGTCATTTTTCTTCTCTGATTTTTTTTTTTTTTTTTTTTTACACCAACATCTCTACCCTCTTCTCCTTCCCACCTCAAATCTTCACTGCTTTCCAGCCCTCTTGGGATTTTCTGTAACTATGAATTGGAAAGAATGCATGCTTCTTACAGTGTGTTCATTAACAGTGATGACACTGCGCAATAATTTTCAAGTTCATGCGGTTAATCGTTCCATCTTCTGTGTAAGGTGGTTTCCCCTATTTGAAGTAATTAGCTGCCGGGCCTACTCGAATGCATTTTTCATGTTAAACAGACAATAGGAACAGAGAAGACAAAGAAAAGGCAAAGCTGAAAGGGCTCCCAGAGGGGAAGCAAAATTGTTGAATGAGGAGCACACAGAAGCTGTGGCTCTGGATCAGGAAATTCAAAAGCAAGTCCCCAATCTCTGAGTTGGTCCAGGAAGATACTAGATCAAATACGTCACTTCTATAATATCAGCGGAACTACTCCTGTGTTGTTTGTCATCACAGAGACTGGAAACTACCTAAATATCCATTAGAAGGAAACTGGCCTAATAAAGTAATGTGTGTTCCCCAGCCTCTGCCCCACATGAAATACCATGTCTCTGTTACGAGAAACCTGAGAGCAGGATTGGAGCTTGTGTCGATCTGATTCCATAGTCCCACAGTATCTATTGTGAAAGGCCAGGTCCCATGAGGAGCCCACCAAAGGAGAGAAACGCCGGGACTAATCAGTGAGCATCACCGTGTGCCTGGCACTGTGTAGACACTGCAGATAGTATCTTACTCTTCTAGAAGATGCTGTAATTCTCAATGTTTAGGTGAGAAAGCAGAGGCCGAGACTTGTACAGAGTCACAAAGCTGGGATACGAACACAGGTCAGTTATAGTCCACAATATAGAGAGGAAAGACTAAAAAAGAATGTGATACATTTGTATGTGCAGATAGGAAATGATCTCCAGGATATAGTATATAAATGATGGGGGCAGAGAAGCAGAGGGGCCTGGTAGTATTTAATGTGTTACCATTATATACAAAGACAAATGGGGTGGGAAAGGATGCATACAGATAATACTTGCAGGCAGGATACATTAGAAACTAGTAACAGTAGTGGCCTTTGGGAAGGGTTTCTGAGAGAATGGGGATTGGCAGTGAGAGAGAGATTTATTTGCGTTTGAATTTTTACCAAGCACTTTTCAAAAGCCCTGCAGATAACTGTCATGAATGCATGAAGTTCACAAATGCTCATCCATGTTTCCAATAGAGACATTCTCAGTAAGCTCAGAGTTGAGACAGTTCTTAGCCTAGATCATTATGATTTAGGTCAATATAAATTATGACCTAATTATGATTTAGAACAATATAAGGTCAATTGTACAAAACTCAAATGTTAGGAATTTCTCCTGTGTTGTAGCAGACAAAACCAGAGTCTTCACAGAGAGGGGCATGAGTCCAGGATGAAAGTACAGAAGATTGCATGTAGGTCCTCAAGCCAGAGGGTGCTCCATTTCATGAGGAAGACTCATGGTATAAGGAGTCTTTGGATTAAATGAAGTAGAGGACACTTTGTGTTTTTCGCCCAAAGAAGTGATGATTTGCAAGTGTAGCAAATTCTAGAATGTGGAGGTGTCTGGATGAGAATCACTTAGCAAGGAGGAATGTTTGGGAAAAGAGAGGGTAAAGAAACTGGGAAAAGATAGTAACACAGTAATAGCTCTCACGTCTATCCGGCCTTTGATGGGTATTGTGAAGTTTTTGTTTGTTTATTCTGGGTCGGAAAAAGGAAGAAGTTAGTATGAATTTTCATACAAAGGGGTTAGAACAAGACATTCTGAGCTAGAATTGTTATATCGGTGGTTATGGAGATGACTTCTGGAAATAAAGTGGAGTTAACTTCGTTTTGGCAAAAGTGTAATTGTGACTCTCCTTTTCCAAGTTGACAGATCAGAATTAGACCATGAACTGAGTTATGGTCCAAGTCTGTGGTCCCTCCCTCTCTCCTTTCTAAGAACCTCTGCTCTGAGGGATACTTAAGTTGCCTCTTAACTGATTATTTAAGCCATTGAATTGAGAAGTGACCAGTGGGGTGGTAGGGGAGCTTAAAAAAAAAAAAGAGTATGAAAGTTGTACCTGATTTGAGTAGCTCTGAATTCCTGGTCTGCCTTGGTTGTGACCTGTAGCTTGTCATTCAGCATTCTCAGCTTTCATCCCTTTATCCATAAAATGAAAGAATTGGGTATGTAAGCTTTAAAGATTCCTCTTCTTTCTAAAATTCTTTTATTCTTTCTGACTTACCTACCCACAGAGTTAGAAGGACCAAATATGAAAAATAGATACAATGGAATTTTAGAAAGTTGTTTGAAAAAAGTATATGATTTTTACCACTTCAAAAGTCTCGCAAAGTTGTGAAAAAGATTTTCCCAGATTATAAAATGTAGTTTTGTCATTGGAAATACACAGTACTTTTTGTCTTTGGAAAAACCTTCTAGCCAATTCTTTAAAACATCTTAGGCTGGGCACGGTGGCTCACACCTGTAATCCCAGCACTTTGGGAGGCTGAGGCGGGTGGATCACGAGGTCAGGAGTTCAAGCCCAGCCTGGCCAACATGGTGAAACCCCGTCTCTACTAAAAATACAAAAATTAGCCAGACACAGTGGCAGGTGCCTGTAATCTCAGCTACTCAGGAGGCTGAGGCAAAAGAATCGCTTGAACCTGGGAGGTGGAGGTTGCAGTGAGCTGAGATCGCGCCACTGTACTCCAGTCTGGGTGACAGAGTAAGACGCTGTCTCAAAAGAAAAGAGTTAAAGTTCAAATGAAACTGTTATTGACAAATTGAATAAAACTAATTTTAATCTTGGTTCTAATACAGTTTAAAAAATATTTTTAGTCCAAATAGACCAGAGGAATATGAGATTTGGTCTCTTTGGTTAACTCATAGTTAAAAGGTGCTGTCTTTCTAGGTAAAAATAAAAAGAAGGCATTCTTTCTTAGAAAGGTTTTGCATAGCTTTGTCTCTGCCTTGGAGTTGTGTGTGAACACAACCTTAGACTAGTCCTTTCTTGAACCTGCCTGTTCTTTTGGAAGTCAGCAGTGGGAACTGGCTCTACCTTGGCAGTCATTTGTTGTTGCAATTCCTGATTTTACTAACACATTGGGCAAATTTACATGTTTTCTTACCCCTCCTCTTCTTCACAGGTTGGGACTGGAGGGTGTGTCTGTCAGCGGTTTGGGATTCTGTTTTGGGGATAGATATTCCTGAGTAGATTGTGTCTGAGGATTCCACACCTTTGCTTTACTATCAGAATTCATTTTTCTGAGGTGATGGTTTCTATACCAGTATTTTCTTCAGACTTTGAAAACTCTGGGATTCATTTTTTATGGCTCTGTTTGGCCATAAATTACTTATTACTTATTGATATCAATGTTAAAGATTTTGGGGGTTTTCAGAGT
Source organism: Theropithecus gelada (assembly GCF_003255815.1). Taxonomy (NCBI): domain Eukaryota; kingdom Metazoa; phylum Chordata; class Mammalia; order Primates; family Cercopithecidae; genus Theropithecus; species Theropithecus gelada. Next base: position 108,031,903 of record NC_037673.1, on the reverse strand, counting down.
TCAGGGTTATTTTGGTAGGTATAGGGAGAGATAGGTGAGGTAAAGAAGAAAGAAACTACTTCTGGCCAGGCACGGTCGCTCACTCCTACAATCCCAGCACTTTGGGAGGCCGAGGCGGGCAGATCACCTGAGGTCAGGAGTTCAAGACCAGCCTGGCCAATATGACGAAATCCTGTCTCTACTAAAAATACAAAAGCTAGCTGGGCGTGGTTGGTGTGCACCTGTAGTCCCAGCTACTTGGGGGACTGAGGCACAAGAATCGCTTGAACCCGGGAGGCAGCGGTTGCAAACCGAGATCGCGCCACTGCTCTCCAGCCTGGGAGACAGAGTGAGTGAGACTCCGTCTCAAAAACAGAAAGAAAGAAACTACTTCCACTTGTGGAGCAGGTGCCCTCCTTGGCCCTTGGAACGCTGCCACTGTGCTGGTCTCTGGAGCAGGAGTCCAGAAGGGGCGGAGGAACAGCCCTCTGTAACAGTGGACTTGCTACTCTCTTCTCTCTTGGGGTAAGAATGGGGCCTCTGAGGAAACCGCCCAGATTCCTTCTCCAGAGAAGATGACATGGAGTCCAGAAGATGAGTCACTTAGCTGGGGACAACCAAGCCTTTTGCGGCTGCATTACGGTCCAGGTACCAGGTACAGCTTTGAACAGAAAAGCTGGTTTGCAGAGAAAGAAGAATGGAGTTGACTCACTGAGAATCACACAGCTTTGAGAAGAGAGGGGAAGGGAGGCTTAGTAGCTGTGAATTCAAGTCTGTGAAATCCTGTTGTGCATTTACCATGAATTTCTTTCTAATCGGAGCTGATTTCCTTGCATGAAAACAGTGGATAACATTACTGGGTATAACCCTTTCAGTATCCCCCTGAGGAAGATGGTTGGTAGTCTGATCTTATGAGGAAACTGAGGCTCGGAAACATTAAGTACTTGTTTGAGATTACACAGGCAGTAAGCGCAGAGCCAGGATCCTAACCCAGGTCTTTGGGATACTACGGTACGTGCTTGGAAAGTAAATGGAAGATAAAAAACATGAAAGGTCTGGAGTGATTTGAAAATATACACCCTCTGTTTTTTTCCCCTATGTGTGATTTCTTCAGTAGATTTAACTTGTTTTCAGCAGATATTCTTGAGAAGACCATACATTCTGCTCATTAATAGAGTCAGAGTCAGCCTGCTTTTACTTTAAGCCATTTTTAAAAGAAAATGTTTAAGTTATTTGGGGCATCTTACCTAGCCAAGAGAGAGAGGGAAGGGCGGTAACTGTTAATTGCAAGGAGCATTAGGTAGGTCATACAGTCAGGTGTATGTTCAAGGCTGTTAGCCTTTGTTGGCATCCTTTTCTATTCTGACTTGAAACTTAGGCTTCTTTTCCATCTGTAAAAGATTTATTAATATATGGCAAGTCTGGTTAGATTTTCTCTAAAAAGTTAATGTTTTCAGTCTTCTTGGGAGTGTTTAGCATTCCAAACATAGCTACGAAAATTAGAAAAGCAAGCAAAACGAAAGGCCTATTATATATTCAAGTTAAAATGACAGCTTTAGTGAGTTACCATAAATGACACCTTTTTTCTTTTCCTCCTTATTCAACAAGAATTTATTGGGCACCTCTTGGCGTAAGACCCTGTTTTATAGAGCACAGAAAATGGAATAAAGCTTGGCCCCTAATCTGTAGGCGCTAAGTCATATACAAATAACACAGCAGTCGGTTATTTAGCACTTACTAAATTCCAAACACAGTGCTAAAGGCTTTATATAAATTGTGTAATTTAATCCAGCTGTGCATTATATAAGTAGTGGTGTTTCCATTTTACACATGAGAAAACTGTGGCCCAGAGTAGTTCAATAACTTGGCCAAGATCACAGGATCAATTTACAATGGGTAAATTGACAGAGCTGAGAAATAAATCTAAGTTTGTTGGACTTTCAACCTTGTGCACTTAACCAACTGCTTTGCAAGACTAGAGAAGCAATGCTGGAATGTAGGCAGGACATACCAAGTGGTATAGAGTGGAGCACTGACAGAGTTGTAAGTGTCCAGAAGGATAATTTGCTTATGGCTAGAAGCAGTCCATGGTGCTATTGCAAAAGAAGAGGGTTTTAATGTACAGGTGAATTAAGGCAGTAGATTTCAGGCTGGTGTGTGCAACTTCTAGGGTGGGTTGTGTAGGGGAGAAAAAAGTAGTAACTTTTCCTCACTTATCACTAAGTTCATGGATGAGGTCTCTATAACAAAAGATTAACAAGAGAAAAGTGTATAACTTTGTTTAATATAAGTTTTATGTATATGAGAGCCTTTGGAAATGAAGACACAAAGATGTGAGATCTGTGTATTTTCATGGACAAACAGAAGTATGACTAGAGGACAAAAGGGTGTATTCTAATGGTAATAACCTGGAGGGGGGCTTAGCAAAGGTTGTTTGTTTGGATTCTTCTTGGTTTACCTGTATGATATCCTCTCCCTCTGGATAAAGCAGGATATCCATCACATCAGGAGGAGAAAGGAGGGAGGTCAGAGAGTGACCTTCTAGGTTTTCGACCTGTTTCAGGAGAAAATGACCAAGGGTTGGGAGATAAGAGGGGCTTTCTGCTGTTTTCTCAAATGCCAAGGTGTTATAGTTTGGGGTAGCATGTCCTGATCTGAGTCAGGTGGGGAGGGCAACATACAGGCTTTCTAAGATGTACGTGGGCACAGGTAGTTTTCATTGAATCAATTTCTAGATTCTCTTTTCTAAAAGGCATATTCCTGTGGTAGTATACATACTGGTTCTTCTCTCCAGCCTGCCCTTTTGCATGGACCTTCTTCTACTTTGCAAAGGAAAAGAGCCCTTTCCTCCATCTGGAATCTATTAGACTGCTTTGTCCATAAACATTGAACCTCCTGGGTTGGTGTTGGGAAGGTAAATGACTCTAATTATCAAGTGACATATCCTTTCCTAAGTCATTTTCTCATTTTGACTTGCAACAAAATTGAAGGAGGACCCAGTGGTTTTGTCACTTGGTAGAACATTCAGAATAATTTTGGAAAATATATGACTGTTAGATATCTAACTCCTTAGAAGTTCTTTGACACAGTGGTGATGTCTTTATAACAGAATACATTACATACACCTCTGTTTATTCTGAACATGGGTTCACAGCATCAAAAATCAAAATAAAAGTAGGAATAGACTTGTTTCTAAACTGTTTCATTCTAGCAAAAAGTAACATTCATAGATGGATTTGATACATGTAATCATTAGGGAAATAAAACGACCTCTTTTTACCTCATTAAAAATTGCTTTCTGGCAGGGGACAGTGGCTGACGCCTGTAATCCTAGCACTTTGGGAGGCCGAGGTGGGTGGATCACTTAAGGTCAGGAGTTCAAGACCAGCCTGGCCAACATGGTGAAACCCCATCTCTACTAAAAATACAAAAATTAGCTGGGTGTGGTGGTGGGCATCTGTAGTCCCAGCTACTTGGGAGGCTGAGACAAGAGAATCACTTGAACTCAGAAGGTGGATGTTGCAGTGAGCCAAGATTGCTCTACTGCACTCCAGCCTGGGCAACAGAGTGAGACTCTGTCTCAAAAAAAAAAATGCTTTCCAATAAAAAATTTACTTTTTATATTTAATAATCTATCAGCATTAGTATGGTATACTAATATACTGCTACTAATTATAATAACTTAGTTCAGAAGAAATTTTTAACACTTAGAGCTTTATGTATGGTCATGGGAAGTAAACATTTTATTTCTATATTTAGTTGTAGAGAAGTAGGATAAGGTGATAATGAAAACTTTTATATTAGTTCATTCTCACACTGCTATGAAGAAATACCTGAGACTGGGAAATTTATAAAAAAAAAAAAGAGGTTTAAAAGACTCACAGTTCCACTTGGCTGGGGAGGCCTCAGGAAACTTAGAATCATGGCAGAAGGCACGTTTTCACAGGGTGGCAGGAGAGAGAATGCATGCCAGCAGGGGAAATGCCAGATGCTTATAAAACCATCAGATCTTGTGAGAATTCACTCACTATCATGACAACAGCATGGTGGAACCACCCCCATGATTAAGTCACTTCCCACCGGGGATTACAATTCAAGATGAGATTTGAGTGGGGACACAGCCAAACCATGTCAACTTTCAAACACAAAACATACCAGGGATAAATTCTGTAGGTGAAATAGAATTGAAATGCAAATACAAAGAGAAAAAAGAATGTGATGAAATTTATTAACTGCTAAACAACTCATTTCATATATTTTTAAAATGGATGACACAACGAATTGGTATGGCATTTTATTACATGGGATACATTTTGGGAGTCATGAAACAGTTCTATTTTTTAATGTCAATATTTATACTTCAAATTACATCCTTTGGTACTATTTAAACTTTTGATGAAAAGTTTTAGATATCATTTTGAAACAAGCACAAAGGTACATTGTTTTTCAAAATTCTTCTAGTGGGCGCTTGCATAAAATAAAATTAAATCACCAGAGTCCTTGAGATAAGCTCAAACACAGAAGTAGACAAAAAACTTCCCCATTTTGCCTTAGCTAAATAAGTATTTTAAAAACAATCTTGATATACAAGTATGCTTAGTTTATATTTACATTTACTTTATTTACTGTTAAAATTGCATCAAATAAAAACCTCAAAAGTAGTGTTCTAGCACTGTCTCCTCTGAGACAGAACCAGCTTTAGGTTAGGTATGGAACTATCCACCTGCGCTAGACCAAGCAAGCATAAATTGTGGAGCTTGAGAGATGGCTGGAGAATGTTTGGTGTGTGTCAGTAGGCTGTGTGGCCCTGATAGAGGCTTGGAGGAGAGGGTACCAGGAGTACCACTAAGAAGGATGTGAGTGATCACTCAACTCTCTTCCCTCAAACTGGTATCACAGGAAGAAAAACTTGATATCCAAGTGAGTTGCGACACCTCTTGATTCCAGCTGACCATTCATAGATAGGTGGTGTTTCTGGGTCCAAGAGGGCTTGAAGGACCAATGTGCACCCTCTGCTGTTGCCACATTTGGCAGTCTTTCCACGCTGGTGTAGATTACAAGTCTTCAGATAGAACTCTCTCATCCTACTCCTTTGAGGGTGTAAGGGAATAAGCAGATGCCTTCCCAGCCTGACAAATCCCTTTCTTGTATTTGAACCTGGCATTCTGACCCACACTGTCTATGACTAACTCCACACCCTGTGTGTGCCTCTCTAGCTCTGGGGGAAGAGTAGAGGAATAAGTGCCTTTATGTGCACTCAGCCCCAAATTATCATTTTGGTAATGACAAAAGGAGAGGGATCCAGGAGAGTACTGGGTCAGGGAAGAGGAAATTGGAAGCAGAACAACTCGGGAGGGGATCTTTCATGCGTAGACATGTTTTCCTAGCATCTTTCTCCTCCACACCCATTCTTTATAATCTACCCTCCAGCTTTGCAGTTTAGAATGCCTTGTTTGATCTTTCTGTAGCAAAATTGGTGTCTACAAAGTCTATGTATTTCTAGTAAAGAGGCAACTGCTTAAATATCACTCTTGGAACTTTAGAAGACAGAAACATTTTTTGTGTTTTAAGAAATGGTGTCTCTGTCACCAGGCTGGAGTGCAGTGGTGTGATCATGGCTTATTGTAACCTCAAACTCTCGAGCTAAATAATCCTCCTGCCTCAGTCTCCTGAATAACTGGAATGACAGGCACAGGCCGCCATGGTTGGCTAATTAAAAAAATTTTTTTTGTAGAGATAGGTCTCGCTATGTTGCCCAGGCTGATCTCAAACTCCTGGCCTCAAGCGATCCTCCTGCATTGTCTTCCCAAAGTGCTGGAATTACAGGAATGAGCCACTGTATTCAGCCCAGGAATTCTTAAGAAGGAATATGACTGCCTTTTGGGGATGAACCAGGTATTTAAACTTTAAACAATTAGCCATTGGATGCAGAAACATCTTTATTTTCCAAATTATGTGTTTTAAAAAGTATTTTTGCTTTATAGAGTTTAATGAGCATCTGTTTTGCCAAATACAAAATTTTCCAGCTGGATGCGGTGGCTCACGCCTGTAATCCTAGCATTTTGGGAGGCTGAGGCGGGTGGATCACCTGAGGTCAGGAGTTCAAGATCAGCCTGGGCAACATGGTGAAACCCCATCTCTACTAAAATACAAAAATTAGCTGGGCATGATGGTGGGTGCCTGTAATCCCAGCTACTTGGGAGGCTGAGATGGGAGAATTGCTTGAACCCGGGAGACAGTGGTTGCAGTGAGTGGGTGGCTGAGCAAGACTCCGCCTCAAAAAAAAATTCCATGATGATAGGAAAATTATATAAGGTTTTCTTGAATATTTAGCTATTTGACCATTATTTGTGGTATAGAAAAAGAATGTTTTATTTTGCTAATTTGCCATAATGCCATTTTTTTCCATAGTACCCAGTCTAAAGTTGGTGAAATTAAGGCAAAGTCACTTTGAGCTGTCAGTATGAGAAATAGAGCTAAAATATATTTTCAATTATTGGCCAATTCTTAATTCATAAATATCATATCTTCTGATAAGTTGAACTGGGTTAGGTCTTATAAATCAGATTGTCTTAACTGAAACCTAATAACTTATTGTGTTGAGACTAGCTATAATCTACTTACTATTTTTCTTAAGCATTTTATACAGTTTTTTTTTTTATGTTTAGGGAAGAAAATAAAATGTGATTGTTAAGTAGGATAAAATTTAACCTGAAAGTTTACAAATTTATATTTGAGAATTTTTAAAAGAAATTATATATCACAACCTTGTTTTACTTGTTAGCCGTGTATTCTTTCCCCCATGTATCAGAATGAGGTATTCTCACTTTCCAAAATACGCTTTTTTTTTCATTTTAATTTCACACATTCAGCCTTCACTTTAAACATTAAAAAGAACGGCAACATTTAAGTAACATCAAAGATTTGATTTATGTGACAGGTGTCAAATTGAGTTATGAATTTTGTGAGACTCATAATCCTATTTAAATGCAAAGTATTTTTGTAATTGAAAATACGTGTATATTCATCACCAAATCTTGACATCACAGGGATGACTTTTAAGAATTGCCCCCAAATCAAGTAGCTAAATAGATCCTGGGAAAGTTCATTCTGTTTCTGACAGTCACTCTTCCTGAACTGAAGGCAAGGATCACTAAAGATGGAGGTACTCAAGTGTGAACAGAATCTAACCACTCAAAGGACTGGTAGTGGTCTGATGCAGACAGGATGGAAGTATTTGGATATAGTGTATTAAAAATGAACAAATGAAACCCTGGAGCTTTGCACACTGGCATTTCAGTACTGTATATACTACAGGGAATTGTGTGTGTGCATATTAAGCCATGGTGTCTAACAGCCCAGAAACAAATATCACAGGGCGTGAGCTAGATTTAGCTCATTAATAAATGATAGCAGTCCCCTGACTGACATGCTCTTCAAAATACGAGCAGCCTTTTGAAATCGAGCTTTGTCTTTTTAATGTGAACAATATGTAAAATGAATTGGACACTCTTGATTAATTCTAAGTGGCCTCACTAGAGTTAATATTATTTTTACTTGAAGTAAAATGGAGATTTACTTCGAAGCCTCAATAGCCATATGTCAGTAACTGATCTTGATTACAGATCACCTGTGGCTGTGAATTGAAGCAGCATGGAAGACTGCCTTTTAAAACTCTAAGAAGCAGCCCAGTCCTGCAAGGTATATTGCTGCATGTCCTTTTGACATGCATCTCAGGTACCACCACATCTATTAATAGTTTTTGTTTTACTTTTGGTACTTATTAAATAAAAGATCATTATCCTGAATTTTCCTCTCTAGTGGCAAAAATGGTAGAAACAAATACATCCTTTCTAATAATAGACATTCATTGAGTACCTACCATGGGTGGTGCACTGTTCTGGCAGCCATGTGGGTGCACAATGATGTATCCCTCATTTTATTACGATTTTGAGGCCTTATTAAAAAAAATTGTTTTACATGTCATAAATATTTTATGAAATGAAACACATAATCTGTGTTTCCAGATATTTTAGGCAGAAAGCAACTGTTTAACTTTATCCAAAAAGTAAAGAATTGCTCCAAATGGGTTGATTTGTGAAGTGCAGGAAAATTGCCCTCTGTGTTTTTTTTCTTTTGTTTTTGTCTTTTAAGATGGCGTCTCACTCTGTCGCCCAGGTTGGAGTGCCGTGGCACAATCTCAGCTCACTGCAAGCTCCGCCTCCCGGGTTCACGCCATTCTCCTGCCTCAGCCTCTTGAGTAGCTGGGACTACAGGCGCCCGCCACCTCGCCCGGCTAATTGTTTTTTGTATTTTTAGTAGAGACGGGGTTTCACTGTGTTAGCCAGGATGGTCTCCATCTCCTGACCTCGTGATCCACCCGCCTCGTGATCCACCCGCCTCGGCCTCCCAAAGTGCTGGGATTACAGGTGTGAGCCACCACGCCTGGTCGCCCTCTGTGTTTTAATTCTTGAAGTGGGTGGTGGTTTACTGTATAATTATTTGTTAAACTGTTTATATATGTATGTTTTACCCTTTTCTTATGTCTGATATTTAAATGAAAAAGGAGTGGTGGGGGAAAAGATTTATCTAACCTCAAAATATTTTCTGGAACAGTGCCTGAAATTCTCTTATTATTGGTTATTTTAGTTAATATTTGGCCTTTCCTTTTATTCCTCTTCAAAATGGAACTATTCTGTGGCAGGTAATCCATGAAGACGTAAGCCCATTAGTGGGATGGGTTTGTCAGGTCACTTTTCTCTGTAGCCCGATGTAGTCTGAGCTGATGTAGGAGGGATTTGGGAAGGTGGTATGATGAGGGGAGGAAAAGGAAAATTTAGTGGTGCATGTTAACAAAATGGAAAGTCAGTAAACATAAATAATGCATAACCTAAATTTCTCACCTCTGCAGATTTCAATTACCAACATATAACCTAGCTTTACTGAATTGATTAGCTATCTCAAATGGTGGTATGGTAAAATCTTACTAATTTGAACAGTGGTTAAAATATATTATTCTGAAAGTATATTTACTACTTTTAAGTTACATATTTAATGACATAAAACTAAAACATATTGCCCAATGAAAGCATGTGACTATTACATGAATAGATACTTCAGAAGTGCTCCTAGTAAGTTAATGCTTCTAAGTGGTTTTTCCCCATGTAGTCTTCCTAATCAGGCTTTTAAAACCTAGCTTGTCTAGTTCACATTTGTTATAGAGTAGGGGAATACAGATGAAGAGATATTTAGTTCATATAAAAAGACTGTACATGTTGGCTGGGCGCGGTGGCTCATGCCTGTAATCCCAGCACTTTGGGAGGCTGAGGTGATGCGGACAGATAACCTGAGACCAGGAGTTCGAGACCAGCCTGACCAACATGGTGAAACCCCATCTCTACTAAAAATATAAAAATTAGCTGGGCGTGGTGGCTCATGCCTATAATCCCAGCTACTCCTGAGGCTGAGGCAAAGGAATCATTTGAACCCAGGAGGCAGAGGTTGCAGTGAGCCAAGATCATGCCACTGCACTCTAGCCTGGGCAACAGAGCAAGATTCTATCCTAAAAAAAGTAAAAATAAAATATACTGTACATGTTAACAGTGAACAGTAGTTTACCATTTTGAATATAAAGGAACCATGAATTAAGTCGTTTTACTGACTATACCTTATCTCATCTACAGTGAGTATATGAGAGTTATAGCACTATCATATTAGTAAATTACTGACAGTAGAACAATTTATTTTGAAAAAGTCTGGCTATGCTGGTTGTGAGTGTTTGTGACAAAGAGCACTCACATGATGTTTTTTTCCTGAAATTATTTTGGAAAACCATCCAAATAATGCTTCATCTTAAAAATTATGATTCAGACATTGTAAAAATCCAAATATTGCTTTCTTTAAGCAAATATATAAACATAGTTTGCGATTTTTCTTTTAAAAAATATTCTGTTTTTCTCTCTGTGTTTATTAATTTTTGGATGGAGGGGAAACAGGTGAAGGTGATTAGGCAACCGCACTTTTCCTAAGGTAATTGGTTATTAGACTAAGAAAAAGGTAGTCAGTCTAAAGAGAATAAGGGTCAGAGCAAACCTAGGTCTATTCTTAAGCTAGTTACTCAGGGCCTTGGTTAACAGGATGTTCACCTTTACTCAGCATTTTTCAATTGGTGTTATTGACACTGGGTATTGGTCTGTCTGCTGTGCCCCCCTCCCCCTGCCTAGGAAAACAGCCCTAGGACATGAAGGTCCTTTTCATTTATATTAAATATTAGTAATATCTACTAAGAATACCACCACATTTAAATAAAGCTTATTAAGAACAATTAAAAATACTAATGTCCGGGGCTGGGCACGGTGGCTTACATCTGTAATCCCAGCACTTTGAGGGGCCAAGGTGGGTGGATCACTTGAGGTCAGGAGTTCCAGACCAGCCTGGCCAAGATGGTGAAACCCCATCTCTACTAAAAATACAAAAAAATTAGTGGGCTCAGTGGCATGTGCCTGTAATCCCACTCACTTGGGAGGCTGAGGCAGGAGAATTGCTTGAACCCAGGAGGCAGAGGTTGCAGTGAGCTGAGATCATGTCACTGCACTCCAGCATGGGTGACAAAGCAAGACTCTGTCTCGGGGGAAAAAAAAAAAAAAGAAGAAAGAAACTAATGGTAGGGCACACCTACTGTGTAGGACCTAAATGAATTCATCCCTTCTGCCACTGCCCCAGACATGTACTACATGGAGTTCTACCTGTGAGAAGCAGCTTCATCCCAAATCTTTGCCTGCAATTTTGAGAATCTGCCCTTGTGATTTTGTTAATGGTCACATGGTTATGGCAAAAGTGACTAAGATGGTGACTGGCCACTGCCGATGTTTGATGGTGCGTGGAGTAGTTCCAGGGAATTAATTGGTTGTGTTCCATTTTTCACACCAGACAGAATTTACCCTAACATTGTTCTTTTCTTATCCCTGGCTTCTGGATGTTGCTCAGTTATTGGTAGTGGCTCCAGCGTGAGCTTACCTTTTGTGCCACAAGTGTCTTCAGGATCACCTTTTCATTTCAAGATTCCAAAATAGGAACACAATTCAGATATGGAATCCATGTCAAATGCCTTAGAGTAACAGTTTTTGGAACTCTTATCTGAAACCACCCTTTGTTTTCTCTGTCTAAAGTGTATTTATTAATGTTTATCTTTCCTGATGGGTAGCCAGACATACTTCCCAACTGCTCTGGAGGAAACTTGCCAACTTTAGGGGTGCTCAGGTGCTTCTCTTGTCTTTTCCTCTTGCCTCGCTCTCAGGTGTTCTTCTCATTGAACATCGCTTTCACTTGCCGTTTTTTGTTTTGTTTTGTGTTTGAGACGGAGTCTCACTCTGCAGCCAGGGCTGGAGTGTAGTGGCACAATCTCAGCTCACTACAACCTCCGCCTCCCAGGTCCCAGTTCAAGCAGTTCTCCTGCCTCAGCCTCCTGAGTAGCTGGGATAACAGGCACCTGCCACCATGTCCAGCTAATGTTTATATTTTTTAGTAGAGATGGGGTTTTGCTATGTTGGCCAGGGTGGTCTTGAACTCTTGACCTCGTGATCCACCCACCTCAGCCTCCCAAAGTTCTGGGATTACAGGCATGAGGCACTGCACCCGGCCCACTTGCCCTTTTAAGAGTCCATCTCTTCCAGTTGACTCCTAATCTAGACTGACTCTTGAGCTGCTGTGGGTGGGCCACAGGTGAAAGTAGTGTGTGGTTTAGAGCTAAGTCTCTGCAGCCAGACTGCCCAGCTTCATAGCTTGCCACACCACTCAGGAGCTGTGGGACCTTGGGAAAGGCCCATTTTTGTTATCTTTTAAAATGAGATAACATGGTATCTGCTTCATAGGATTATTTTGAGGATTACATGAGTAAATAGATGTGAAGCGCTTATAACAGCACCTGACATACAGTAAGTACTGAATAAATATTAGTGTTTATTAATATTACAAACTCATCTTCATGACATTCTCGGTAGTTAGTGACCCTTATGCATTGGATTGAAGGATTGTAACTCTTACATACCCCTGCAGGAGTAGCTCTGAGGAAGACACGCCTGCATGGCACGTAGACCTAATTGAACAGGGCCTGTGGGCATCTGTGCGTGCTGATTTCCCCTGCTCATTTAAACTGCCTCCTCCTTGAGTGAGGTGCGTGCAACTGGAGAAGAGTTGTTCCCAGAGCCCACACACCTCACTCCTGCAGGCTTATCCACCTCTGCCCTGAGAGTGGAAGTCAGACCCCCTAGAAGGGCCCAGACCCTTCAGTTATGTTTATTTTGATCATGACTTCCAACATTGTGTCTGCTGTGGGCTCCCTCTGCTGGTTCCTCTAGCATGTATGCAAATCTGCGGAATAACAACTCTTAAAAACTCAGTTTCAGGTTTTTAGGAATGTTTACATGAAGAACACATTTGAAAATGTCTTTTTTTATATGTGAGTGATACAGATCACATGTATATTACTCGTTTTTTGACGCCTGCATTATGAGTTAGGATATTTTCAGGTTTGAAGTTTTTTGTTTGGTTTGATTTCAAATGGGGACTGTCATGATATGCTGAGAAACTTGTTCACAATGTAGTCATCAAAACCTGATCATTATGTTTTATATTCTAATATATGGCACTAAATATCTCAGAATATCATTTTAATAGTCTAAAGTAAATGTTATTTTAACATCTAAAGATGTGGAGACTTAGTTTTGAAGTCTGAAAAAAATAGCCTAGACCCCCAGAACATTGTTATGTTGAAGGTTTAGTACACGTTAGAAAATAGTACCTCCAATTTATTGAGTGATTCGTTATTTATTTGGGGTTATAATTTATCAGTAAAATGTGCCACAGTGTCCCTAAAATTGCATTTTAAAATAAGTCTTCTGTTTCTTTGCATTTCCTTATCACTGTTTCCTTTCTCCCTTCCATCTTTCCTTCTCCTCCTCTGTTAGGATCAAACAGCATCAGTAGGATAACTACAAACATGGAAAATGGAGAAAATGAAGGAACAACTAAAATTATTGCACCTTCACCAGTAAAAAGGTCAGTGAAGTTAACTGAAGAAATGTACAATTATATGCAGTCATAAAAATGATTGTTTTTCTGTAGACAAGGTTAAAAATCTTTTAACTTTGATGATTAATGAATACTTTCAATCCATGGGTTCCAGTAAATATTCTCTGGGCCAAATAATACATTAAAATACCAATAAAATATAAAACATCAGGACCTGAATCTCTTATTTGAAGAAAATGCTCTTTTTGTCACAGCAAGGTGAACTCACAGATTGTCTGTGGTTTGCATTCTCCGCAGAAAATTGAAAATTTCTTGTGATTTTTAAAATGGCATGATATAATGGACTAACTCAGAGGGACTTGTAAAATAAAGTAGATGATATTCATGTTTAATGTACTGTGTTCATTATAGTGGTGCACTGAACTGTGGCCCTGGAAAGAGGGTTTATGGCATTTAGAGGCATCAGAGCCTCAGAAGTCAGTGATTGCATATGTATGAAGACTTGTCATGGTCCTCTGCATCTGTTTTCCCAGGGGCATTCCCCAGTGGAAAAGCCTTTTCTTAATATATTACATGGATTGTTTCCCTGAGAGCTCAGCCTTGTTTTCTGTTAAGATACTGTTGCAGAGTCATTTTTTCTTATCTCCAGTTATGTTCACGGAACAGCATTATAAACAACAATGAGCAGCTTTCATGAGCTCACTTTCTCTATAGGGGTTGCCCCCCATACATCATGGGGAAATCCCAGCAGTCAGAGATATGTGACCTGCAAAGACTTCTTAGGTCATCTACTTGATCTTTTTTTTTGGTAAATAATTGTGTCTTCATTCAGCTGTATTGTGGCTACTTCGAGGAATATAGTTCATAATTTCTCAGCAAGATAACTTTAAGATCTGAAGATTCTCAGAGTTGTAATATTTTACCTAGGGATTTGCCTATGTTTTGTTTCGTTCTAAGACATTTACCAGTTCTCCTTTTAGGATGACAAGTTCTTTATCATTGCATAACTTTAGTTTACCTTATTTCCCTTCGTCACCCTCACAGCTGTGGATAAATAGAGTCACCTTCATCTGTATGTACAGGGTGTGCTTGTGGTATGTTCAGCATAAGAACAGGAATCTTCCATGAGATTCTGATCCCAAGCGTTTTTAGAATGTCCTGAAGGAGTACAGTCCTCCTTTTAAAAACTTACTTTTTCAACTTCTATTTTAGGTCCAGGGGTACATGTGCCGGTAGGTTTGTCACATGGGTAAATTGTGTATCACTGAGGTTTGGTGTGTGCATGATCCCATCACTCAGGTAGTGAGTACAGTACCTGATAGGTAGTTTTCAACCCTTGCCCCCCTCCTCTGCTGGTGGTCCCCAGTGTCTGTTGTTCCCATCTTTATGTCCATGTGTACTCAGTGTTCAGTTCTCACTTATAAGTGAGAACCTGCAGTATCTGGTTTTCTGTTTCTGTGTTAATTCACTTAGGATAATAGCCTGCAGTTGCATCCATGTTGTTGCAAAAGACGTGGTTTCATTCTTTTTTATGGCTGTGTAGTATTCCATGGTATATATGTACCACATTTGCTTTATCCAGTCCACTGTTCATGGTCATCTAGGCTGATTCCACATCCTTGGTATTGTGAATAGTGCTGCAAGAACATATGAATGTATGTGTCTTTTTTTTTTTTTTTTTTTTTTTTTTTGAGATGGAGTCTCACTTTGTCTCCAGGCTGCAGTGGAGTGGCACCATCTTGGCTCACTGCAACCTCTGCCTCCCAGGTTCAAGCAATTCTCCTACCTCAGTCTCCTGAGTAGCTGGGACTACAGGCATGTGCCACCACTCCCAGTTAATTTTTGTATTTTTGGTAGAGACAGGGTTTTACCATGTTGGCCAGGATGGTCTCCATTTCTTGATCTTGTGATCCACCTGCCTTGGCATCCCAAAGTGCCGGGATTACAGGTGTGAGCCATCGCACCCGGCCATATGTCTTTTTTTGTAGAATGATTTGTTTCCCTCTGAGTATATATCCAGTAATGGGATTGTTGGGTCAAATGGTGGTTCTGTTTTAAGTTCTTTGAGAAATCTCAAAACTGCTTTCCACAGTGGCTGAGCTAATTTACATTCCCACCAACAGTGTATAAGTGTTCCCTTTTTTCCACAATCTTGCCAACATCTTTATTTTTTGTCTTTTTGATAATAGCTATTCTAACTGGTGGGAGATGGTGTCTCATTGTGATTTTAATTTGCTTTTGTTGAATGATTAATGAAGGTGAGCATTTTTTCATGTATTTGTTGGCTGCATGTATGTCTTCTTTGGAAAAATGCCTGTTCATGTCCTTTGCCCCTTTTTTAATGTGTTGTTTGTTTCATCTTGTTGAATTGTTGAAGTTCCTTATAGATTCTGGATATTACACCTTTGTCGGATACACAGTTTGTGAATATTTTCTCCTGTTCTGTAGATTGTTTACTCTGTTGATAGTTTCTTTTGTTGTGCAGAAGCCCTTTAAAGTCCCACTTGTCAATTTTTGATTTCGTTGCAATTGGTTTTGGGGACTTAGTTATAAATTTCTTCACCAAGGCTGACGTCCAGAATGATATTTCCTAGGTTTTCTTCTAATATATATTTTCATAGTTTCATAGTTCTTACATTTAAGTTCTTAATCCATCTTGAGTGGATATTTGTATATGGTAAAAGGAAGGGGTCCAGTTTCACCCTTCTGCATATACTAGCCATCCCAGCACCATTTAGGGAGTCCTTTTTCTATTGCTTGTTCTAGTTGATTTTGTTGAAAATCAGATGGCTGTAGGTGTGTGACTTTATTTTTGGGTTCTCTATCCTATTGCATCGATCTTTTTGTCGGTTTTTGTACCATACCATGATGTTTTTGTTACTGTAGACTTGTAGTATAGTTTGAAGTCAGGTAGTGTGATGCTTCCAGCTTTGTTCTTTTTGCTTAGAATTGCTTTGGCTGTTTGGGCTTTTTTGGAGGGAGGGTTCCATTTTAGAATAATTCTTTCCTATGAAAAAATGATGTTGGTAGTTTAATAGGAATAGCATTGCATCTGTATATTGCTTTGGGCTGTGTGGCCATGTTAACAATATTTTTCAATCCCCTTTGCAACCACATTCCCGTGATGATACTGGTACTTGAAGCACCACCAAAGTTTTTCTCTCAAGCTTCAGATGAGAAATACCTTAGGGAGTTAATGCAATTAACTTGTCACCCAGGATTTTATTATTTAACTTTTGTATACTCTCTCAGTTCCTCTTTTATCTCCCTATTTCTTTTCCAGTCTCCCTTCTCCTTTCCCTTTGCTTTTTCTATTTATTGATCACATACACTTTCTACTATTGTATTAAATATCTACCATATTTGTTACTTTTCTTCATTTCAAAAGGTAAGCTTTTACTTTGGGAATTGAATCTGTAGAGGTTTTTAGCCTTTATAAAAATAATAACTTAGCTACTATCTACTAATATTATGGGTTATATGCCTCTGTCAGATACATAATTTTATAGGCTTACATTAATTCCTTCATGGATAGTATACTAGAGTGCAAGTCTGTTTTCTTTCTTTTTTTTTTTTGTAACTACCTTGTCATCTTTCTCTTCTTTGTTGGCAGTTATAAAGTACTCTGCTATGACTGTATCCTAGGACAATTATACAGAGGATTCCTCAAAAAGCCAGGGTTAAAAGTGAATTTGGAGTTAAATAGCTCTACCTTTATCTGAAGCTAAGACTCCTGAGGATGTGAGAGGTCACCCCCCTGCCCCCCCCGTGCCTGGAGGATTCTGATTAGTCCCTTCCTCTGTGTCTCCCCATGGATTTCTAAAACAATTTGTTGAGGGTAGAATAACAACTCAGTTACATTTACATTCTTAGGACTGAAAGATGATACTAGGTCAGGAAATAGCGTTTGAAAGTCATTCTGATCTGGAGGGATGAAGCCAAGATATGGCGGAAGCTGGGAAAAGGTCAGTTTGAGTAGCCTGAACATGCCCAGGGCTGACCGACCTGTGTGGATTCAGACCAGTGCCTGGAGCCAGGGATTCTCTGATCACTGTTTTAAAAAGGGAGCCAGGCTGAAGATCCTGGGAAGCCCAGGTCCTTCCTCCTTGGCTTTCTTCTTTTCTTGGCTCTGTGGTTCCCCTTGCTCCCTCTCCTGCAGGTGGACTCTAGCGTTTCTTAACGATTGATGGACCTGGCATCTGTTGACTAAAGCAGTAAAACTAGAAAGAAAGGGGGAAAGACCCAAAGGTACTTGCTGGAGACAGATTTTTTAGGCAGCGCCTTCATGTTCTTTTTAGAGTCACAGGTAAAAACAAGCAAATAAGTGTGCACATCTTAACATTCGTTAAAAAAAAATTTACTTAACAAGTAAGTATGTGAGTTTACTTTTATTTTCTACTTAATTTATTTTTCATACTTTTTTTTAATTTAAAGCTTTAAGAAAGCAAAGAATGAAAATAGCCCTGATACCCAAAGAAGCAAATCTCATGCACCGTGGGAAGAAAATGGCCCCCAGAGGTAAAGGGAATCATTGTTTTTATAAAGGAGACAGTAGAAAAGGGGTTAGCACTTGCAGCTCATTGAATAAAGGAATCCAGCTGCTGGGTGGTTGATCACAGCTAGCCATGGATAAAGTGTGCAGACTGTAAATGAGCGTGACCCAGGGAGAGAGGGGCTGGGATTTCTGAAGTGGAAATCAACACTATGTTTTATAACATGAAACTTTTTCCTGGAAAGGCAAAAAGGTAACCTAGGAAATACTATGAAATTGCCTGTAAGGTAATATGTTTTTGAAAACTCTAAATGACATATTAATAATTTGTCCATTTCATAGTTTTGGTTAAAAACTTAAGTCAAGGGCAGGCGTGGTGGCTCACACCTGTAATCCCAGCACTTTGGGAGGCCGAGGCGGGTGGATCACGAGGTCAGGAGATCAAGACCATCCTGGCTAACACGGTGAAACCCCGTCTCCACTAAAAATACAAAAAATTATTCGGGCGTGGTGGCGGGCACCTGTAGTCCCAGCTACTCGGGAGGCTGAGGTAGGAGAATGGCGTGAACCCAGGAGGCGGAGCTTGCAGTGAGCGGAGATCGTGCCACTGCACTCCAGCCTGGGCGACAGAGTGAGACTCCGTCTCAAAAAAAAAAAAAAAAAACTTAAGTCAAAAACTATAGCTGATGAATAGTGATGCTGGAAGACCTTTATTCCTAAAAATATGGATATGTCTAGTTTATCTCTGGTCAAACTACCAAACCAGTGACAGACCTGTGTTGTAACTTATGGTTCAAATTCTAACCCTGCCGTGTCCTAGCTACTTTATTTGGGCCACTTAATTAAGTAGTCTATATTTCAATTTTTTTCTGTTTAATAAGTTTAATAATTGTACTTCAGTGCTGAAGGTTGATAAGAAGATTAGCTGAGATAGAATGTAAAGCCTTTAGCTGAGTCAGTGTTTAGAAAGGGGAAAATTCATCATATGTATGAATTGTTACTGTTATTTGTATGTGTTCATTTTTTTACTACTGAAGGCTAATGAGACAAATGGCATTCCTGCAAAATAATGACCTTTATGATTTGATTTGCCAGATCTTACCTCTTTTCTTTCAATAAATCTTGTCAGCAAAGAGAACCACATGCCTCTGGAGGTACCAGCTGTGCAGTTATGAATGACTCTAGGTCTGGGCTGGGCTATGTTCCCCCAGGACCTCTCTGGGCTCTTTTTGACCATTTATGTTTCTCTCCAGTGGACTCTACAATTCTCCCAGCGACCGCACTAAGTCACCAAAGTTCCCTTACACACGTCGCCGAAACCCCTCCTGTGGAAGTGACAATGACTCTGTACAGCCTATGAGGAGGAGGTAAGTGGAACACAATCCCTCTGTTAGCAGTTTTCGACAGAAGCATTTTGTCCCAGGCCTGACTTTATAACAGGTGATCCTTATACCAACATTACTGTTTCTCTTTAAAATAACAGGAAGCTTACTCTTTCTGACATAAAATAAGTTAGGAATCCCGAAGTATTTATCTTAAACAGCCAGAGTTTTAGGGAATAATTTCATAAAATATTGGCAGGAACTTGCTTTCTGTATTCTATTTATGACTGATGTGTCTAAAAATAGTATATATAATATATAAAAACATGTATTATATATAGTATATTACATAGTAGAGACAACATGTCTTTTTTTTTTATTGAAATGGAGTTTCACTCTTGTTGCCTAGGCTGGAGTGCAGTGGCACAATCTTGGCTCACCGCAACTTCCGCCTCCTGGGTTCAAGTGATTCTCCTGCCTCAGCCTCCCGAGTAGCTGGGATTACAGGCATGCGCTGCCACGCCTGACTGATTTTTTTTGTATTTTTAATAGAGATAGGGTTTCTCCATGTTGGTCAGGCTGGTCTCGAACTCCTGACCTCAGGTGATCCACCCGCCTAGGCCTCCCAAAGTGCTGGAATTACAGGTGTGAGCCACCACGCCCGGCCGAAATAGTATATCTTAATATATAAAACATATTAAGTGTTTCTACCCGAGAAGACAAAACTACACTTAAAGATAAGCCTTCTTAGCTGAGAAATGCCTTTTAAAGCACAGAAAAAATGAATCCTGTTACATTTTACCTATAAGGTTAGAGTGTTTGAAGGGATTATATTTGTGTGTGTATGCTTAATAAAAAAAGTTCTTAGCTGGAAGTTTTGGACCTGTCTGCAAAGCAGGCTGGGCAGTGTGACAGGTGCAAGAGAGGAAGATGTAGAAACGACTTATCAGTGAAATTCTTTTTCACTCCTATGTGGCAGGGACTGTGGTTTACTTTGAGTACCTACATAATTGGCATTGTATAAATGACTTTTTCTTTTACCTTTTTTTGTTTTTTGTGGGTTTTGTTTTTATTTTTGAGATGGTGTCTCGCTCTGATGCCCAGACTGGAGTGCAGTGGCTTGATCTCAGCTCACTGCAACCTCTGCCCCCTGGGTTCAAGCGATTCTCCTGCCTCAGCCTCCTGAGTATCTGGGATTACAGACATGCACCATCAGACCCAGCTAATTTTTGTATTTTTAGTAGAGACGGGGTTTCTCCACGTTGGTCAGGCTGGTCTCGAACTCCTGACCTCATGATCCACCTGCTTCAGCCTCCCTAAGTGCTGGGATTATAGGCATGAGTCTCCGCGCCTAGCCTTTTTCCTTTTTTTAAAAAAATAAAAATATGTAAACTAAAGTAGAAATGGGGTCTCACTTGCTATGTTGCCCAGGCTGGTCTTGAATTCCTTGCCTCAAGCAGTCCTCCTACCTCAGTCTCCCAAATTGCTGGGATTACAGGCATGAGTCACTGCACCCAGCCTAAATAACTTTTATGATTACAAGAAGTTCAGTTCATGATGTCAGGTAACCATCAAGACTCTTTTTATGCACACTGCAGGTTTGGAAGCCAAGCCCTTCTTTCCACCTATGCCCTAGTTAATACACACTTGCTGGCCCTTTCCTGCTTGATCCCTTTTGCTTCTGCTGGTTTCCTAGAGTTTTGCCCCCAGCTTTCTGAAACCCAGTTAAACTTCACTGAAATTCTTTGATGGTTAAGAAGAGAAGGGTCTATATTACCTTCATGTAGTAGGACTGACATGAGTGGGCTAGATCAGGACCAACAGTGATTAGATAGGATAAGAGAGCAATAGTAGGCATTTGTTTGCCGTTGGCCATATTCCAAGTACTGAGTAAAGTGCTTGCTATACACTATTTCATGTAATCCTGACAGTAACAACTCTTTGGGAACTGGCATTTGTATTGAGGCATGATGTGATTCTAGCAGAGGGGGATTAAATAGGGAATTGGTGCAAAGGTGTAAGTAGGATTGAAGGCGCAAAAAGCAGAGAGTGATGTACCTCAGAGATCTAGCTGCTGTTACTGCCTGTGGACTGAAGGAATGCAAAGAGAGAACTGGGTGTTACCTAGAGACCAGAAGCCGCTTCCACCTTTGAGCTGGCAATCCTGAGCCTGTGTTTGCTGCTGACATTGCTGCAGGCACCGTGATGGATGCTAGGCAGGGACCGTTCTTGCTGACGTTGCTGGAGGTACCACCACTGTAGCCAAACAAAGAACACCTCCTTCTCAGGAGTGCAAGAGTTGATGCCATGGGTACAACTAGAAGCAAAATCACTTTCCCCTTTCTCTGCCTTCAAATCTTACTGGAGTCTCTTTTAACTAAAACTCAGCTGGCAAAGGTGTCCAGGAATATAAAATTTCCAGGCTTTCCATCTCGGCAGTAGAGGGCAGATTATAGAGGAGTCAATAGAGGCTGAGTACCAATGAAAAATATTCAGCCCAGCATCACCATCTCACTTTTACAGATGAGAAAACTGAGGCTCAGGGAGATGATGGTAGCTTGTCCTCTGTGGCACACATGGGATTGGAATCCCGGTCTGTACATCTGAAAAAGTTGGAGATAGTGATAGCCCTCATTTAAATAAAGCTGTCCTTCAGCCCTTACTCAGCTTTCTCCTTGGGAACACCAAGAGTTGGTTCAACTTGGACAATACTTAAAAGCAAAGCAACGCCACTGGGAAATACTTTAAAATGCATTTGTGTGTATTGTGTGTTGAGGCAACATAGCTGGCAGGGATGATGAGAATTTAGCATATATTATTGGTAGATACAGTTTTATAGTTTCCCACCCTTAATTAATTAGTGCAATTTGTCAGCACTCCCTAAATAAAATAATTACACATGTTGAGCAGATAGTCATTTTAACACATTTGAAAATGAACTTAATTAAATTTTGCTAAAATATGCCTAAATTTGCATATTTTCATACAAAATAATTGCTTGAAATAGTTTGCAGCATATACACTCCCAAATCCAGACTTGACTTCTACAATGAGGTTCATTTTCCGCTGGCTTCCTGTGAAACACAGAGAAGTAATTGTGGAGAGTGGATACAGGATCCTTTCATTGGCAAATTCCGGGGGGAAGGCTATTTAAATTTGCTAGAAAGAGAATCTTTTTGCCTGAGCATCCCTAGAGCCTTTTGCCTGGTGCACTTACAGGTCTCTTTTGGGGATCTGTGTTTTGAGGCAACAAGCCATTGCTGCATGTTGACATAAAAAGACTAAAGTACATTGTTCTCTGTTTCTTTCCAGTATAAATGCCCTGTAAGTGTCCTTATCCTTGTCAGTCTTGTTCTATCTTCACACATAGTTACCTTGCACTGGGCACAAATCCCTACATTGCTGGATTAACATTGACATTTAAAATCGAGACATGTCATCAGCATAGAAGAATCTCAAGGACTTAAATTTAATAATAGGAAATTATATTTTGCTTTGGATGCCAGGATAATACATTTTGCAATAGTTGTCAAAATTTCATATTTTGTCAGTTGTTTATCATGAGATGGATACAGGCTATCAAATTCTGGCTGAGTCCAGAATAGTGATCCTTAACCTTTTTGGGTAATACTACCCTATGAGATTGGTGAAATGTTGGATTCATTCCCTAGGGAAAGACAGGTTCATATTTAAATACATATAAACATTTCCATATAATTTTCAAAGTTCATGGAGACCCTGAAGCCTGCTCGTTTAAACATTCCTCTTCTAGAAAAAGAAAGCCAGCATTTTTTCTGGTAGTACAGTATATTTTCACTCCTTAGCTTTCACTTTTACATTAAAAAATGTTTGAGTGCCTGTTGTATGCCATGCAACGTGCTGCTACCACCAGACAAAGTTCCTGTCCTTTGGGAGCTTAGATGCTATTAAGGGATAAATATATGAGTCATAGGAATATATGTGCCATTATGACTTTAATATGTAATATGAAAGGTAAGCTATGTAGTACTTAGGGGAATTTTAAAAACTTTTTATTGAAACCTAGCATGCATACAGAAAAGTACACACGTGTCATAAGTGTAAATGCGTGATAAATTTTTTATAAATAGACACCCGTGTAATGAGCACTATCAGGGGAAGTTTGCTGAATCACTGAGCCAAAGAGGTTGGGGTAGATTTCTTGAGGTTGGATGCTTGAGCCAGGATCTGAGATACAAACAGGCTAAAAGAAAGGAACGATCATACCAGATAGAGGGGCTAGCATGTGCAAAAGCCTTGGGAATGGAAAGAAGCAGGGAGCCTTTGTGAAAAGGAAAAAGGCCAGTGTTTATCAGACTCTGAGAGTGAATAAAAATGTGTTAGAAATGAGGATAGAGAGAAAGATGGGATCAGACCTTACAGCCCACCTGGCCTTTGTTCAGGATTTTGGTCCTTAGACCAGTGGTTTTTTACAGGAAGTACAATAACATCACCCTTGTGTTTGTAAAGATGACCCTCACTGTCTTGTGGAGAAATGCTGAAAGAGGGTAGTGGCAGAAATGGAGAGACCAGGTGGCAGGCTATGGTACGAGTCCTAGCAATAGAGAATGGGAGCATGGACCAAGGTGGTGATGTGGAGATATAAAGAAGTGGATGGTTTCAGTAGCCAGTAGGAGGTAAAACTGGTAGGAGAATCAGTATGAGGGGTGGAGGAGAGGGAGCTGTCCAGAATGAAACCCAGGCTTGTTCAGTTTTTTTAATTCAATGTGTTGCATAGAAATAGAATCATCAGGACTTTACAGGCTTGAAAGGGACAATTGCCAATTTAGTTTCTGATATCCTGAATTTATGGTGCTTCTGAGAAGTCCAAGTGCACGATTCTCATGGGTTGTTGAATGTAAGTCAGGAGCTAGATTTGCTTTATGGACTGAAATATAATTTTAAGTATGTTACTTGAAGTATAGAGATTAGGTTGTTTAGGTGGATAGTATAGATAGAATGCAAAAAGACAAAGCCAATGACAGAGTTGTAGGAAGCTCCAGCATTTGTCTTAATTGAAGATTAACTGTAATGAAGAAAAAGAAATTGTGGCCATGGAAAAATCAAGAGAGTGAAAATTTGCATACCGAATGTCTCCCTTCGCTCTTCGTTCCCAGAATACTAGAATCCAGGCTTATATTACTTAGGCAGAAAATTAGAGAATCCCTTTGTAAGAAATGAACAGGGTCAAGAGAAAAGACTATGGATACTAGCTTTCAAAGCATCTTCCAATGAAATTGTTGTATCTCCCAGGCATGAGATTAGAGAATCCTACTGCAGGAAATGGACCAGGTACAAGAGAAAAGACTTGCATATACTTACTTTCAAAGAATCATCCATTGAAATGATTGAAGCTGCCCTCATATTACTGTGAGGCCATTAATTAACATGCTCTGCACCAACCAAAGGGCCCCAGTCACCTTAACACTCACTGCTTGGATAGGAATAGAGAGCCATGAACACTTGCATTTGAGCATTGCTTCTGTCTGGAAAGGCAGAGACTAAAACAAACAAATGGGGTGTAGGGTGGGATTGGGGGCATTCTCACTGGAAACAGACAGTATAAGAAAGAAAAATTTCTAAAAAGCTATTTAGGAAGATGAAAAAATAAATCCATGAATTTCTATCAATACAAAGGTAAGAACTAATGAATAAGAGTTTTTAGGCTTTAAATTAGTGTGGCAGAATTTAAAATAATCAGTAAAAGATTTGGAAGGTAACATTAAGAAAATCTTCCCCAAAATGGAACCAAAAAGCCCACAATAAAACAGATGTATGGAAATAAGAATAATAAAATTATCAAACCTAGGTATCAAACATTCAACTAATACAATTTCTAAGAAAAAAGAACAGAGAAAACATAGGAAACTATTAAAGAAACAGCACAAGCAAATATTCCGGAACTGAAGGATGTGACATTATAAAGCAGAACCCACTGAGCAATTGACATAATTGATTGAAAAGTTAGATTTATTCCAAGGTTCATTATAACTAAATTTCAAAACATTATTGATTAACAAAGAATTCTAAAGATTTGGAAGGGGCATGGGAATATGGGAGAGAAAAATCCATGTGCAAATGGTGACAAATCACAATGACATTGGGGCCAGGTACGGTGTCTCATGCCTGTAATCTCAGCACTTTGGGAGGCCAAGGCGGGTGGATCACCTGAGGTCAGAAGTTCAATTCCAGCCTGGCCAACATGGTAAAACCCCGTCCTTACTAAAAATACAAACTAGCCAGGCATGGTGTTGCATGCCTGTAATTCCAGCTACTGTGGAGGCTGAGGCAGGAAAATCATTTGAACCTGAGAGGCGGAGGTTGCAGTGAGCCGAGATCACGCCACTGTACTCCAGCCTGGGCCACAAGAGTGAAACTCCATCTAAAAAAAAAAAAAAAAAAAGAAAAAACAGACATTGGGCTGCTTCACAGTAATATCAGAGGAAGAAGGCAAAGAAGTATTGCCTTGAGAAGTCTGAAAGATTATTTTCAGTTTAGGAGTCTATGCCCAGATAACCGTAATTGTTTGCATAGAATAAAGACATTTTCAGAAATTGTGGGTCCCAAAAAAGTGTATCTGTCATGCAATTTTTTTCTGTTAGCAGCTAAAAGATACACTTTACCAAAACCCAGACAAGTTGCCAAAAGACCTGGAGATGTGGGGTCCATCATACAAAGAAGCAAAAGGAGTTCCTTGGATCATGATAAAGGGAGTTAGTCAAAAGTGGGTGGTCCAGGTCTGAGCAGGAGGGCAGAGGGATCCAGGAGGGATATAAATGGAACTTGGAGATTACCTGCGTATCCATCCATAGCAGGAGTTTTGCAGTTCTCTCAGAGTTTGAAGAATAGTGATAAGCAAAAGAACCCTAAGCAAGTGATATGTACATGGAAAACTTAGGCAAGTATCCTCTCTCGGAAAATTTAAAACCTACAAAAGAATGGAATCATATTCCTGGCACACTATTTAGATCATCTGTGACCAATTTCAGTATAATTGTGTTTATGCTAAACAGTGACCCCAAAATTTGATATAAGAACAGGGACCACATATTGCTGTTAATGTTATTCGATATAAGTGTATTGGAGGAAATGGGGTAACGTAAGCCATACATTAAAGAGATCAGAGTGGGAAGGTGCTGGATTACAGATCATAAGGAAATGGAGCATGGGGCATAGACACCACTCTCAAGAAGTTTGGCTTTGAAGGAGAGAGGAGAGACTGGGCAGATGAAGGGGGATGTGGACTCAAAGTAGGTCTGTGTTTGTTTAAACAGTAGAGACTGAAAAAGTTAATAGCTTATAAAAAGAGTCTGCCAGACGGGCAAGGTGACTATGTGTGAGAGGTGAGAGGGTAGTTAATGAAAGTCATTGAAAAGACATGGGGTGATGGGACGCGCAAAGCACTGGTGGAGGGACTGACCTTGGTAGTAAGGATAAATCCATAAATAACAGGGAGGAAGATGTTGGTAAGTTTTTATTTTTGGTAGCAGGAAGATGAAAGAGTTCCATCTGGAGGCTACTTTTTCCTTCGGAAGGAGAAAACAAAGTCATTTGCTGAAACAGGGATACTGTAGGTCAGAGGGTTGCAGGATGAAGAGTTTGAAACTGCTTTGTACTTAGATCTGAAAAAAGTGGCAGGATTGCGGAACTGTGGTGCAGCCCCACTTGAGGTTTATGAATGTGGATTTGTAGTGTAATGTGCCCCTTTTGTGTGACTCCTTCCAGCACTGCTCAACCAGCTGTTTAGAACTGATCCAGAAAACTTGCATAGTTGGATTCACCCATGCCTGGGATTTTGCCAAAAAGACAGAATGAAAAACAGAGTTGGGGAACGTGTTGAGTATCAGCATGCATGTTATTGAAATGATGGATTAGGAAATCTAAGTTGAGTACAGAAGACAGTGAAGAGAAGTGAAGAGCTGGTGGAGAGTAGCCAGGTCAATAGATAGTCTTATTAGGGTCAAAGAAAAGGAAGAATGGAAATAGTTGAATAAGCAATAACAGCTTATCTTGGTTGAGTGCTAACAATGACCCAGGTCCTAGTGTATGCATTTTAAATAGATTAATTCATTTTATCCTTTAGAGCAGACTTCAAAGGAGATTCTATTAAAAGTAAGTCACTGAGTAGAAAAGTAACTTATTTAAATCACACAACTCATCAGTGGAGAAGATGAGGTTCGCATTCATGTTGTCTGGCTCTAGAGCCAACACCTTTAACCAGGATGCCCCATTGAAGCTGTTTGAAAGTAAATGGGGAGTGGTAAACAGAAAGGAGATTGTGGTAAGAGAGCAAAGTGTTTGGAGGTGCTTACAGACGATGAAGTCCAAAGTATGACCATGAGGCAGGTTGCTGAGTTGAAGTGGAGGAGATTATGAGAGAAGAGATAAAGAGAATTTGGAGCCCCAGGGTATGGGAAAGGGCATCCAAGTGAGATGATGTCATTTCCACTATGGTGGAAATCAGCTTGGAGGATTGCAGTTCTGCAACTGCAGACTAACCTCATCATTGGATTAACGGAATTCAGACGGTTTGCCTGTCCCACTAGAGTGAGGCCAGGTTATGTTATTAACATTATATTTCTGGGATATGTCGTATGTAGGGTTACGCATATACATATGACTCAAATGTTTGGTGAATGAATGAATGTATGACAGATATGTGTAAACTGAAGTGAGACTCATTTTGGTGTGCTTTCCTTAGCCAATTGATAATCTCCTGTTTTCCTAAATGTCTTTATTTGTTTTCACAGGAAAGCCCATAACAGTGGTGAAGATTCAGATCTAAAGCAGAGGAGGAGGTAAAAAAAACAAAAATGGAAGGAGAGTCAGAGGGAAGAAGGGTTAGCAGATTTAGAAATGTTCAGAGTTGAGGAAAGAGTGGGGGTATTATTGCTTTTTATTTTTTTTACTTTCAAAAACCAGTTTGTCTTCAGCTGATTCCCAATCTTCCATTCTGTTGCGTCTTAAGACTATGCTGTTTCCTACTCCCTTGTGTCTCAGAGGAGCTGTCTCATTTATCTGTTGCCATATTATAATCCACTCCAGAACTTAGTGGCTTAAAGCAGCAACAACTGTACTTATCTAGTATAATTCTGTCAATTAAACAGGTAACTTTTTAGCTAGTCTTGTTCACAATTTCATGAGGCTGTGGTCAGATGACAGCTGAGGTTGTGTTATCTAGGGGGCCTTTCTCTTTCATGTTGGCATCTTGGCGGAAAGGCTGCAGGCCTGGGACCTCTCTGCATAGTTTCTCCACCTGGCTAGCTTACACTTCTGTAGACACTTCTTTTGCACTTCTTTAGGCTGGAAGCAGAAGCTACCAGTTTGTTAAGGGGCGAGTCCTGGAACTGACATAGTATCCCTTCCACCTCATTCTGTTGGTAAAATCAGTCACAAGACCAGTGTAAATTAAGAGGCTAGGGAAATAAACTCTACCTCTCTCAGTGGGGCGGATGGGAGGGTTACAAGATTTTGTGTCCATATTTAGTCCACCACCAGCTTTGCCATGTCAGAGTTCTGTTGGAAGTAATTGATTTTGTGGTCCTTTCTGGGAACATGCTGACATTCACCTTAATCGGTTTTTATATTTCCCCTGCATTGCCATTTCGCTGAGCTATCGACTCAGTCAGATGTCTTACTGAGTTCAGAAACACTGACTTGGAGAGGGATAATACAGCTCTTGATGTTTGGATTGATAATTTTGCTGCAAAATGAATTCCAGAGGACCAATATAAACCTTTCTGAAATTTTTCATGAGTGATAAACGTGTGTTTTTTCTTTTGTTCTTACCATTTTGTCTTCAGGTCACGTTCACGCTGTAACACAAGCAGTGGTAGTGAATCGGAAAATTCTAATAGAGAACACCGGAAAAAGAGAAACAGGTAATATCTCAATATCATACTTAACTGGCAGTCTGACATCAGAGGCTGCCTTTGGTGGCAGAAACTGTGTCCTTTGTAAGTCTGGTTTTTCCGTCTGTGTTTGAGAAGCAATCTGGCACTATTTTGAAGCACTTAGTTTAGGAAACTTTAGCTCTTTAAATGGAGTTTTCTTATCCTCACAATAAGATGATTAAACAACTTGACAATGAGGTCTCTTCTTGTGTGTGTGTGTTTTTTTAAAGATGATTCTGTATATAGCTACAATGTGTAGCGAATTTCTCTAAGGCTGGTAAGAAAGTTTACCATTTGTAGAGAGATTCTCCCTGAACTATCTCTTCAGTGGCATTACTATATTTTACCCAACCAAAAATAACTCATTGTTTCTTAGATTCTGCAGTTTCAGGCTCACGTATACATATGTGCTGATAATATGTGCATTTACTCATCTGTGTGTGCCAGACATACCATATATATAAGATACATTTTTTAAGAGATTTTTAATCACATCATTTGACATGTAATCAGTATTAGTCGTGGCTTAATGCATTAATCAGTTATCCCTAATTCCAAAATATGCACTTGAAAACAAGAAGTATTTGTGTGATTAATGAAAAGAGCACCTTGGGAGTCAGAGGGATTTGATTGCCAATCATGCTAGTTGTTAACCCAGTGGTTCTCAACTGGGGGAGTTTTGTCCTCCCTGCCTTCTCCCCAAGGACATTTGGCAATGTTCAGAGTCATTTTTTATTGTGACAATTGGGTAGGGGGGTTGCAACTGGCCAGGAATGCTGCTAAACATCCTACGATGCATAGGACAGGCCCTGGCAACAAATAAGCGCCTTGTACAAAAACATTATCAGTAGTGCCACTCTTGAGAAACCTGTTTTGACCTAATGTGGACCTCTGGCCTGGTTGCTTTAGTTTTCTGAGTTATCTTTTTCTCTTCCAAAAATTGAGGAAGGCCAGGCACAGTGGCTCATGCTTATAATCCTAGCACTTTGGGATGCCAAGGCAAGCGGATCACCTGAGGTTGGGAGTTCTAGACCAGCCTGACCAACATGGAGAAACCCCATCCCTACTAAAAATACAAAATTAGCTGGGTGTGGTGGTGCGTGCCTGTAATCCCAGCTACTCAGGAGGCAGAGGCAGGAGAATCACTTGAACCTGGGAGGTGAAGATTGCGGTGAGCTGAGATTGTGCCATTGCACTCCAGCCTGGGCAACAAGAGCGAAACTCCATTTCACACAGAAAAAAAAAAGAAAAGAAAGAAAGAAAGAAAAATGAGGAAGTTGGATTAGATAATCTCCAGGGTCTTTCTTTAGTGCTTAGAACCCTTGTGCTTGGCACGAATTGAATCGGTGGCCCTGTCTAACTACGAAGCCTGTGTCATAATAGCCCAGACAGCACTGTAAGGGTGGACAGTTTTTTAGGAAAGCATTCTATGTGGAGTCTGCTGAGACTGGAATTACACTAGACAGATGGGAGATCTCAATGTGTTATGACACCTTTCTCAAAGAAATGATTTCAGTTTCTTCTGTGAAAACCCACATGTGGGAGGTAGCTCCTTCTTAGGTACCCTCTTACTGATCAAAAATTCAATATTTCTGCACAAAAAAAAAAAAACAAAGCAAAAATACCCACTTATTTTCCTATTTAAAACTTTTTATTGATCACGCCAGTATTTTAAGTCTGTTTCTGTTTTGCTTAATATATTCTAAATTGTGCCCATAAATGTTCTTTTCTCAACTGTTCAGAAGGTGGCCCATTTAAAAACATTTTTTGGGTGACCAAAATTGTTCACATTCACTACTGAAAATGAAACACTAGTGAAAGGTTGCCATCAAGTAATTAAGTTGCTCATTACTGATCTGGTTGCAGTGGATTTAATATTTCTTGTCAGTATTTTCTCCCTTAAGAGTTTCTTCCCCCTTTTCCCTGGAGATTCTTAGATTGGCTTTCTTTGTACTGTGTAGATAGTATGTTTTAGAATAACGATGATTCTGAATGTTTAATGAACTTTGTAAGGCTAGTAATGAGAAATAGCTTTCAAAACACATTCTGACACATTTCATGCAAAAGATCCAACAGGCTTTCACAATCATTTATGCTACCTGTAGAAATATTGCTCTAGGAATACCTAAGTTGCCTATGTCTGTAGAAGATGTGGTGTAGTTTGCCTGTCAATAGCATAGCAAAAAGTGAGCAGAGGAAGAAATATAGCTTTCAGTTCTGATCCTCACCACTGCAAATTAGGGTGCAACAGGTACAGAGAAAGAGGGTAGAAACTCATTGTGCTGTCTGTGTCTTGGTGCCATTTACCTATTATGCTGTGCTGCTGCCAACCCCTCCATCCCATTATTAGCCTCTTAAATTTTGCCAGAACCCACCCATCCCACATGAGGATGCATAGGTCTAGATATTTCAACTGCAGCCCTGCAGTCTCTTCAGCCTCATTCATCCTTCCTTTTATTGGCTGACAGTGTGATCCAGCCAGTTCTTTGTGCTTTTATTACAGGACTCTGGTAACCCTATAATGGGGCAAACAGAATCTTATACATGCTGATGTTCTACCTCTTGCCCGTAAGGTCTGTACACTCAGCCCCAGGATGCTTCATTACTTTCCAGCAAGAGCCTGCACCCCGATGCACCCTGTGTTTCTGTCTCTAGGAAACTGTAGCCTAGGGAGAGGGACAACTACTGGGCAAATTTGCTTTTTAGAACCTCTTTTGGAGTCCATGATGTGTCCATTGGAACTCTGGACAGAGTCACTTTTCCTTTCTGGAAGTTGCATGTGGTGTTTGGGATGTTGCTCCCTCTGCTACTCCTTCTTGTGGGATTTTTTTTTTTTTAAACGTAAAACGAGGTCTTTCCTGTTAGACATGAGGCCACTCCATGGAAATGTTGTTGTTTTCTTTTTTCCAGGAAGTCAACCCATTGGAGCATAAGCTGCTTTACTGTTTCCATGGATAACCATTTAAACATTTCTCATTTTGTGTGAAGAGAAAAGTTAATAAAACAATGTTTATGAATCAACTTTACCCAAAACAGGCTTTTGACAACCATTAAATTTTAAAAAATAATAATCCACACCAGCTCTGGAAGGCTAATGTTAGAAGCAAAGATTGTTGTTTAGTTTCGATTTTAGGAAAATGTAACTGTAAACCACCCCATCTGTCTGTCACCTTTGGGTCCAGACCTAACAAGGCCTGGTGTGTAAGGGTTCTTGTGTTAATTGTGCCCTAACTGTGGGGCTTCATCCCACCATGTTTCCTAGAACACCAGAGGAATTCACCCTGCTTCTTTATTTGGGACATCATTTATGTTTTCCCTTACCCCTTTCTACTTTGTTCTTTCTTTACTGTTCTCATAATCTGTTTGGGTATCCTACAGCTTTCTAGGTTTTGAGGTTTGAGATGATAATTTTTCACTCTCTTTTTATAACCAGATAGAAGTTGGAGGCACAGTTTTTTATTATCACACTTAAGATGACACCAAGTTTTCATTTCTCCTTTTAGTTTCTCTACTGTATGCTCATCTCCCTCTCCATTCTCTTGCTTCACCTTTCACTTTTTATATCATGTTATTCTCTTCACCCAGTTCCTTTCTGTTTCCTGGACTTCCTTCCCAGTCTTTTTTCTTTTTTCTGTCTCCTCTGAATTTCCTCTCTCCCTAGAAGACAATGATATGACACAGAATAACCTGAGGACTTGGGACTGGGTCTTGGTTCTGCTGTGTGCTGATATTTGACCTTGGGCAACTTGTATAACGAATTCAAGTATTAGTTTTCTTCTCTTTAAAGTTGGCGGGTAGTCGGGGAGGTGTGCTGTAACAACTGATCTATTTTGTTGAATGAGTTACTGTAAAGATCAAATGAAATGTAAGAAGTGAGAGCACTTTGAAGTATAGAGCCACATAGTCCTATACCTACTTCCAGAGTTACTCACTGCTGCTGCATCACCTGTCCGCTCCTCCATCCTCTTCAGCCTTTTTTGACTTTTCTTTTGGTCCTATCTTTCATTCTCTCACCTTTCCTAACTTTATACCTTAGGTTATTTTTACACCAGGATTCTTAACTTCTGATTCTTGGGTAGGTGCTGGGGGTTTCATAACCCCACGAAATTGTATATTAAATTGTATGTAAAGTTGTATGTGGGCATCAAGTGTGTAGTTTTCTAGAGATAGGGTCTGTAGCTTTTACCAGATTTATAAGGAGGTGTTTATGTAGCACCTGCCCCCCCTTAAAACTTACAAAGTTTTATGGTCTAAAAGCTGAAGGATTAGATTGGTACTGGGAAATGAAATTGGTGTTTCAA
Organism: Theropithecus gelada; assembly: GCF_003255815.1. Classification (NCBI taxonomy): domain Eukaryota; kingdom Metazoa; phylum Chordata; class Mammalia; order Primates; family Cercopithecidae; genus Theropithecus; species Theropithecus gelada. The sequence continues at coordinate 107,998,869 of NC_037673.1, read as the reverse complement.
TTCCAGTGGGATTAAAAACTAAAATGCCTAAACTTTCTTTAGAGATTACTTTGCTGTACTGATTTGTGAAATAGTTGGTTCTATTGAATTCTTGAAGTTGGGAGCCTACTTAGTACAAGGCACTATAAAGTTAATCTATGTGAATATTAGATTGTATTAGTTAGAATTTTGAATCTCGTCCCTGAGATCAGAAGGGCCAGCAGCTCACTTATTGCTGTAGGTTTGAGACCATGGCCATGTGCTGGACTTGCCCAGGGTGTAGGATGAAGGAGGTCCTCGCAAGTAGACTTAGGAGAGTGAAACCTTTCATGAACTAGCTTTACCTAGATATGTCTTGAGCTTAATAAAATACCCTTGACATTCAAGGAAAAGGTTCTACAAAATATCCTTTGTGCTCTTGATGAAAATCAGCAGTCCTTTGAGCATTCACTGAGGAGAATCTTTGAATTACTCAGTCATTCTTAACTTTGATGTGTTGCTAGGCTCTTAGAATTTTGAAGTGGGAGGTGTGGAGGAGTGGGTGATATGAAGTAGCCTGGTGCATTTTTTTCTATCAGCATAAAAGTAGAAATAACTCGGGAGCCTACCAAGGATTAAAACAGTAAGAGAAATGAGAGAAGCTTAGGGTAATAGTAGAACTAGAGGAAATTGACAACAGGGGACTATTTGAACACTTTCCTAATTTTATTCTAGGATGTTTGCATCATAAACATGAGTCATGTATGTCAGGTTGTATGTGTATATACATATGTACATGCAAATCTGGGAGCCTGTGCTATGAAATTGAACCCGCTTTGAAGAGTTCTGTGGCTGTGAGCTGGTTACTTTACCCTGTGAATCTTCATTTCTCACATGCTAAGTGAAATAATACCTGACCTGCCTACCTCACTAGAGGTTTGTGAAGATCCAGGAGATAATAGATGTGCTTTGAAAAGTAGAAAGTACCCTGAACAGGCAAGTCCTGTTAAATTGATAACATCTGGCACTGCTCAGTATTATCTGAAGTTCCTGCAGTATCTGTAAAATGGGGACCAGCTCCATTGAACAAAAAATAAATCAACATTTTCTAACATGAATTTGTTCTGGCATGAATGTTGTTAGTTTATCCCTAACAACATTAGGGTCTTTTAGACGTCTTTTAGGGTCTACTAGATGTCTATAGTATCTAAATAGTAGATTAAGACAGATTTAAATGTTTTAATTATGTTCCATAAGGTCTTTTATATTGTTTTTCTAAAATGAAGAAGCACATTTCTGTGTCAGAAATTTGGCACTGTAAGAGGGACAACATATCTGACTAGGGCAAATCTAGAAGATCACAATTTTGGTAGGATTTTGTTTTGGGAGTGGTAAAGAAGAACTTTATTGGCCCTGTACCCCAGGGAAAAAATATATTTGGGATGTTAGCAAACTTAAACTGATAAGCATTTCTTCCATGTTGCTTGAAAATAGGTAACTGCTTCCTTGCCAGGCACTGCCTACTGTCCTGCCCCTGATTTAGGGGCTGCAAACAAGGTAAAAATTTTGGGTATGGAGAGAAGAGTTCATACAAAGCTAGTGGAAACAGACAGTGTTCACCATACTGCAGATGCAAGGGTTTCTGATTTCTACTTTAATAAGATATATCAAGATTTAGACATGTGATATGGATGATTTAGGGTTTCCAGAGTATAATCAAGGTTGACAGAGATGACTGTGGAAGGACAAAGCTGCAGCAACTGAGGAATGCTGTTACATTACTGAGTGAGGGCAAAATAGGTTAAAAATTCATGAAAACAGGAGAGTTTGAAAGGGAAATTGTGCCAAAAGTAGCCCATTGTAGTAGTGGGAGCATAAGGAATAAGTAGAAGAGACAGAAGTACCTTTAAAAGCAAGTAAGAATAATTTATTGATGGTAGAGACAGTGGGAAAAGCAAATGAACTTTTTGCTTGCTGGTCTTAAGGGAGTATGTCGACACATGCCTGGAACCAACATAAATTTCCCTAGGGAAGAAAAACTAGAAAAAAAAAAAAAAAAAAAAAAAAAGAAGATTGCTTTATAGCAGGTGATCCAAAAAAAAAAAAGAGTACAGTTGATGAGAAACACAAGTTCACAATCAGTTGGGACCTGCAGATTTAATTTTGGCAGTGGAGGGGGCCACATGAAGCAATTGTCTGGAATGTTAGGTTATAGTTGAAGCGTATAAGTTTCTTTCAGTGTGTCTGTCTGGTTTGGAAATAAAATACAAATAGAGAAACATCAAGTTTTAAAGCCGGAAAGGATCTTTGCCATTAATTTTATTTATGAACAGCCTGAGATTTGACCAAAAAAGATAAGCAATTCGCCCAAGGTCTCTGAGTCAGATAATGGCAGAGCTGGGAATGGAGAAAACTCAGGAGTAAGGTTTATGGCTTGTATCATCTTGAAGCTTCATTTTACATTTGCTCTGAAAGACTTCTTAGATTCAGCATTAAGCATGGTGTTTATCTCAGTGAATTAGAAGGGAATTAAGAACTTATGTAAAGGAAGGTTCTGTTAGGAGCAAAACTGCTAAAGGGATAGGACACAATAAAACTTGGGGATTTGTGTAAGAATTCATTTGATAATGTGAAGAATTTTGCAAAAGAGTCAGGACTGTGATTGGTAAGACAGGAAAGAAGAGGCTAGGAATAGTCATTTTCTTCATTGTTATCAAATGATTATATGGCATTTCATCTTCAAAACCTTTGCAGACTTTAATTAAATGTCAAAATGCAGTTAAAATCTAAATTGTATGGATAGTCTGGAAAAGTAGATTGTTGAAGTTTGGTAAGAGATGGAAGAAATACATTAGAATTCTGTTCTGAAACATGGTTAGAATTTGCTGTATTCTAAAGCAACCCTCTCCCTTACGTATTAACTGAAAAACAAAAACCTTGTTATGATATGCTTCCTACCACAGTTGTTGACCCTCCGTAGTTACAGATGGAGAAATGGACAAAATAGGATAAATGTAGACTTACTGGATCAATTGGTACTGGAAATAAATGTTTGTCAGTTTATTGAGGTTCACCTTAGATACAACATTTGAAAATTAATACATCCACGACACAAATGACAATGGACTCTTTTTCCCCTTTGAGATTTTAATGACTATGATGTAAGAGCACATTTTGACTTTTTAAAAGGTACTATGTCAAAACAATGTTTGCGGTATTTTATTCTTCATGATGTAAATCTGTACATCGAGATTAAAATACAGCAAGAAAGAAGCAAAAGCCATTTGGATTCTCCCACACCTGAGGATAAATGAGACTTAAAAAGTCAGAATCATCACAGGAAACATGTCTTTTTCATTTAAAGACTTCTTTATTCACTCATGCATAAACAAATAGGGATCTCCTGTGTCTTAAATACAGAGTGCTACAATATTCTTGCTTCTAGGGCTAAGATTTTTTTCTTTCCAAGTAGCACCTGTGTTTTTTAGAGCAGTTCAGCAGTGGAAGAAATGACACTTTCATTCTTGTAATGAGGCACCATTAACCAGAGGTCTTTTGTAAGGATGTAATTTCAAACTTCATTACAGGCCAAGGCGGCCACACTACCCTTTACTCAGGAAAATGTGCTTCTGTTGTGACTTTCCAAAGACTCTTACATTTTTAATGCGTCTTGTTAGAATATTTATGAAACAGCATCGCCAGTAGAGGGCATCTGTCTTTGAAACATGGATCACAAGGATATTAACTGACAGGGTTTCACTGCCCTCACTTTAGACTTTTCAGTTAGAAAAAAAGGTAAAGATACATGTATAATCTTGAATTCTTTCTGATTTGGTCCTTATTACTGTTATAGCAGAATACAGGAAATACGCATGCTTATGTCTCAGGAGTTTTAATTTTTTATCGTCAGAGTGAAGTCTGAGTATGAGGGTAGCCAGCTGAATTCCACAATAGATAAGAATGAACATACAGTAACTGTGCTTCCTTTTCAGTGTCTATTACTCTAGGAAAAGTATGTGTTTGCCCAAGTTAGGCCTCAGCTTTGTTAGTAGGTTTTACCTCTCAAAAATATTTATAGACACCCCGACTTCCTGATACAAACATTTCACATTGTAAAATTTAGTTCTGCCCATCAACTGCACAGTGATTTCATTCAGAATGAAAGCTGCATCCTAAAAGACTCCAGGGTTAGGAGTTAGGAGACCTGAGTTTTGTGTCCAATCCTGGGCCCAGCAATCCACGTGTGGGTTCCTGTAGGAAGGGAGATGCCACCTTGCCAGTGCGGCACCTTCCCTGTGATTGTCTCTTCCTAACCCTGACCCCTCGGTCCTGGGGGTGTCCAGGACTGTTCCCCTACCCGCAAGCCTGGTGGGTTTCTGACTGTCACATGAACACAGAATGGCTTGTAGGTGTAGGTTCTGGCTACAAAAATGTGTGTCTGTGTGTTTACAGCACACACGGGTACCAACGTGCCATTTTCAAATAGGAGTGTTTGTTTCAAAGAATGATTAATAATTATGACCTCATAGTCATAGAAAACTATAGTCATAGTCATAGAAAACTATGATCTCATAGTTTTCTTCAGTTATTTCTAATATTAAGGTCCATAGCAGTATATGTTCAATTTAAATTTACTCTGTATATGCAATGAGAGAAAGAATTATGCTCTTAAATCTGTGAAAAATACCATGACGGTATCCTGTTAATCTTCAAATAATAGTCTATTAAAAATGAAAACTTTAGTGAGGAAATACATACACTTCAAAGGCTTGGAGTATGTTACAGATAATTTTTTACTTAGCACAATTCTCCTTTAATCTAGAGAGATTTAAACAGTTTCTTCCTCACAAAGTGCTGTTCTTTTCAACTTGAATTTTCTTTACATTATGTCTAAGTTATATGTGAAATGAATATTTGTCACCCATCCACTGATTCGCACCTGTAAGCAAATCCAGATATCCAGCCCACAGTCTATACTAAGTGCTATAACAGAGGAACCAAAAGACATCTGTTCAGAGAAAGAAATGCCTCCAAGCCTGCCTGTTCTTTTTACTTTTGTCTCGAAGCAGTTATGCTCATGCAGTGGCTGTACTGGGTGAGTACCTGGCAGTTCCATGCTGCTCTCTATACCCTGGGAGATGAACACTCTGGAGCAGCTTTCTGAAGAGCTTACATAAATTAGAAGTTAAATATTCAAATAACAGGTGTTCAGTTTGCCAAAAAAAAAAAATGGCTTCACCGCATCATTGTTGTGCATTCGAGACAGTATTTCACGTAAATTAAGTACTCCTCCTCTTCCCCCAATAGTGCACCTCATTATCTGAAAGACTTGATACATCGGAAGTCCAAAATTTCTGCAGGTTGAGCGTGGTCCATGGGTTTTGTTAAGTCTGTATCATGCTTTAGAATTGGTTGCAAGACTTAAAAATTAGAAGAGTTCACTTTAAAAATCCAGATTTGGGGATTATCTTGTTTTTAAAAAATGAGAGGATTTGGTAACACTGTTCTGTGATCTTACATGTCAAGCACCTGTGCTTCCAAGTCTTTCCCACCTTTCTCTTTTCCTCATTTTCATTCCTTCCCCGGCCACATGCAGCATCCAACTGTCATTCCCTCTTAAATGTGTGAGCAGCCATGATGAGAATGGTGTATCTTCTTCAGCTAATACATTATGCCACCATATTTAACTTTTTGTATGTCTAGATTTCTATCTTAAAAAATGGGAATTATATTTGGCACCTATTTTTGATGAAAACCTTGACAATTAGTATGACTTTTTAAGAGTATTTCAAAGTAAAACCATTTATTACTCTTTTGACAAGCACATTTAAAATCATGATTTTGTTTCATCGGTTAAGATTGGCTGTATAGCAGACACCAAAGTTTCTTTAGTCAAAACTTAGAAATGTTTAAATTGAATTTTTGATACATGTCATTTTGCTAGAAAATTAGAATCAGAAGTCTGCAAATAACATGTATTTACATATATAATGAGTATTGTATACTTCTGTGTGTTTATATGTACTTACCTACATATAGATGTATTAATTCAGTTAATATGCATCTTCAGCTATAAATGATCATAATAAAATTTCTGCTGCTTAAATAACATTTAAAAGCAAGTTTAGGATGAAGCTAAAATGCACCATCCAGGTAGATGTTAACTTCAGATGCATGGCTTTCCTTTCAGAATACGGCAGGAGAATGATATGATTGATTCAGCGCCTCAGTGGGAAGCTGTATTAAGGAGACAAAAGGAAAAAAACCAAGCCGACCCCAACAACAGGCGATCCAGACACAGATCTCGTTCGTATGTGGACTCTTTTTATACCTTGATTCAAAAACACTGAATTTGAAGCAGCATGTGGATATTCAGGTCTTCTAAAGTGTTTTAGTTCAACTAGGATTATTTCATTTGTTTATTTGTCATATTTACCTTCTAATATTTGTGACATTTATTAGCCATGTTTGAAGCCATAGAAGTTGAAGCACAGTCAAAACAAAATGTCATGCAAACAAGGCCCTCAAAGCCATATTTTTGTTTTGTGTTGTTTCTTAACCAAAGTATACATTTACCTGAATAGATAGGAATAGTCTCCTTTGTTGTAGAGCCAGGCTGCTGGTGAAATACCTGCTGCTTCTCTCAGTTTGAGTCTGCACAATTCTCTGAAGCCTTGTTCCAAACTGAACCAGATGTAGATATCTTCCCATCAAAATACCATTTGCGAACAGTAGTCAGTGAGTGATTCATTACACCTCATTGTTGGAATTTGCGTGCTCCTTCTGTTGCTAGGCAACGCCTTGTGTGAGCACAATTGCACCGTAATGGTGTGATTGCCAGTCCCCCAAATTAATTGTCTTTGAGCTGGTAAAGTTTCTGTGAGCGTGTGTTTTAAATCTGAGCATTATCAAGATTTAGACGCCTTACTCCCACTCCATTTGCCAAACCATGGCTCACCTTTTTAAAGTGAGCCAAGACTAAGTACAAATCCTTTTGTGATGGTGGGTGGTTAGATGTCTGGTGTTGATTACTCACAGGGGGAGGAATTAAGTCCAGTTGCGTATGATAAGGAAATGAAACGATGTTGGGTAATGGAGGTGGAGACTGCGTAGGTAGGTAGGGAACTCTGAGGGAGCCAGGCAGGAGGGTGACAAGAGGACAGCTGTGAATGCCACATCAGGTTAAAAGAGATTAGGAAAGAACTCCGGAGTGTACCAGGGGGTTCACACCAGGACCTTTTGTGCTGTGGGACACTAAGGACACTTGTCAGTCTTAGATGTTTACCTTTCAATTAGAAATTAACCCCGTGTATATGTGTATGTATTTTATCAGTAGTGCATCATTGTGAGTGATGACTTTCTTTTGTAATAGAAAACCTGCAAATAGTCACTAAACCATGTACACCCTTACAGATGTATTAATTACTCTGTAATGTTTTTTTAGCAACCTAATTAAATTAGTGGTCAATTTAAAGCAGAAGTTAATGAAAATTTTCTTTGTTGTGATAGCACCTTCCCCCAACTCCATTAAAAAAAAAGGAAGTTTAGATATGAAAGAATCAGACCTCATAGAAGAAGTTTACTCAAAAGGCACAGAACCCAAGATTAGATCCGGCACAGTCATGGGTAAATCTTTTGCCACCACATTTTTACCTTTCCATGTGGAATCATTTTCTTTGAAGGACTTGTTATACACAAGGTTTGGCAACTTGATATTAAATCTTAAAACAGCATTCAGTTTTTATAACTATTTCTAAAGCATTATGAGTTCAATTAAATGTCAGTAGTACAATTAATTTATTTAAAAAGGAGAAAGTAAAATAAAATTAGAAAAAAATCCTATATGTAAGTTTTGAAGAAGCTAAAAAACATTCCTAGAAAAATAGTAAATAAATGGAACCATTCATTTGTAAATAAAAATTGGGAAATAGAATAAAGTTGTTATTACTATAATTCAGTTATATTATAGAGCAAATATTTGTAGTGGGCCTGGAAATTTAATCATTTTTTAGTCGAGTAGTCTGAGGTTCATTTAACAACCTTTAAAATTGAGGCAATTTGAGGTGAAATTTACATACAGTCAAATCCTCTCATGTGTACTATTTAATGAATTTTGACAAATGTATCAATAATCTATCCATCCTGCCAGTCAAAATATAGAATATTTCCATAATCCAGAAAGTTCCTTCATGCTCCTTCTAGTCAGTGCCCACCCTCACAACCAACTGCTGTTCTGATTTCTTTTTCTTTTTTCTTTTTTCTCTGTCACCCAGGCTGGAGTACAGTGGCACAATCTTGGCTCACTGCAACCTCTGCCTCCCAGGTTCAAGCCATTCTCCTGCCTTAGCCTCCCAAGTAGCTGGGATTATAGGCACCTGCCATACCACCCAACTAATTTTTCTATTTTTTCTATTTTTCTATTTTTAGTAGAGATGGCCAGCATGTTGGCCAGGCTGGTCTCAAACTCCTGACCTCCAGTCATCTACTGGGCTCAGCCTCCCAAAGTGCTGAGATTACAGGCGTGCACCACTGCACCTGGCCCTCTGTTCTGATTTCTATGATTAGTTTTTCTCTCTTGTTGAACTTCATATAAATGTAATAACACAATACATACTCCTTTAAAACCTTGCTTCTTTCACTCAACATGTTTTTGAGCTTCGTCCATGGTATCAGTGGTTATTTAAATTTTTTGTAGAAATGCACCGCAGGATTTTTATCCATTCTTTTCTTGATGAACATTTGAATTGTTTCCAGTTTTTGCCATTGTGTTATAGACATTCTGTACAAGTATGTGTGTGGAATCTGTTTTCTTTTGCTTTGGGCAAATACCTAGGAGTAGAATTGCTGGATTACAGGGTATTTGCAGGTTTAATTTTATAAGGAACTACCAAAATGATTTCCAGAAAGGTTGGATCATTTTATACCCCACTAACAAGATATGAGAGGGTCTTGTTCTGCCCCAGTTCTTGCTAGTATTTGAGTTTGTTGCTGTGTTAATTTTCGTCATTCTACTAGGCTCGAAGTAGACATTCCATCGTGGTTTTAATGAGCATTTCTTTCGTGGCTAATGATGTTAACCACATTTTTGTGTGCTTATTGGTTATTCATATATCTTCATTTTTGAAGTGTTCAAATTTTTTGTCCAATTTAATTGGGTTTGTCCTTTTTATTATTCATCTGTAGGTTATTTATGTATTCTGGATAAAAGTTCTATTTCAGATATCCATATTATGAGTGAATACTTTCTCCCAGGCTGTGGTTTGCATTTTCATGTTCTTAACATTGCTTTTTCATGAGCAGACTTTTTAAATTTTGATGAAGACCAATGTATCAGTTTTTTCATTTCTAGTTAAGGCTTTTTTTTTTTTTTTTTTTGAGACGGAGTCTCGCTCTGTCACCCAAGCTGGAGTGCAGTGGTCGGATCTCAGCTCACTGCAAGCTCCACCTCCCGGGTTCATGCCATTCTCCTGCCTCAGCCTCCCTAGTAGCTGGGACTACAGGCGCCTGCCACCTTGCCCGGCTAGTTTTTTGTATTTTTTTAGTAGAGACAGGGTTTCACCATGTTAGCCAGGATGGTCTCAATCTCCTGACCTTGTGATCCGCCCGTCTCGGCCTCCCAAAGTGCTGGGATTACAGGCTTGAGCCACCGCACCCAGCCCTTTTTTTTTTTAAATCTTAAGGAGTATTTGCCTACCCCATGGTCACAAAGATAGTCTTACATCTTTTTCTAGCAGCTTTATAGATTTTGCTTTTATACTTAGGTCTGTGTTCCATTTAGAATTTGTTGTTGTATATGGATGAGTAGAGATTGAAAGGTTTGTTTTCCTGTAGTCTATCCAGTTCCACCACCATTTTTGAAAAGACTTTTCATTAAAATGCCTTGTGGCCTTTGTTGAAAAAGAATTGACTGCTCACATGTGGGCCAATTTTGTTTCATTGATCTATTTGTCTATCCCTAAGCCATCATGTTGTCTCAGTTACTGTAGCTTTATGGTAAGACTTGAATAAGGCAGTGTAAATTCTCCAACTTTTGCTTTCCCTCTCCCCTTTCTTTTCAAGATTGTTTTAACTATTTTATTAGTACTTTTGCATTTCTGTCTAAATTTTTTAATCAACTTGTCAGTTTTTACCGCCTTCCCCCAAAGACTTTTGACTGTGATTATGTTGAATGTATAGATCAATTTTGAGAAAACAAATACCTTATTCATCCATTTGTTTTTATCTTCTTTCAGCAATGTTTTGTAGTTTTCAGTACAGAATAATTCATTTTGTTACATTTCAGAAAATGTATTTTTCAGTTGTTTTTTAGTATATAGAACAAATGATTTTTTAAAATACTGATGCTACATCTTGCCACCCCATAAGCCTTGTTAAATTCACTTATTAGCTCTAGAAGCTTTTGCGGGGGTGGGGGACCGTTTCTTAGGATTGTCTACAGTTACAATCATATTTGTGAACAGTTCTCCTTGAGTTCTAGTCTTTCTGTCTTTTATTTCTGTTCCTTCCCTTATTATACTGGCTAGATCATGTAGTACAGTGTTGAGTTACAATGTTGAATACAAGTGGTAAGGAAGCAGACATCCTTGACTGCTCCTTTTCATAAAGGGAGAGCATTCAGTTTGTCACATTATATATGATGCTAGCTGCACAACTGAGAAATATCCCTTCTATTTCTAGTTTGCTAAGAGTTAGTGAAGAGTTTTGATCATGAATGGGTCTTGAGTTTGATTACAAACTTTTTCTGCATCTGTTGAGATAATTGTTATATGGGTTTATTGTGTTCGTGGAGGAATTAAATGGATTCAATTTTGAATGATACATCCTTGCATTCCTAGCATAAGCCCCTTGTGGTCGTGATATATTTTCCTTTTAGTATGTAGCTGGATTCTACTTGGCATTACCTTGTTAAGATTTTTTTCTTTGTTTTTGTGAAAAATTGATCTGTAATTTTCCTGTAATGTCAGGTTTTTGGTAAAAAGATTATATTGGTCATTTAAAATAATTTGAGAACTATTCCTTCTTCCTCTATTTTCTGAATGAGTTAATATAAAAGCATTTTTTTCTTCCTTAAATATATAATTCACCAGTGAAACAATCTTTGCCTGGAATTTTCTTTGCGGAAGGTTTTAAATTACAAATTCAATTTCTTTGGCAGATATTGAGATATTCATATTTTATACTTATGTGTAGGTTTTAATAATTTATGCTTTTAAAATATTTCATTTTTATCTAAGTTGTCAAATCTTTCAGCAAAAATTTGTTTATAATTCTTCATGTGCTTTTAACATCTGTGAAATCTGTTGTGATATCACCACTTTGATTCCTGATGTTGGTGATTTGTGTTTTCTCCTCATTTTTGTTTTTTATTTATTTTTTTCAGAGAACAGTTTTAGATGTTGCTTTTTCTTTGCTATCTGTTGTCTGTTTCATTGACTTTACTTTTTATTCTTTTTATTTTGTCTTTTACCTGCTCCTTTTTTTTCATCTTCTTAGGATAACATTTATCTTAAACCTTTCTACTTTTGCAATATAAGCAAAAATTTCTAAATTTCCCTTTCAGTCATGCTTTAACTATATCTCACGTGTTTTTGACATTGTTTTTATTATGCAGTTCAAAATAATTTTTAATTTATCTTGTCATTTTTTTGATGATGGCATATTTCGTTGTGTGTTTAATTTCCAAGTATTTCCAGATTTTCTACAAATATTATTGTTATTCTAATTTAATTCCATTGTGGTTAAAAAAAATTCTGAACAGTTTTAATCCCTTGAAATTTATTGAGACTTGTTTTAAGGCCTAGCATATGGTCTTCAATGATGAATAATCTGTGGACTCAAGAAGAATGAGGAGTCTCAGTTACTGGGTGTTGAATAGATGCAGTTAGCTGATAGTGTTCAGATTGTGTCTTTTTTTAATTTCTTTACCTACTTTTCAAGTAGTCATTGAGAGAGGGATGTTAAAATATACAACAGTGATTGTGAGTTTGTCTGTTTTTTCCTTTAATTCTGTCAGGTTTTGCTTCAAGTTATTTTGGAGTTCCGGTGTCAGGGGTATGCATATGTAGGTTTTTTTCCTTCCTGGTGAACTGATGACCCTTCATTGTGGTAATACTCCCTTCTCTGTGTCCACTACACATGCACACGCATAAATTCTACCATATCTTCTTCATGTTTACTGTTTGCATGGTATATCCTTTTAATCCTTTTACTTTAGGCCTAATTATGTCTTTATATTTAAAGTCCACCTCTTGTAAACAGTGGACAGTTGGTCTTTTTTTTAATTATTATTTCTAGCCTCACAATCCCTTTTAAGTTGAATGTTTAGCCTGCTGGCAGTTAACATAATTATTTGTATTTTGGGATTTAAGTCTGCCATTTTGTTCTTTTTTCTGGTTTATTATGCCTGTTTTTTGTTGGTTTGTTACTCCCTTCCTACTTTATTTTGTGTGAATTGAATATTTTTTGATACTCCATTTTATTTTCTCTACTGATGTCTTACCTATACTTTTATTATTTTTTTACTTATTGCTTTCTCTCTGTATGATTCTTATCAGTATGGTTCCTTATCACACCCTAAGATTAATATTGTAACATTTTATTTAAAATTTAGAAACATTGGAAAAATATAGCTCCTTTGTGCTTGTCCTTTGTGCTATTGTCATATATTTTATTTTTGCCTGTTAGAAGCCTCATATTAAAATGTTAATGTATCTTTGCTTAAACAGTGTGTTTTTATATAAAGAAATTAAGAGGAGGAAAAACATTATAGTTACTGTGGTAGGAAGAATAATGACCCCTGAAATATGTCCATGGCTTAATATCCATAATGTGTGAATATATGACCCTAAATGGCAGAGAGGAGTTAAGATTGCAGGTGGAATTAAGGCTGTTGTTAATCAGTTGACCCTCACCCAGAGATATTATCCTGGATTATCCAAGTAGGCCCAAAGTAATCATAAGTTTCTTAAAAGTGGAAGAAGAGGTGACAGAAGAGGAAGTGTTTCAGTTTGAAACGGACTCAACCTGCTGTTGCTGGCTTTGAAAATAGAGGAAAAGGCCTGAATGAATAAATGTGGGCAGCTCTAGAAGTTGGAAAACACAAGAAAATGAATTTTCCCTTGAGTCTCCAGAAAGGAATGCAGCCATGCCAACACCTTGATTTTAGTCCAGTAGGACCTATGTCAGATTTCTTATCTGATATGGCCAAAGTGCAGTTAAAGTAGAAAATACACACACACACACACACACACACACACACACACACACACATATATGTATGTATTTATGTGGATAGTAGTTCATTTAGAAGTTGCTGGTCGGGCATGGTGACTCACACCTGTAATCCCAGCACTTTGGGAGGCCAAGGCAGGCAGATCACCTGAGTTCAGGAGTTCAAGACAAGCCTGCTCAATGTGGTAAAACCTTGTCTCTACTAAAAATACAAAAATTAGCCAGGTGTGGTGGTGGGTGCCTGTAATCCCAGCTACTTGGGAGGCTGGGTCAGGAGAATTGCTTGAACCTGGGAGGTGAGGTTGCAGTAAGCTGAGATCGTGCCATTGCACTTCAGCCTGGGCAACAGGAGTGAAACTCCATCTCAAAAAAAAAAAAAAAAAGTTGCTCTGGTGGGTAAAAAGCAGATTGAGAAAGAGGAAGAAAGGAAGCAGGAAAGCAATTAGAAAACTTACAGTGGTCAAGGTGAAATGGCTTTAGCTCAGAAAAGATGGTGGTGGTGGTGAAATGAAGAGAAGTAGATGAATGTGCATTTTGGAATTAAAGCTGACAGATTTGTAGTATGAGCGGTATTATGGATGACGTTGAGTTTCTGAACTGATCCACTGAGTGGGTAGCATGCTGTTTTACTGAGATGGGAAGGGATGGGCCAGGATTGTTTTTGGAGGAGAGAATCAAGATTTCTGTTTGTTAAGTTTGAGATGCCAAGTAGACAATTAATGGATATGTCAAGTGGGCAACTGAATAAAAGTGTTATAACTCTTAAGGATGATGGATTACTTCACATAGCACACACTGGGCTCTGTCCTTTATTTGAGCTATGACTGTTAAAAGCCTGAGATGTATTGACAATTAATAAAACACCTGCTGGGTGCTGTTGTTTGCATTGTGGATCTTCAGCTTATTACCTGATCCCCATGAGTTTCCATTTCTACAACAGTCATGGTACCATGCTCTTAGGATTTTGCTGAGCATTAAGTGAGGTCGTGCCTGTGTTACAGCCTTTATTAGTAAGTTCCCCCAGGTCTTAGTTCTTCTCTAGAAACACTGCAAGGTATTTGTGTTTTTCCTTGAGATGAGGAGGTGGTGAGAAATGAAGAGAGTAGAGTAAGGCAACTCACATAAAGTCATTAGAGACTAGAATTTGGTTGTGTGAGGATTTAGGAACCACTACAGCTTTCTTTAAAGTGGAAACATGAGCTTGGCGTGGTGGCTTGTAGTCCCAGCTACTTGGAAGGCTGAGGAGGGATGATTACTTGAGGCCAGGAGTTCAAGACCAGCCTGGGCAACATAGTGAGACTGCATCGCTTAGAAAAAGTGGAAACATGGCTAGGGCAGTATTCAAGGAAAGCAATCAAAATTATCTTTCAGATATATATATATATATATATATATATATATATATATAAAATATAGAAAATATTTTAAAATATATGTACTGTATAAACATATATATGTATATTTGGCATTTCAGATGTACAGTAAACCACTGATCTCTCCATTACTCCCATATTCTTAAATTCCTACTGCAGTATATGTAAATTATGTATCCATTAAGGGTCAGAATGTTATGATACATCATTATTCATTTTTGTGTTTTATCCCCAATAAATAGCTAGAAAATCAATTCATTATTAAATACCGGAGACACAGAGTAGTATAAAATACAAAACTGTTTTCTACTAAAAAGCGTTAAGCTGAAATATGATTAGATCTCCTCTGGTAAAACATTGGGAAGTACAGTTCTATTTAGTACATTTTTCAGCTACAGTTGATGTTTATCACTAGGAAAAAAGCTTTGTTGAACCTGCTTTTCTACATGAGTGAACCTTTACTCAGCAGGATATTTGGAAGAGACATTAAAGTATAAACAATAGTTTGCTAAGGTCAAACCTGGGTGCAAGAGAAGGCTCGTGCTCCCTCTGGTGGTGATAATATCTTACTATTTTAGTGAAAAGTACTGATACTGTGGAAGATGAGGCTGTCGGGGTGATGTTCTCAATTACACACAAAACATATAAGTCTGGTGCGTTAAGTGAAGATATAACATGAACCCCCACCCCCAACCCAAAGTGCCTCCTGAGCGATCTTAAGCAGCTAAGTTGTTCATCTCATTGGCTTCCTAAGACTTCTTTGATTTGGAGGGGGAGGGAGAAGAGTAAGACATCTAATTAGATTTATTTTAACCAGTCAGGAATGTGACAAAGAATGACTGGGATATTTGTTAGGAACTTTGGCCGGGCGCGGTGGCTCAAGCCTGTAATCCCAGCACTTTGGGAGGCCGAGACGGGCGGATCACGAGGTCAGGAGATCGAGACCATCCTGGCTAACACGGTGAAACCCCGTCTCTATTAAGAAATACAAAAAAAAAAAACTAGCCGGGTGAGGTGGCGGGCGCCTGTAGTCCCAGCTACTCGGGAGGCTGAGGCCGGAGAATGGCGTGAACCCGGGAGGCGGAGCTTGCAGTGAGCTGAGATCCGGCCACAGCACTCCAGCCTGGGCGACAGAGCGAGACTCCGTCTCAAAAAAAAAAGGAACTTTGAATTCCTTAAATAAAGATGTTTTGTAAATGTACACATTTTCAACTCTAAATTTCCTTTCAGAGGAGTGATCAGTATAAAGAAGGACAAAAAAAAAAAAAAAAAAAAGTAAAATACTGCCATATTTTTTAGTATAATATACAAAATATAGTAAATATATTATTAGATAATGTATTGCCCATAGTATACTTTTAGATAATATAGTTGAATAGTTTGGGGACTATATAAAATGATTATATGCAGTGATGGCGTTTAAATCCTTTGTAGATTTATGATATGTCTGTTTTAGGGTTTTGGAATAAGGGAAGTGATTTGTGAATGATGTGTCATCAAACTAATTTATCTGATTAAAGTGGAATATTTGTATGTGGAGGAGGGATGCTTTTGAAAAATACTGGACTAATACTGGGCTGCATGATTATTTTCTATATAAGTCGTACCTTTGGATAACTTAGGGTTCTATTTCCTTTCCTTAGGAATTTATTTGGAGAGTTTAAGTAAAACATCGGCATAATTAAGTGCCTCAAATTAAGAAAAATGACTGCTGAAATTCCACAGCTTTCTAAATCCACACCAAGCTGCAGATCATGAATTCATCCTAAATTATTGATTAAATGTGTGCAGATGTAAGCATAAAAATAATACATTCCTCATTAACAAGCAGCTTGTGTTGACATTTGTGAAATCACAGGTGGTCTAGCAATCAGAAAATTAGCATTTTTTAAGCTTTGGAACTTTTCCTTGCCTTAAACTGTTTGAAACTACTGGCCACGTCAGAACTCAGTTTATTTAAAAATATGACTTTCATGGTGCTATAGAACGTAAAGATAAAGACTAAACTCCTTAATCTTTTAGGACCAATGTTTATGGCTAGAAGGACTGATGATCTCATTCAGCTTAAGATAACATTTCTCAGGCCAGGTGCAGTGGCCACGCCTGCAATCCCAGCACTTTGGGAGGCTGAGGTGGGCGGATCACGAGGTCAAGAGTTTGAGGCCATCGTGGCCAACATGGTGAAACTCCGTCTCTACTAAAAATTAGCTGGGCGTGGTGGTGCATGCCTGTAGTCCCAGCTACTCGGGAGGCTGAGGCCGGAGAATGGCTTGAACCCAGGAGGCGGAGCTTGCAGTGAGCCGAGATGGGGCCACTGCACTCCACCCTGGGTGACACAGAGAGACTGTCTCAAAACAAAACAAAAAAAACAAAAAAGAAAAAAACAAAGATAACATTTCTCTAATTCTTCTGAGATGGGAATGAAAAGCATTTCCTGTGGAATTACAATCACAGTATTTTAAAAAAACAAAACAAAACATGAAAACACTCTTATTTTTTTCCTGATAACTAAGGTAAGAAATTCTCCTGGCTTAAGAAGATCAGAAAATATAGAAAAGCATAAATAAGAAAATAAAATTACCTGCAATACCAGCATTCAGACATATCCACTGTTACCATGTTATCAGTTTTTTAATGTATTGTTCATAGTCACTGTCTCTCACCCCTAGGCCGGTTATCATGGGGTGTGTGTCCTCCTGGCCACTCATAACTTTTCTCATTCTCCCCATGTCCGCCCTAAAAGCATTCAGCTTTGAATTGCATGCCCTCACATGATACCACTCACCACTTCCGGTAATTGTCATCAACTGCACCCTGGGTCATTTTCCTCATTCTTTTAAGATTGAGTTTCTGCTTTACTGTCACTCTCTCCAGCACTATTCCAGTACTCACATAATGGATCTTTATAATAACTTGGCTTCCACTACCCAACCACAGCCACTGAATTCCTAGGTCATACCCTTAATCAGTGGTTTTCCAACTGGGGGCAGTTTTGCTTCCAAGGGGACATTGTCTACAGACATTTTTGGCTGTCACACTGGGGAGGTGCTACTGGTGTCTAGAGGGTAGAGGCCACAGGTGCTACTGATCATCCTACAGTGCACAGGACAGCCTCCTACAACACAGAATTAGTATGGAAAATGTCAGTCGGGCCAAGGGTGGGAAACCCTGCTGTAACTAGAAGACAGCTGATATGTCCACTATCATACCTTCCTGAAATAAGAATAATGATCAGTAGAATAGCTTCCTAACCTGGATATTATGGAATACTTCAGACTCTTGGTTGACTGTGAGAAGTAGATCCTGGGGTATAGTCACAGCTGAACCATCATTCTGTCAGAGTGGAATAACACCTTAGTGCTTTTTAATATTAGCACCTTCTCTGACAGTATCATTTAATGGGGTTAACATATTATCTAGTAAATCAGACCAACCAAATGTAGGAAAGGCAGAGTCCATATAGGACACCAAGGAAGCAGTTTCTATGATTTTTAAGAAACATACCATTTTTTTTTTTTTTTTTTTTTGGCACAGGCTCTCATTCTATTGCCCAGGCTGGAGTGCAGTGGTGTGATCTCGGCTTACTGCAACCTCTACCTCCCAGGTTCAAGAGAGTTTCATGCCTCAACCTCCTAAGCAGCTGGAATTACAGACACATGCCACCACACCCAGCTAATTTTTTGTATTTTTAGTAGAGATGGGGTTTTGCCATGTTGGCCAGGCTGGTCTCTAACTCCTGATCTCAAGTGATCCACCCTCACTGGCCTCCCAGAGTGCTGGGATTACAGGCTTGAGCCACCATGCCCAGCCTAATCTTATTCTTATAACAAAGAACATGTACATTTAACAATACCATATTTGGTCTGAGACCAACATTTCATCCCTTTTTCCTTTCATGTTTTGTCTCATCCTGAGTTGATTAAAAGGTCTTTATAGACAGATCATTTTTTCCCCCCTGCACAAAGGAAAAGCCATTTGGTCAGTGGCGGGAAAGTAGCTTAGTGTATTCTGTAGGTTCAGAAAGCCCTACCAGAATACCACAGTGGTGCCCTTATGAACTGAGAAAAATGAAAGCATTAATGATATCATACACTAAAAGCAATATTGAGGCCCCCAAATGCTAATGCAGATTAATCACATAAAATTCCATAGGATCGGTGGCTTTTAATTGTTATTTGTTCTTTCTTTTGGCCTATTACTCGATCTCTGTTCTCTTAAAGGGACCGACCAATGAAAGCTTATTTTCTCACTATGAAGAAAAATCATTGTGTCAACAATTGCAGAGATAATACATTACTAGTATTCGTTGCTACAGTGGGAGTAATAGTTGATACTACAGAGAGTACAAACACTTGAATGCTGACTGAAGTTTTCATTCTAGGAAATTAAAGACAGTAGTATAATATCTACTCACATACTTCTTGGAGAAAAGATTTGCAGAGTCAATAGTTGGGGATGGAGAAGGGCATAAAGAGGGTGGCAGCATGAGCCAAGGCCACAAATAGGTCCTAGCATTTGCTGGCCCAAGTTTTGTTGCAGAAATGCAACACCAGATGTAACGTGAAAGATGGGTCATTGGTACAGTCTGCCATCAGGGCCAATCCCACCAGTTGCTTTCTCCTTGTAGTGGTTGCTTCTTGTAGGTAATCACAGATCATGTTGGGACTTTCTATAATCAGGATGAGTTCTTCTTTTACCATTACTTACAAATATCTGGAAAGATCAGAAACAGATGCCCTGAATCATCCTTCATTGTACAGTTACCACTGGAGGGGGAGGCATATGGCCCTGCAGTTCTGAGGTCTTTCATTAAATGAAGCTCTGGTTATCACTAGGTTTTATGATTTTCCTTCAGCAGCAGTAGCAGCAACTTAGCTGCTGGTGTCTTTATACTACCCATCACAATGGCTGTCCCTGTCCAGTCTTTCCTTGTCTGTTCTCAGCTGGCAAATAAGAACTTCACAGTCTGAAAACTATTAAAGTTAGTTATTAGGTTGTGAGATGAAGCATGTTCGTAGAGATGAATGTTATTTTCTCTATTTATAGGAGAAGCCCCGATATCCAAGCAAAAGAAGAGTTATGGAAGCACATTCAGTGAGTAATAGTTTTTCTTTCTCATTGTTTTAAAACCCATGTAGTTTTAATGCAGTTGGAAGAAAGACTGCTGGTACTGAGAGGCAGCCTCAGCGTGATGCCTGCCAAAGCCATTGCCATCATGTGTAGCAGGCACGGGGAGCACATGGTCATGGTGCCTTACCATATCAGAGCCTATCTACAGGCAGCCCTGACACCTCCTCACCTTGGGTCATTTAGTCTCGCCTCTAAATGGACCCCAGACAGGCCAATAGTTTACAAATAAATACCAAGGAAAACAAATCCAGAAGAAAAAAGACACCCACCACAGGGGAGAGAAGCAGATCTTTTATAGGGAAATGGGGAATGGCTGGAGTCTGAACGTAGAAAAATTGAAAGAACACAAAAGAGCTACAGAAAAGGTTTTACCCCTCCTATTTTTCCTTGAACACATTTTTAGTTTTTATAAATTTGTATTGGTTTTACTAACACTGTTTTGGGACAAGGTTAGAAAGGGAAAACTCAGCTGCCAATTGTGAAAGATACTAGCATTTATACCAGCACCACAACTATCATTTTCTTGCTTATTCCTTTACAGAAAGGAACTTGTGGATCCATCCGGATTGTCAGAAGAACAATTGAAAGAGATTCCGTACACTAAAATAGAGTGAGTGCCTTTGAAAATCTTCTCACAAAAGCTTTATTAGTGCTTGTGAGTAATCCATTCTAATTCTTCAGTTGTGTTCCAGGCAGTGCTTTAATTTGTCTTTACATTTTAATCAAAATTAGGTGACAGTAGCAAAAGAGGAAGAAAAGTGTGTATTAAAGCTACTTATTCTACACTATAATCACTATCATGTCTTGTTAGCCACCTCTTTGTACATGGTAGGTACAAGGGAGCTTTTCCTGATTAATGTCAGTTTCGAAATAAATTCTTTTCTGAGATTCTCATTGATAAAGTTTTTTATCCATTATTTTACACCAAGAGAATTATGTTGACCATAAAACTCTCATATGAGCCTGGTCCAATCTCTGGCATAGAAGCAGCACATTGAACAGGCTTCATGAAAGCACAGCAGGAGTCCCTAGTCACCAGTGTAAGAGGAGCCATACCTGTTGGCTGTGTTTTCTGCCTTGCCAGAACTTGGTTAAGAGAAAGTGAGTGCCTGCTTTGTTCCCCTTCTGCAGCTATGCTGCTTTCCCACCACAGTTAAACAGCAGGTTGGTACACCCCAGCCACCCTCTGTCCCCCTCTTCAGATCAAAGATTTGAATATTCATTTGTTTTTAATTATTAAGGTATAATCAACAAATAAAATTTGTGTATGTTTACAGTGTACAATGTGATGTTTGGATATATGTATACATTGTGAAATGCTGAAATCAAGCTAATATATCTATCACCTCACATCCTTTTTTTTTAATGGAGAGAACACTTAAGGTCTACTTTCTTAGCAGTTTTCAAGTGAAGAGTGAATTCTTAATGTTAGTAGCTAGGACAGTGGACCAACTTTTTCCATTAGGAATGCCATTTTGTCTACATTATAGATTTTGTTTTCTTCCACGCTACTAAAAAGAATTCCACTGTGAGGAATAATTTCATTTAAAATTTGGTGGTTAAAAAATATACATACACACACACACATATATACAAATATATATACACAATATATACACAAATAACTATAAAGAGCTTCATTTTCACATATGGTCAAGGGAGCATTTTTCTTGTGAAATTTAAGTCACTCAGGCTTTCAAAGCCTAGAGGAGTCAAGTTCTTTTTAAAACTCTGAAAGTTGCTATTCTTTTGCGGTTTCAATAGTAAGAAAGAACTCCTACTTTTCCTCTTCTGACTTTGGGTGTTTGTTCCCATTTTTTTTTTGGTTGCTTGTTCAGGACACAAGGTGACCCAGTCCGCATCAGGCATTCTCATTCGCCACGAAGTTACCGGCAGTATCGCCGGTCCCAGTGTTCAGATGGGGAGCGATCAGTTCTCTCGGAAGTGAAGTAAGTGGGCAGGCCAGAGCCATCACCATCATGGCTCCAGAACAGTGCGGTCGAAAAGAACTTTACTTGCTCATGGAAATGTTTTATATGTATACTGCAGTACTCTTCCAACTTAATTTCTGATTCTAGGTACTGTTCCAGTCACTAATTCTAAAACTCATTCTCTGCAGTTCAAAAACAGATCTTGTACCACCGCTTCCAGTGACTCGTTCTTCGGATGCTCAGGGTTCTGGGGACGCTACAGTTCATCAGGTTAGTAATAGTAAGGTTTGAAGAAGGTGTTGTATTGATGACAATTTTGAGAAGCATTTTGTGCTTTGGAAAGTTCCTTTGGGGAGGTAGGGCAGGCAGTGAAACCTTAATGTCATTCTGAGATTCTGTATTTTAAAAGAACGTGTAAAAATCATGGAAGGAAAAGTGCATGATCAAGAACCTTGGTACAATCTGGGAAGAGTTAGGAATAACAGGTAGAGGTAGTGGGGCAAAGCTGACGATAATAAAGATTGTAAGATTGTTTGGAGCCAGATAAAGAAACAATTGTTTCACTAATTAAAAAGCAACAATAACAACAGGTATTTTGAGCCAGAGAAACAAAGAGAAAGTGACAGACTCACATTGTTAACTAATAGCAGACAGAAGAATTACTTAAGTCCTGTTTTATTTCTGTCTTTTCCATCACAATTACTTTCATTCTGGGAATGTTTTTAAAATGTAGTTAAAAAGGAATTCAGAGACAGAACACCTAGCTGCCTTAACAAAATCACTTTAACACTTAGCTGAATTTGATAATCAGGGGAGCACTGTGGCAAACATAGTTCAGGAAGGGTTTCATACCACCTCTCATAATGTATTTTTTAATAAGATGGGAAAAAATGTGGGCTGAATAAGACAGTTGGATGGATTTATATCTGGTTAAACAACCACTGTAAAACTCTAAAAACAAAGTTGATGTGTCTGATGGATCAGGGTCAGCCCATTGTCGTTTGATCATGGATCCTTTAGAAAAGCCAGTTGTATCTACTGACTCTCATCCCAAAAAATGCATGTAAGCACATGTACAGTTTTTGGATCACGTAAGAAGCCTGACACCAGCAGTATCTATCATGTGTGGCCCTTTTTGTTTTTATCAATGACTGGAGCAAGGCCTGTGCTAATTTAGGTTAGGTTCCCTAGACAGATTCTAAAATGGAGATCTGCATGCAGGAAGCTTGTTAGAAAGTGCCCACGGGATCCACACTTGTTGGGGAGAAAGTGAAAGACGGGTTTGGGCAGAGGCAAGAGCTGATCCCACAGGGAGCTCTAGAGTTGAGATGGCTCTTCAAATTCATCCTACCGTGAGACAGGGGGGTTGAACCTTTACACATTCACACTCACCCCATAGAAATCACTGGGTAAGGGATGTTCTGGGAGGGGGTTTCTCTTCAACTGAGGGCAGTTCCTGGGGAGGGGCTCAGTTTTGAGCTACATGGCAGGCAACACTCCCAGCAGCTGGAGAATGAATGCCTCAGTCTAGAATGGAGGTCTGCGTGGTAAACACAGCTTCTACTATAATCTGCATAATATTTGATGAGATCAGCCTGGGAGAGCTAATAGGTTGTCCAAATAGACATTTGGTTTAAAGTTGACAGTACTTTTTCAAAATTATATTCATGATTAAGTTTAGGCTTTGCATTCTGACTGACCTGAATAATTTGTGTTTCATCTCTGCATACTACTTGTGTAACTTTAATACTGCTAAACTTCTAAGCCTCAATTTTTATACAGTGTAGATAACCTACCTCCTATGGTTATTGTGATGATTAATAAGCAGTTATCATTTTTGTTTTGTTTTGTTTTTTTTTGTCTTAAATTTTAGTTGGTTTCAATACAAGTAGTAATTTTTATTTCCACTCAGGAATTAAAAAAACTTACACACATTCTAAGTTGGAAGAATAGCTTTCACTTTGCGGGACACAAGAACTCACATGCATCTTCTGATCAGTGGCACTGATTCTAAGCCTGTCTCCAGAACACTTCTGATTTTGAATTCAGTAAATATCCAGTGAGCCCATCTAAGGAATGTCAAGCACTGGTCTGAGCAATCAGCAAACCATGGCCTAAGGGCCAAATCTAGTCTGCTGCCTTTGTACAGCCCAGAAGCCAGTAATGGTTTTTACACCTTTAAAGGGTTGTTTAAAAGCAAAACAAAGTAACAGTAACATGTGACACAAACAGGATGTAGTTTACAGTCTGGCTCTTTATAAAAAAGTTTGATGGCCCTAGCCTAGACGTGGAGGCACAAAAGTAAACAGTTAAAACAAATAGGAGTATGCATTACAAAGAAATGCCTGAGCTAGAGGAGCAACAAAGTGACCTCACTTTGCATGTTTACGCTGTTCAGAGAAGGCCATCTCAGAAAGTGGCATTTAAAGCTGAGACCTGGCAGGTGAGGAGCCAGCCATGTGAGTGGCTGCAAGGCTGATGTAATCAGAGTGAGGAACATAGGGAAAATGCTGACTCTGGAGAGGGCCTGGGTATTTGAGGAGCTGAAAGACCAACATGCACTGAGCATGAAGGGAAAGGCAGATAACACAAGGCCTTAAAGGCTGTGGGAAA
Organism: Theropithecus gelada; assembly: GCF_003255815.1. NCBI lineage: Eukaryota > Metazoa > Chordata > Mammalia > Primates > Cercopithecidae > Theropithecus > Theropithecus gelada. The sequence continues at coordinate 107,974,634 of NC_037673.1, read as the reverse complement.
CATTTGGATCTTATTGTTTTATTCCAAGTGCTTAAAGGAAGCCACTCATCTCATCGGCTGCCATGCGGAGAAGGGGCTGGAGTGACCAATGGAATCTAGAAAGGTGCATTTCCTAATGCAACTTTTAAGTTCTAATTTCCACCACAATGCCACCAGAGTTCTGGCAGTGACCTGCCCTACACCTCACCTTGCCTTTTCACGCAAAGGCTGCTAAGAATGGGGAAGAATAGCAACTTAATTTCTTAAGGTCTGCAGAGTGGACAGATTCAATCCTAGACAAGCAACATAGTACTTATTTCAGGTCCTCTCCTAGCAATCTTTTCTGGTAATTCTTCTGCTATATTTTCCTCTCACATTCACTGGTGTCCTCTTCTGACCTCTGGCTATCCAGAAATCTTCCATCCCAAATAGACTGGTTCATACTTCCCATGACAGGCAGAATAATTATTCCATCAGTGCTTTTTGAATGTCAGTAAAACGAATTAAGCCAGTCATAGGAACAGATTAAAGGTAACTGTATTTTAAAAGAGGGATTTTTTTTTTTTTTTTTTAGCTCAAACAAATCTCAAAATAGATTGGGACAGTGTAGCCCATTATTTGTGGGCATATACATTTGGGGAAGGAAATATGCTTGCCAGCCTGAGACACTAACAATGTTAGGCCATCTCTTGGAAGTAACAGCAGGAGGGGTTTGCGTAAGAAGGAGCAGATGTGAGTTAGTGTCATTCTCAGAGCCTCCACCTGTGATGATGGGAGATGTGTAAAACCTAAGTTTTACAAAGTAGTGGATGTGGTGCCCAGGCTCTGGTAATCAGCTGCCCTGTTTCTCCATACGAGACAAGTGATAGGGGCTCACAAGACATTGTTCCATTCATTGACTGCTGAAAATAAAATCAGGGGATTATAAATTGCCTCCAACTCTCTCCATCACTATTCTGTTTGCAAAAGTGAGAAGGTTGAGAGCCTGGTTTGGGAATTATTAACAAAAGTAATGACAGATTTGGGTGAATTATGCCTAATATTCATGAATAAAATCGTTATGAATGTAAATGTCAGACTAACTTTGTGTATTAAACAAAGATTAAATACAAACTTTGTTTGTTTTGCACAACTATTTAGAGGGAACATTTATTGAATAGCTTTTGGTATTATGAAACTTTTGAATTAACTCAGTATCTTCAATTTAAGAGCAGCTTGGTTTCTGATGTAATTAAAATACTTCATTTGGTTGTTTTCTTCTGAATCTTTCTGTATTTTTCAAATATATTTTATTTTAGAGAAGAAATGGGTCTAAAGATAGCCTGATGGAAGAAAAACCTCAGACATCTCCAAACAACCTGGCTGGAAAACACACAGCAAAAACAATAAAAACTATCCAAGCTTCCCGCCTCAAGACAGAGACTTGATCCTGATGAAGGGTCAACGGTAGGGGTGGGAAGGTTGTGTGCACCACTGGTACTTTTGAAACTGTGAAATAGATACCTTGATTCAAATCTCAGACCTGCGAGTATTTCAGCATAAGACAATGTTATATTTTGCTTTTTTTTTTTTTTTTTTTTTTGAGATGTTACCACTGTCGCCCAGGCTGGAGTGCAGCAGTACCACGTCAGCTCACCACAACCTCCACTTCCTGGGTTTAAGCGATTCTCCTGCCTCACAGGCGTGCGCCACAATACGTGGCTCTTTCTGTATTTTTAATAGAGACAGGGTTTCACCATGTTGGGGGCTGGTCTCAAACTCCTGACCTCAAGTGATTGGCCTGCCTCAGCCTCCCAAAGTGCTGGGATTATAGGCATGGTTTAACTACAGCACAGTCGTGCTGAAGCACCTTTTTGTTTGAACTGGAAGAATAAGTATTTTGTAAAAATTCACTTGAAACCACATTTTCGTTTCTGCAACAGGATAGCAATCAGTCATTTCTGACTATGTTGTGTCTGTGTCCACCACAACCAAGACCAGATGCATCTGATGAACGTTCTGGAAATCTGAACTGCAACTAGCCTGCTGTGCAATAGTACAAGTGGGAGGACGTCTTCCCAGCTCTGGGTTGGTTCTCAAGTAGCGCCCAGATGCAAAAGGACTGAGGCATCACTTCCAGACTGCAGATATTTTTATTCATATAGTTCTTTATAATACTGTATTTTGTGGTGTTAAGTTCCACCAGTTATTTACAAATGATGTAAAAAGCTTTGTTTTTAAGTGTTAATTTCTAAAGTGTTCTCGTCTTGTGTTTTCAGAAGTCTATGTGGATTTCAGTTGATCCCTCACCCCAAACCTCAAATGATCTATCCACCCTGCTTGGCCATCTAACTCACCTGCTCTCCCCAGTGACTATTTTGGACCTTTCCTCTCCATAGATGACTTTGCAGTCTACGGGGAAAATACTTACACAGGATGTCTTACATCTCCCCCTTTCCACATACAGTTCTCTCCACAGCTGCCAGCAGCCCTAACCTTTTTGTCTCTCCGCCTGTGCTTTGGATGCTCTCTCCCAGCCTTTTCAGGATCTTTGTGTCTCCTCCTCCTATATATTAATGTATTCAATCATTCTCTCAGCTAGATCCTTGCTACTTGGTTTTAAATTTAAAACTAAGACTAAAGAAAACTATCTTTCATAACTACAACCCCCTACCCTCTAGCAACTGGTTTTCCTCTCATTCTCAGCCAATCTTCATGCAAGGAGTTATCTTTAGTCATTGCCCTCAATTCAACTAATCCGTATCTTAAGTGATTAATATCAATCACTGTGTCACTTAATCCCACGGAGAATTTTTAGGACATTCTTTTGCTTCTTTAATGTAATCCTATTTTGCTCCTACCACATACTGACCACCCTTTCTAGCTTATCATGCTTTACCTTGCCATTAGTGGAGTTTCTCTAACTTCAAACCCTCGGCCCTCTTCCTCTACCCCGGGTAGATACCATTTATACCCATGGCCTTAAGGTTTATTTCTGTAGTTTAGACTACCGAGTAATGTGCTACTGCAAAAAGACCATTTGGATTTCTTAAAGGTAATTTAAGAATTCAGCTGTTTAAATGCTGCTCCCCAACTGGATTTATAGTCATTATGCTCATCAGTGTGCAAACTCGACACGTAGCAGTTATGGACACCTCCACTATTACCAAGTCTAGTTGGCTCTGTCATCGAACTATAAACAATTTTATTTCACTAATTTTACTAGTGCAAGATGGTCTCTTGCCTAGACAACAATAAGCAACCTAGTTCAATTACCTTTTTTTGCAAATCTGATTTTCCACCATGGACTTATCTTGCTTTAATAAAGCCAGAGGGAGCCCGAAGTGGTGTGTCTGGCTTCTTTACCTACCTCTTCAGCCTCATTTTGTAACACTCCCACCTCCCATAACAGCCATCTTACATGCCTCAGTAAACAACTCAATTCTGAAACAAGGCACTGAAGAGGGAAAGCAGCCAAAACTGTCACAAAAGTAAGTGGACTTATGGTATCTTTTTTTCTAGCCCAAGCCTCTGCATGTCATTTCCCCAATTTTGCCTTGTGAAAAGTATGACACATACCTTTGGTCTCAACTCTTTCTCAGGTTTCCCCAAGAAAATCCTATCATGGAACTCATAGTGAAGTTTTACATGTGATGACATTCCCTCCACTCAACTTTGTTTCCAAAGGGAAGAACTGTGTTGTGCTCGTCATCGTGTTCTTAGCTCCTAGTACAGTGCTTTCAATAAATTTTTTGAATACCTGAATACATTATTTGTTGTTTCTTGCAAAGTGAAGGCAGAAAATATGCCAATATTAAGTGTACAATCTAGTTGGAGGGAAAAAAATGTATGCATTGGGTGCAGTAAAGCACACCTGTCACTAGAATCAGTCTAGTTCTCGCCACGATTTTTGAGTCACTGGAAGAAAGTACATTTCTCTTTGGGCCAAACACAAGCTATTGTAAGGCTATTAACTATGGTGACAACAGTGAAAACTGATCAAAAAAGAAGCCCTCCTCCCTTATAACTTTTTAGAAACAGCTATTTCTGGCAGTTAATCACTTAAAACACAAATGTCGAAGTGCATTAATATATTTATTCACATCCTCACTGTCTTAAGTGTGTATTTACAGACTCCAACAGGCAGTTATGTCAGAAATCCTCAGACTCCCGGCAATTTCAAATGAGCCAAGCAACTCTTGTGAAGACCAAATTTTCAAACTCTTCACCAAGGACATCCTAAGAGAAAAAATAAAGTACTCAATTCGGCAGCAGATATTTTTGTGTAACATTTTAATCAAGAACTTGGTAATTAATATGCCTGCGATTTGACAAGTTTTTAAAAAACTCAATGACTACACATAAAAACAATTCTTAAGGGATCCAGAATGCCAGTACTATGCGTATTTATTTCCCTGGGCTTCTCAGGATGTATCAGCAAAACTTTCCCAAAAATAAGCTGTGCAGGCTGTCCCATTTGTTAACTCACCTAAATAGCTACAGACGGAGCAACACTACGAATGTACCACTAACATTAATACTCACTAGAGAAGGAGCCCCAATCTAAAAGGTGATAAAAATTCCCATTACAAAGTGCTTTATGACATATCACCCTACCTTCTGGTCACCTTTGTGCTCCCAGATGGTATTGAGCTAGCAGCAGTCTACACTTCAGGCATCCATCTTCCACCTGAACAAAAATTAAAACTGGTTAAGACAAACCATACACTTGTGGCTGGCGGGGTCAAGATCCCGCGTGTAAATGTAAAAGCAGCAACTGTTACTTATGCAGCTCCTACACCAAAGATACCAAATTCAAGGGCAGGAAAAGGCTGCAAAGCGTTTAATTTACGCCTTTTTTGACACCACATTCACTAGTTTCCAAAGTGAATGGGCAACACAAAGGCTGACACTGCGCGAGGTCGGCTCTAGGACATAAGGTTGCTGACTGGCTGACAGTAATCTTCTGTTTACAGCCTAAAAACGAACACTACATTTCAGAGAAATTTTCTCACTATTTAAAATCCGACTTAGTCATGAAAAGTGAAATGAGATGCGTTTTAAATGGCGACTCGTCTCGCACCAACGTGAAAACTCATCTGCAGGGTAGGTGATCACTGCCGCCCAGTACCGCATATGGAAACAGCCGTCACCAGGCCCTCTGCTTTTAAGTTATTTTACCCGGGGGCAGGGCAGGCATAAAGTCAGTTATACGGTAAGGCCTTTTCACTAACGAAAATAAAACCAGGCTTATCTGGAGAACTTCCTGGCATAGTCGATGATCTAAACACAAATCCACCAGCTCCCCGTTTCCAAGCTTGGGAACGCAGGCGCGAGGCCAGGCCACTTACCCTTCACGCGTTCACGGCCCCGGACACCTCGGACACGGTCCGGCCGCCGCAGTCGACTCACCAGACTCAGGGTGGCCGCGTTCCCCTGCCCGGCGTCCCGGCGTGAGAGACCACGCGGCCACAGCCAAGCGCCATCCCGGAAGACCCAGCGCAAAAACCACACCAAGCTCGCACCAAAAGGAAGAAAGACCGACCTGCCGTCCCACAATCCTTTTCTAGAAGTGGAAGGACCCACTGTCCGAGGGCGCGAGGGGGGAGCGAGCTGTACCATCGGCCGCTGCACTCTCGCGAGACGCCGCCGTGTGGCCGGAGGGAGAAGGGCCAGTGAGGGACCGAGGGGCGGGGCGTGTCACCAAGGGAAAGAGGAGCCTGGGTTCTCATCCTGAGTCACCTCTGCGGTTTTGTGACCAGTTCTTTCCATAGAGGAAGTATCCAGACCCCCCCGCCCCCGCCCACCCCGCCCAGGGTCAAGAGCATATTGTCAGTGCTGGCAGCAACAGTAGCCCAAAGGACTTTAGACCACGTGTTTTGGGACCCGACAGAATTCATGTCTCCGGCTGAGGAAGAGCAGGGTCATTCATTCGAAAGATATTCAGTCAGCACTTACTATGCTCCAGGCCCTGGCCTGAGTGCCTGGGAATCAGATGTGGGTGAGCCAGGCAAGGTTCCTGTGGTACATTCTGCTTGGGTGAGAAGGCCACTGACCAGGTGAGCCCGGATGCTGAAATTCCACAATGTAAGTGCCAGGAAGGCAGCAAAAGAGGGTCATGCCATAGAGCAGCGCTGTCCAATGGAAACAGTGTGAGCCATGAATGTAATTTTAAATTTTCCAATTGCCACATAAAATGTAAAAAGAAGGCAGGGTGCAGTGGCTCATGTCTGTAATCCCAGCACTTCGGCAGGCTGAGGCAGGTGATCATCTGGTCAGGCGTTCAAGACCAGCCTGGCCAACATTGCAAAACCACGTCTCTACTAAAAATACAAAAATTACCCGGGCTTGATGGCGGGTGCCTATAATCCCAGCTACTTGGGAGGCTGAGGCTGGAGAAATCGCTTGAACCCGGGCGGGGTAGGGGCAGAGGCTGTGGTGAGCTGAGATTGCGCCACTTTACTCCAGCCTGGACTAAAGGGTGAAACTCCGTCTCAGAAAAAAAAAAAAAAAAGTAAAAAGAAACAGGTCAAATTAATTTTAATAATAATCCAACCTATGTTAACTATTTCAACAAGCAATCAATATAGAATTAATGGAATTATTAAGATATTCTTTTATATCTACTAAGTAATAAAAATCCAGTGTATATTTTATACTTCCAGCACATTTTGGTTCAGACTAGACACATTTCAAGTGTTCAGTAGCTCACGGGGCTAGGCATAGGAAGACTGGAGGTGAACTTTGAGCAGATGTGTGAAGGCGGTTATGCAAGATCTGGGGACAGGAGGCTTTGGACAGTGTGGCTGGAGTAGAGTAAGGAGTACAGAGTGACAAGATGCAGCTGGAGAGCCAGGCAAGAGCAAGGCACTTAGGGTCTTGTCACATAGGGTAGGGTAATGGGATTTTATGCTGAAATCTTAGAGTTGATTAATTATCACCACAAAAATAAAGCAGAGTTCGTTAATTGGCTTTTTTCCTGATAACCATAACTCCTTGAAGGGACAGGAGTGGCAGCAAGGCAAGTTGTATGATGACAACTAGGTCTCCATGTTTCTCTAAGTTGCAGCAGAGATTCATCCAGAGACCAGTCTTAGCACCTTTCGTTGTTTTTTGGAAGCCTAATTCTATAAAAGAAAGAAAGAAAGAGAAGAAAAAGAGCTTATCTCCAAATACATCAAGTTATATACATTAAATACAACTTTTTGTATCTCAGTCATACCTCAATAAAGTGGTTTAAAAAAAAGAAAAAAGAAAATTCAGGCTCACAGCCCAGTGGTCATCACACAAAGACTAGCATGAATGATAACAAAATCAATCTGGAAACAATGACTGTACAGAAGTAGTAAATGTATAATTATTACAAGAAGGTGAGTAACTCCAGACTTCATTAGGAAGTCACTGTAACATCTGGGGCAGAAGGCAGGTTGCGGAAGGAAGGCAATACCACCAAGACTGTCCTTTAAAGACAGCGAAAGGCACAGTGTGGGGATTATAAAACACCTTAGTCTTGCCTTCTTGCTAGGCAAAGTCGGTGACAAGTTTTGGCTGTGTCCTCACCCAAATCTCATTTTGAATTGTAGTTCCCATACTCCCCACGTGTTGTGGGAGGGAGCTGGTGGGAGGTAATTGAATCATGGGATTGGTTGCCTTCATGTTGTTTTCGTGATGGTGAATGAGTTCTCGGGAGATCTCACCAGATCTTTGCTCCGCTCTTCTTCCTGCTGCCATGTGCAAAAGGATGTGTTTGCTTCCCCTTCCGCTATGATTGTAAGTTTCCTGAGGCCTCCCCAGCCATGCTGAACTGTAAGTCAATTAAACCTTTTTGTTTTATAAATTATCCAGTCTCGGGTATGTCTTGATTGGTAGCATGAGAATGGACGAATGCAGTGAGAGAGGAAATTTTCTTGGACTGGGGCAGCCAGCATACCTAGGTTTATATCTCCCTCTGACATTTGCTCCCTTAGGTATGTGACCACCATTGTGAACCTGAGTTTCCTCATTTAAAGGTAATAGCTACACACATGCACTATTTAGGTTAGTTTAAATAATTAAGAAAGGTTTGTGGAATCACATAGCATTGTGTGTGGTACATAATGACATCCAATAAATGACTCATATGAGCTAGACTTTTCCTCTCTTTTATCCCTACCCCAAATATGGAACCTTCTTGGATTGAGTTCTTATGAAAGGGGAAAACATGCTGTTTTTCTTTTAATGGCTTTACATTATTGCTCCCACTTTCCTCTTTTCTCTTCTTCCCTTTGTATCTGCTCCCCAAACTTTCCAAAATTAGGCAGAGGAAAGGCATTTGTGTTCATTTGTTACGGTAGCAAGAGCAACCTAATATACCCTATAAGGGGTAGACGGTAAGTGAGCTTTATTTGTTACTCCACCCTTTCTTGTCCTATCCTGATTTTTTCATTAGGAGTGGAAGTGAGAGTTTTGCATTTTAAAATAATTAATCCATATAAAGCTGACTTTTGCTTATAGTGAGTGCTAGGGATAACCAGTTGTTCTAAGATGGTTTATCAATAGCTCATCCTTTCTACACAGATCTACCATGCCACTATCATCACAGATCAGGGTTTTTTTGTTTGTTTGTTTTTGTTTATCTTTCTTTTTGTATGGATGTACCTTTACACTGTCTATTCTGCCCTACTGGTCTATTTGTCTCTCCTGTGTCAATATTACACCATCTCAATTATTATATTTTTATAATGTCTTGATATTTGCAATGGCAAATACCCTGCCCTCCCACATCCATATCACCATCCAGACACCATTATCTTTTTCAGGGAAGTCTTGACTATTATTGTCCCTTTTCTCTTGCACATAGTTTTTAGAATTAGATTGTAAAGTTCAGTGAATCGAACTGGTCCACTTTTGCTTTGACTTAGACTCCTTCTACCTTTTGGTAATCATTGTTTGATGATGCTTGTCTTCAGGATTGTGCTGCTAAAGCCATATTTCATCTTTTCATTGAACTTTACAATCTAAAGATTGTTGGGATTTTTATTGGAATTGCATTGGATCTGTGATAAACTGAAGGAGAGTTGACATCTATATGAAAATGGTATGTGTGATAGTTGATTTTATGTATCAACTCTGGATCACAGGATCCTCAGCCATCTAGGTAAACATTATTTCTGGGTGTGTCTTTGAAGATGTTTCCAGAAGAGATTAGCATTTGAATCAATAAACTGAGTAAAGGAGATTTACTTCCTCATTGTGGGTGGCATCACTTAATCCTTTGGGGGCCTGAATAGAACAAAAAAGGGGAGAAAGAAAGGATTTACTTGCTGTTTGCCTGACTCTATCAGCTGCAACATTAATCTTCTGCCCTCAATTCCCCTGGTTCTCAGGCCTTTGGAATCTACACCACCTGCTCTCTGGCTATTCCACTGGCATTCTTGGGCCCCTAGCTTAGAGACAGCATCTTAGCACTTCTCAGCTACCATAATTGCATGAGCCAGTGCTCCTAATGTTTCAGCATGTGTGTATGGTGTGTGTGACACTTTTATGCCTTTTTTATTGTTTATTGGATTAGGGAAGTTTCCTTCTATTTCTACATTGCTAATAGTTTTTTTTTTTAATTGTGAGTGAATGTTGAATTTTATTACTTTTTCTGTCTCTATGGATGAACATATGGGTTCTTTTTTTGTTATTATGGTGAATTGCATTAATACATGTTCTAATATTAAACCAATTTTGCATTTCTGGAAGAAACAAAACATGTCATTTCAAAAAGTATTCTGTTTAGAGTTACTGCAGTTCTGTTTATGGATGCGACTGTAGTTATTTTTTTATACTGTCTTTTAAAAATTTGATAGTAAAATTACATAGATATCTACTTAACATTAATAATTTGTTTCTGAAAATTAGATGTTCTGTTCAAAAACAGAGTCTATTTCTCTTTATTTTAAATGGCAAAATTATAATGGATTACTTGTGAACCCAAACGAATTTCCTAAAATATAAGTAAAATATGGTAAACCTATATTAAATTTGCTTCCTGACCCCCAAATAATATAGTTGTTGACAAATAGTTGCTTTGTTAGCAGTAATAGAGTTTCTTTCATTGTAATTGCTTTTCTGCTTGTTTTGCTTCCTTTTCTATAAAGTTCTTCAACACTTTCTTGACTTTTATTCAGTCTCATTGTTATAATTAGGAGGAAGATGTGGTGGTGGGGAAGAAATATGAAAGTCACTCTAGAAATGTGTTAGAGAATGATTCACACTGAGGATGAAACAGTAACGCCTCTTGTATCATCAGTGGCATTTGTGTGGAACATCCCTGTCACTGATATTCAGGATGCTTTTGGATATGCTGACACATGATGCTGTCATATTACTAATTGTGTTTATGATGTATCTCAAAGCATTTGCTACACTCTTTTTTTTTTTTTTTGGTTGTTGTTAAAAATGTTGTATTGAGTTTTGGGATCTAAAATATAATTTTTTTCTATATAAATATAATCTGAAATGTTGTATGATGTTGTGGTCCTAAATACAAGAGGTAACTTAGTGGGAAAATATAAATCTGTGGAGTATTCCTGTACTCGCTTTATAAAGTAATCTGAAGAACTATTCCTCTCTTTCTCTTACCTGAAAGTTTTTGTGTAATGTCAGAATTCTTTTTCTTAATTAAAAAATTCCACTAAGTCCAGTATTTTCTTTGTGGGACAATTTTAAACTACTGATTTCAATTTCTTTAATAGACACAGGACCGTTCAGGTGTTCTAGTTCTTTGGTCAGTTTTGTTAAGTTTAAGTTTCTAGACAAGTATACATTTCCTGCATGTTTTTAAATATGTTGGTAGGAAGTTGTTCCTTATAGTATCTGATTATCTTTTGAAATCTCTGCTTTTCCTTCAGGTATGTTTCTTTTTCATTCTTAATGTGTGCTAGAGGATTGTGAATTTTATTAGTAATTATTTAGTATTTTAAACTTCATTGATACTACTTTTTCTGTTAGCACAATTTATATCCAGCATTTATGTCACTTTAGCAATAATAAATCACTCCACATTTGTTAATCAAGTTCTTTTCAATTTCAGATTTAAGAAAGTTTTGTGGGGGCTATTTATGCTTGCACAGTGTAACATGGACATTCCATGTTGTTCCAATTTTTGCACAATATAATTTTTTTCATGCTGTGCCTCATTATTAATATCATGTCTTTTAAAATTTCCCTGGAGATTTAGAATAATCATGTAAATTATATGTAAAAAGAATATTGAAGGAAAAACTGTCTCTTTGTTGTGGGTATTTGATTTTAAGATAATGTTTAAAATCATTGTGTAAATTATTGAGTGTTAAATATCAAAATGCTGAGCAATTACTGCTTACGTAAGAATTACAGTGCACATACATATGTCCAAAGTAAAAACAATATATTTATGAGTAGTGGGAACTATATAAGTCTAGCAAAATGAAAACCTAATGATCATCCTAAAGCCCTGAGTGCATTGTGCAGAGTATCCACTGGTGCTGGAAAGCTTACTATGAGTCAGGTGAACTGGAGGATAGCGTCGTGAATGCTCTCAAATGCCGCAGTAGCGGAAGATCCATTTGTCTCTGGGGATTGCAATATTGTATATGTAGTGTAAATTAGCCAGTTTATATTCACACTGGCATCATTAATTTTACCTCTTCTAATACTTATTACTACACTATTTCCTAATATATTTAAATGTTTTTCAATGTTTTACCAATTAACTTGGCCATATTGGTGTGTGCCAGCTACATATCTGTTTCTAAGTATTTTTGCATTTTCTTCTTTGACTTTTAAGTTATTTAGAGATGTATTTTTAATTTCTGCTGTATGGAGTCTTTTTGAATGTAAGTTATATTTTTGTTATTTATTTTTAATAATAATAAGTAATAAAGCTATAAGATTTTGATTTTTTTGAAATTTGTTTTAGGTCCTAATAGGTGGCTAGTTTTTATAAATATTCTGTGGTCTCTACTTGTTGTATGCTATGTTCCATAATATGTCCTTTGGATCTAGCTTATTAACCATATTAGTCCAATCTTCTATATCCTTACCGATTTTTAATCTGCTTGATCTATCAGCTATTGCATGTTTTAAGGTTTCCATTATGATATGGATTTGTTAATGTCTCCTTGTATTTCTGTCATTTTTCGCCTTCTCTCTCTCTCTCTATATATATATGTATATTTTTTCTTTTCTTTTCTTTTTTTTTTTTGAGACAGAGTCTTGCTCTGTTGCCCTGGCTGGAGTACAGTGGCGTGATCTTGGCTCACTGCAACTTCTGCCTCCCAGATTCAAGCAATTCTCCTGCCTAAGCCTCCCGAGTAGCTGGGATTACAGGTGCGTGCCACCATGCCTGGCTAATGTTTTGTATTTATAGTAGAGATGGAGTTTTGCCATGCTGGTTGGCCAGGATGGTCTCTATCTCTTGACCTCGTGATCCACCCACCTTGGCCTCCCAAAATGCTGAGATTACAGGTGTGAGCCACTGTGCCTGGCCCCTTTTTCTTTTTTTAAAAATTTTTGAGACAGGGTCTTATTCTTTCAGGTTGGAGTGCAGTGGTTTGATCTCGGCTCACTGCAACCTCCACCTTCCAGGATCAAGCAATCCTCCCATGTCAGCCTCCTCAGTAGCTGGGGACTACAGGTCCACAACACCATGCCAGGCTAATGTTTATATTTTTAGTAGAGACAGGGTTTTGCCATGTTGCCCAGGCTAGTCTTGAACTCCTGAACTGAAGCTATCCACTCTCCTTAGCCTCCCAAAGTGCTGGGATTACAGGTGTGAGCCACTATACCTGGTCCTTTATATATTTGAAATTATGTTATTATATTGCATCCATATTCATATAATTGATATATCTTCCTAGATAACTAAATTTCCATTAATATGTAATCTTTGAATCTGGTAAATTTTTTTTGCTTCGAGAATTTTTTTCTTTATGATTTCACATGAACTTTTATTGGTGTGTATTTGTATGGTTTATCTTTTTTCATCTTATTACTTTCCATTTTTGTGTCCTTATAGTATAGGCATGTCATTGTCATCTTAGTCCATTCCTGCTATAACAAACTACCTTAGACTGGGTAATTTATCACAACACAAACTTACTTTTTACAGTTTTAGAGGCTGGAAAATCTGAGATTAAGGTGCCAGCAGTGTTTGGTGAGGGTCAATTCCTCATAGATGGCACCTTCTTGCTGCATCCCTACAAGGTGAAAGGGGCTAACAGGCTCCTTCAAGCCTTTTTATAGGGGCACTAATCCCATTCACGGCATAATCACCACCTAAAGGCTCCGCTTCTTGATACCGTCACCTTGGAATTTAGATTTCAACATATGAATTTCGGAGGGACGTAAACATTCAGACCATAGCAGTAATGTAAATATCGTAAGATTGGATTTTTAAAAGATTCTGTTTTATAATCTTTGTCTTTTACTTAGAATATTTAGTTCACTTTTATTTAATGTAAATATTATACCTTTGTTTTAATTTTTACCATTTTATTTTGTTCTTTTCAGCTCTCTGTTTTCTATTTTTTTTTCTTCTCTTTCTTTTTTTATATTTTGGTCTTCTATTGGATTTGTTAAAAATTGTTTTTATTTAATATTTTTCTCCTGTCATAGTATGGAAGTTATATGTAGCCAAATTATAGTTTTTCAGGGATTCTCAAATTTTAAGTTGCATATCTAACCTAAGAAAGACTAAATATGGCTGGACGTGGTGACTCACACCTGTAATCCCAGCACTTTGGAAGACTGAGGTGGGCGGATCAATTGAGGTCAGAAGTTCAAGACCAGCCTGGCCAACATGGTGAAACCCTGTCTCTACTAAAAATACAGTAAATTAGACAGGCATTGTGGTGCATGCCTGTAATCCCAGCTGCTAGGGAGGGTGAGGCGGGAGAATTGCTTGAATCCAGGAGGTGGAGGTTGCAGTGAGCCGAGATCATGCCATTGCACTCCAGTTTGAGCAAAAAAAGAGAAACCCCGTTCCAAAAAAAGAAAAAAAAAAAAAAAAAAAAAAGACCAAATATATAAAATAATATGGGACTGGGTGCAGTGGCTCATGTCTGTAATCACAGCACTTCAGGAGGCCGAGGCAGGTGGATCGCCTGAGCTCAGGATTTTGAGACCAGCCTTGGCAACATGGTGAAACCCCATCTCTCCAAGAAACACAAAAATTATCTGGGTGTGGTGGCATGCACCTGTGGTCCCAGCTACTTGGGAGGCTGAGGCAGGAGGATCACTTGAACCCTGGACGTTGAGGTTGCAGTGAGCCAAGATTGCACCACTGCACTCCAGCCTGGGTGACAGAACAAGAGTTGGTCTCTAAAATAAATAAAAATAAAATAATACATAAATATATATTTAGTCTCTTCTTGAATAAAAAAAAAAAAAAAGCAAGGACCTTAGAAATGTCTGATGCTAGCTACCCTTTACTCCACTTAGGTGCTATTGTTCAGTATTTTAATTATATTATTGTATATTTTTAAACTCACAAATTTGACATTATTCTTATCGTTTTATACAGTCATTAAATACTTTTTTTTACAGGTTACCACTTCTTTGATCTTCATTCGCTCCTGCATCTCAGACCATCTATTTGAGATAATTTTTTTCTTACTGAAGTATATACTTTAGAGAACCTTTCTACTCTAATTGCAATCTTTGGACCATCAACATCAACATCACTTAGAGAGCTTTTTAGAAATGCAGAATCTCAGATCCCCCCCCAGACATAATGAATCACAATTTGTATTTTAACAACTCCCTAGGTGATTCATATGCAAATTAATGTTTGAGAAACACTGCATATAGGCTCATTTAGTGAGGGTCTACTCATTCTAAACTCTCATAGTGTTTATTTGTCTGAAAATGTCTTTGTTTCACTCTCATTTTTGAAAGGGATTTTGCTGGGTACATGATTTTAAATTAATGGTTATTTTCTCTTAGCACTTTGAAACTAGTATTTCCTATAATAGGAGTGAATATATAAAATGAATATGCCTTATATTTTATGGAAAAAGTCAGAGGTCAGTCTAATGGTTGTTCCTTACCAAATAATCTGTCTTTTCTTTTCTTTCTTGGATGATCTGAATTTTATTAAAATATGAGTAGATGTGAGTTTCTTTTTATTTAACCTAACTATGATTAACTGGGATTCCTGAATCTGAGACTTGGTGTTTGTCTTCTTTAGCTTTATCTTCCAACTCACTAATTCTCTTTTCAGCTGTTAATATTGAGTTTTTAATGTCAGTTATTATACATTATATTTCTAGGAGAGTTCCCTTTGGTTTTTTTCAAAGATGTAGGTAATTTATGGTATCTTTTGCTTTTTTGTTATGCAACCTCTTTTATGTCTTGAAATATATTAAACACACTATTTGATACTCTGATACTCTGATTGACAGGGTCTAACTGTTTTAGCTGACTCTCACTTGCTGCTCATTTTCTTGTGGGTTTGTCATGTCATTTTCTTTTTCAGTGTGAACTGATGTTGTTTGGAAATTAATTTGTGATAACCATTTGGGTCTGTTCCTCTTGAAAGCATTTATGGTTTGGTTTTGCTGGAACTTGGAGTACCACTGACTTGGGAGCACTTAGACTACACGTAAGTATAAATTTTTACCCCATTCTATATGAGGGAGGACTGGTGTTAGTCATTTTCAAGGAAAACTTTCCTCCCTGTTTTATCCTTTTCCATACTTTGTAGGCTAATTATCCCCACTGTTTCTCTTCCGTAGGGTGATCTCCCTCCTCTCCATTCACTTACTGAGGATGTTACTTTTCAGAGAACACAACTTTATACATGGGTCATAATCCTACCATATCTTGCACAGGCCTCATGTCTTATCTCCTGACTCCCTCGTGGCCCTGTGGAAGCCTAAGCTCTAAGCCACCAGGGATGAGCAAATGTCCCAGGCAAATCCCAGCTCCAGAACTTGCTTTGGATTCCTGTTATTTTTTATTTGTGGCCTCTGGGGACTTCCCATATTTTTTCAGGCAACTCAGCCATGCATTTACAACAATATTTTAAAATATCTTATCCAGTATTTTTATTTGTTCTGAATTAGAGGATTTCTCTGCATAGCTCTCCTGCCATATTGCAGACACAAAGCACCTTTTGAGGTTTTTTTTTTTTTGGCCAATTTGTTCCTTGAAAAACTATCCAGTTTAAGAACATTAGAAGGGCTTATCACTAATCCTGCTTTTTCAACTAACAAGCTATGCATAAAGGTAACAATTTTTCCAAAATAATTCATAATTTAGAGTGCTCACAAAGTCTCTCTCTTTGTTTTTTTTTGAGATGGAGTCTCGCTCTGTCGCCCGGGCTGGAGTGCAGTGGCATGATCTCAGCTCACTGCAACCTCCGCCTCCTGGGTCAAGCGATTCTCCTGCCTCAGCCTCCCAAATAGCTGGGACTACAGGCTCGTGCCACCACGCCCGGCTAACATTTTAGTAGAGACAGTGTTTCACCATGTGGTCAGGCTCAACTCCTGACCTCAAATGATCTGCCCGCCTCAGCATCCCAAAGTGCTGGGATTACAGGCATGAGCCACCATGCCTGGCCAAAATCTCTTTCTTAAAGTAACTTGGTCTAATTCTTTGGGAACCTGACAAAATTATATTCAGTAGTTCATTTAAAATAAGATGATGAGAATAGCCAGAACATTTTTTTTTCTATTGCTGCTGCACAAATTCACCCAGAACAATTTAGAAAAATAGTAGTGAAGGAGTATTAACTCCTTTTCAAATACTAGATATGAAATATTCTGAATTTTACAAGGTAATTAAATTAGCAAGGTAATTGCACAGGCTTTCCCTTTCAGTGCAATGGAAGATATAACTCAGAAACAGTTCTTAGTGTATGTTGGACCTTAGTCTTAAATATTCCAAATCAGCAGAGGAGGGAGGACTTATCCAACACACATTGCTGGCAACAGTGATTTGCCATTTGGAAAAAACAAAAAAGAGATTTACTTGATATTAAAAAGCAAAATAATGCCTATGTAGTTTAAAAATTAAATGGAAATAGTCACATGATAGAAAGGCTAAGTGAAAATATTTTATTGTTAAAAAAAACTTACTAAGCATAAAAATCAATGGCTATTTCTTTTTTTTTTTTTTTTTTTTTTTTTTTTTTTTTTTTTTTTTTTTTGGGGGGGTCTTCCCC